>NC_088838.1:35144605-35339605 GCF_904066995.2 Poecilia reticulata
GTGTGTGTGTGTGTGTGTGTGTGTGTGTGTGTGTGTGTGTGTGTCTCTATGTGTGTGTGTGTGTGTGTGTCTCTCTGTGTGTGTGTGTCTCTATGTGTGTGTGTGTGTGTGTGTCTCTCTGTGTGTGTGTGTATGTGTGTGTGTGTGACTGAATGATAATTGGAGCTAATTTAACAAACTAACATCTGGTGTTTTCTCTCAGCATCAAGCTCAGCTGCTGCCGCCGCTGCAGGTAAAATCCTCTCACCTCACTGCTGCAGGAGTTACAATAATATTAACAACAATAATAACAATGATAATAACAATAATAATGATAATAATAATGATAATAATAATGATAATATTAATAATGCAGTCACAGCTCTAATGTCTGTTCTGTCTCAAACTTTGACCTTCTGGCATTTTGACTTCACCGTTTTGCTGAATAAAAATAAATTGAGCTGGACTGAAGGCGAAGCTCCTTATAGTTGGACGTCTGTCTGTTGGACAGACGTCCCCGATGTCCCTGATGTCCCCGATGTCCCCGATGTCCCTGATGTCCTGCAAATCCGAGACATCCTCCTTTTTGTTCCTACATAGTTTTTATCTCATTACTTTCCAAAAGACACAAATTAGAATTTTTTTAAATACAAACAAAAAATTGGAAAAACTACTTAATAGCAATAATATTAATAAAGATTTATTGGGGAAAATGAGAAAAATTAATGAAATAAATTCAGAAAGACTGAAAAGAAACTGAAATCATGTTTTTCTTTAAAGTTTTTCATGATTTTTCTCAGCGGCGTCTTTAGTTTATATTTATTTTAGTTTTAACTGATAAAACATTTTAAACGTTTTCTGCTCTCAGTTTGGAGAAGATTCAAACGGATCGACGGATATTTTACTTCCTGTTGTGTGTTCAGGTGGTGGAGACCAGTGAGACCAGTGAGAGAGCTCCGCCCTTCGCTGCACGGCCGCCGCCGCCGCCTCTGTAGGGACGCTTACCTGGCCTGCACACCTGCACACCTTGATGAGGAGCAGAAACCTGACATCTTGTCTGTCTTTGTCTTCTGTAGAAAACCGAAACCTTCTGCTGCATCTCAGCCTCTGGTGCCTCAAAGACCCGCCCCCGCGCCGCCCGTTTAGCCAATCAGGAGCTTCCTCTCGACTCCGCCCTCCTCTTCCTCCTGACCTTCAGTCTGCGCTCTCTGGTTCCTTAGCAACACCCAGGGAGGGATCAGGGAGGCGGAGCAGCCGGACTGGGACTGGGCCGACAGGTCGGACTGGGCCGACAGGTCGGACTGGGACTGGACCGACAGGTCGGACTCGGACTGGGCCGACAGGTCGGACTGGGACTGGGCCGACAGGTCGGACTGGGACTGGACCGACAGGTCGGACTGGGCCGACAGGTTGGACTGGGACTGGGCCGACAAGTCCAACTGGACCGACAGGTCGGACTGGGACTGGGCCGACAGGTCGGACTCGGACTGGGCCGACAGGTCGGACTGGGACTGGGCCGACAGGTCGGACTGGGACTGGACCGACAGGTCGGACTGGGCCGACAGGTTGGACTGGGACTGGGCCGACAAGTCCAACTGGACCGACAGGTCGGACTGGGACTGGGCCGACAGGTCGGACTCGGACTGGGCCGACAGGTCGGACTGGGACCGGGCCGACAGGTCGGACTCGGACTGGGCCGACAGGTCGGACGGGTCGCAGCAGGACTGAACCGAAGCGGCTCTTTCTTTGGTTCACCTTGACCTGGTCAGGTGACCTCTGCTGTAGCCAAACCAGCCAATCGGATAAACCACATAGCAGCTAAACACACAGTTCATGTTCATAAAGCTGTTACTGGAGCAGAAATAACGCCGAGTTCACTCACTGCCACCCGGAGCAGTTACATTCAGATTCCACTGGGGCCGTTACCTGGGCTCCCAGTGTTCCCAGTTACATGATGGTAAACCTTAGCAGAAACACTGGCCCAGCTCTGGTGCAGTTTTATGATGCAATCAATCAATCAATACTTTATTTTGGTAAATTGCCCACGTTAAACACAAACAAAACAACATTAACAAACCCATCATTTGCCAAAGGGATGGGCTGAACCCAGCTCATTCCTACCTGTTTTATACAACAACCTGCCAAGATTTCTACACAAACATATATACATTTACCATATGCAATAAAATGATCATATTCCTTCATAAGTTTTACAGAGCAAATCATCAGTACCCATAAAATGCTAATATGCCATTCCCATCAGCTGCCGAGCTGTTAGCCTGTAAGCTAACAATTCATTAACTGACTGCTAATATAGCAACTTATAGCCTTGATATTTATATAGATAAATATGGACAGAAAATACTTTAACTTTCCAATCATTCTCTAAAATTATTAAAATATCCAATTTGGGTGTTAGCAGCTGATGCTAACTACATTAGCATGCTACGTTATCGTTCTCCAGACTGAGCAGCAGTATTTTTAATCAAACTGTTTAAAACGTTTCATACAATGTTTGCGTTATTACCAATAAATATTAAAAACATGCTAAATCAGTAATATTTACAACCCTGTCAGAAAACCACCGTATTTGTCTAGTAAGTGTTAGCATGCTAACATTAGCATCTTCTGTTACAGCAGTGGTGAATTAGACTTGATGACAAAAGTTTCAAACACTGTTTCAGTGCTTTTGTGATATTTATTAGCGACAATTCTGTATTGTCTATTAATTAAATCATATTTAATATTTAAAATATCAGAAAACCACAATTATGTTAGCATAGCATTAGCATCTTCTGTTCCGGTGGCAGTGAATTAGACTTGATGAAAAAGTTTCAGGGCTTCCATTAGTGTATGTTTTTAACGATAATGAATAATCTATTAATCCAACCAATAATCTTTAATTATTGTGGATTTCTTTATCTGAAAGCCACAATTATCTGAGGACTTATTGTTAGCATGCTAACATTAGCGCTTCAGTGCATCAAGACTTAATGGCATGTGCGCTTTTTGTAAATTTTTGCCATGTTTTGAATTTGTCTGGAAACACCAGAAAAATGTGGCAGAGGGTGTGAATTTTAACTGTTAGCATGCTAACATTAGCATTGCTGCAGCTGCATACTGGACTTTACTGGAGTAATTGTCTACATCACCCAGTAAAGGAGATGTTTAATAAGAAGGAGCATGACATCTTGCCATTAAAAAGAAGGTAGCCTCGCTCTGATTGGCTGGTTTGTGTTGCAGGGGGCGGAGCCTTCACCTGGTTTCTGTAATCTTTTCTAGTTAAAGAGCCTGCGTTGTCGTGTTGAACTGCAGCTCCGCTCAGCACTGTCATAGGAATGTAGCGCACCCTACAGGCGCCGTGTGGAGGTGCGTTTAGTTTCAGCACCCCGCCCCGCCCGGCTTTCTCCCAGTATGCAACACGAGGAGCTCAGGGCGGCTCAGACTTTTGGTTTTCCATGTGTGGTTCGCAGCGTCTGCACGATTTATGCAGCAGCGAAGAAAACGTGTCTGCAGCGCTGCACTGACTGGACCTGGACCTGGACCCGGATCTGGGTCTGGAGCCATGTCTGGATCTGGATCTGGATCTGGATCTGGATCTGGATCTGGACCTGGATCTGGATCTGGACCTGGGTCTAGATCCATGTCTGGACCTGGATCGGGACCTGGTCCTGGACCTGGTTCTGGACCTGGATCTTTATCTGGATCTGGTCCTGGACCTGGTTCTGGACCTGGTTCTGGACCTGGTTCTGGACTTGGCGGACTCTCCCTGCTCTTCTTTGCACAGAACCCTGAGGACTCTGCGTTAGGGCTAACTAACTTTGTGCCAACTGACTCTTGGATGCCAAACCGAGACGTGAGGCGGGAAGAAGCGCCGGTCGGCGCCGGCCGGGCAGAAGTGTCCAGTCAGCGCCATCCGGTCAGTGCCGGCCATCCGGTCAGCGCCGGCCATCCGGTCAGCGCCGGCTGGTCAGCGAGGAGGAAACGACTCAGATCTCATGCTGAGGCTCAAACCAGCTGGACGCTCAGACATCATGTTCAAACACGTCGACTCCTCCTGACCCTCCACTAGGACAGGATTTAAAAGCTGGAAACTGATTGGTTTTTTAAAATCATTATTTCTCCTCTGTCATTTCAGTACGGCAGCCAAGAAGGGACAAATCTACCCTGGGCTCTTAATCAGATTTGTACAGATAATTTTGACCTCCAGTTTATTTTGTACCTCTGGTTTGATGCTGATTCTGCGACTCGGTGCTTTAGACGCTGCACATTTCACCAGACGTCTGCGTTTCACAGAATGCTGCGTAGCTTCTGCTGAGCGGTTCGTCCCGGCCGTAGCTCTGGCTCAGGTGATCCATGTCAAGAATTAAATATGAAAAATATAAAATATCACCCAGAGATATCATCAAAACATCAGCTGCTAATACGCGTTTCTTGTTTGGTAATTTCCAGTGGTGGACACATTTCTGCTAATGTGCTAACATTAGCAACAGCAGAGCTAATACGTCATTCTTTTTAGCTTTTGCTAGCTTTGAAAGCATTTAGCATACTTAGCTTCCCCTAAATTAATTTGTCCATATAAATTATAAAGCACTGATTTAATTCACTGTTTTGCAAATTGAATTCAATTGAATAAAATTTGACGCCTGTGATTTGGACGTTTATAGTCATGCTTTTATTTTGACGGGGGTGAAGATGCAGCAATTCTGTTTCCTCACATTCTATTTTTAATCAAGAAACTTTGAGCAGCTGGCAACAAACAAGCAGCAACGTTGGTGTAGCGCTTTAGCGTTAGCTTATGCTAAATACCATGTTGTTTAGCGTTAGCAGAGCTACTGTGTTGGGGCTTTGGGGTTAGCGCAGCTAGCTTTGCAGTTAGCCGTGCCCACCACTAAACCTGCAGGCTGTCAGCAGGGGGCGCTGGTGCACACAGTTGTCACTGTACAATACAATAAAGGACCATAAACACGAAGGTCAAGAATATTTCCATTAATAATAAAACTGAGAATCTGAGATTCAACTGAAATTCACTGAAACTGACGAGTTTTCACCAGAGCTTCTGGTTGCATTTAAACTTTATACTGTTAAAAGTACGTTCAGCAGAGCAGAAACAGTCATACTGCAAATATATTCACAGTAAATAATAAATGAAAGAAGTTGTTTGTAGGTGATCTGCCAGAGGTTAAAGCCATATTTTAAAATCTGATGGTTCGAGTCCAAACATGAATTTGTCTAAAGCTGATGGGTTTGTTCACCGTGTCGGTCCTTCAGGTCAGAGGAAATATTCACTCTTTACGTTTATAAATCGATAATATATATGGATATAATTCACGGGTGTTGAGGAATATGAAGTAGGGCTGATGGATGTGAGCTCGTTTCATTGGTGAACCTGAGAATCTTATTTTACTAAATGGTTTTATAGGATTTTTGTTTGTTGATTCTGTTTCTGGTAAACATTTCCTGTTTTTATGTCGGGTTTAAATAAAACTCTTCCTGCCCCGACTGGAGGTCAGAAGTTCACACGTTCATTCGTCCGGACAGGAAGTCTGACTGTTTTTAAACGGGGATGCTGGTGGACCCACTGCGGTTGCTACGGCAACAGTGATGTATTTCAGCTCCGTAATTTAATAAACTTGATTAAATCTGAGTGTGTTGGTTTGAATCATGTCGGATGCAACTTTGAGCAGGAAACATTGAAGAACGTGTAGAAATGTTTCTGGACCGCTCAGTTCGTTAAGACAGGAAGCGCAGGTTCTTATTCTCTGATCTACACAGACTCGAATATTTACATAAACCTTATTTAATGAGGTCAGAGGTCTGGGAAGGCATGATGCTGCCACCACCATGCTTTTCTCCTCCAGACAGTCTGTGACCAAACGGCTCAGTTGTTACCTTACGCACCCAGACAAAAACAGGAAACTTGAAATTCCCACTTCTGCGTTCCCGTTATACGCATATTATTTTTTAATTTGTACATTTTATGCAGTTCAATATACTTGGGGTTTAGTTACTCTATAAAAAAGAATGTCTTTATTTCAAATACAGTATTTGTGGAAAAGATGTTTTTGTACCAAAGAGCAGCATAAAAATAGCTTGTAGAAATTATAAAGTTTAAGTTTTCCCGAGTCCCGCTCCTCCTGTTGTACGTCGTGACGTCAGCGACGTCCTCGCTGTCATCACGTCACCGGGAGAGAAGGGCGTCCGGGGTAACTGGCCGAGAGCGGAGCCGCTGGACCCTTCTGGAGGTTGGTACCCGGCTCAGAGCGCCCTGTGCTGGGCTGCGCAGGGTGTAGCGACGGCCCGCTGCTGTCTGTGAGACGGAGGAGGATTTCAGGCTGAGTTTAAACATTTTCTGAACCCTGTTTGGCGTTAGCATGCTGCGCCGCTAGCCTCGTGTGAGCTAACAGCGGTCCGAGCTGAACTGAGGTCACCTGTGAAGAGCAACCCCACCTGAGGGGGCTCCGTCACGCCTCTGGGGTTCGGTTCGGTCCGTTTTCATTTGCTGAGTGACTCTGGTCAGCGCCAGGTTATCTGCGGAGCTAACCGGCTAATTACATAACCTGATGCGTTAGCCGTGAAGGTAATCAGCCTCTCTGCGGAGGAATATCGCACTATTTGGCCTGTTGGAGCCGTTTTTAAGCTTTGAATCGCTCCCAGCAGCCGAGTTTCCAGAGTTTTAATAAGCTGTCGGTAATTTTGAGGAACTTATGACTCGGGAAAGGACAAAGTTACCGACAGCTTCAGTAGCCAATAGCCGGGCGGGCTTTCTGAGGAGCAGCCAATCAGAGGGCCGGATGGAGCGCTGGTGGGCGTGTCCAGACAACAAGGTCAAAACAGAACCTCCAGCTGGGTCTGGGCTTCTGACGGCTATGACCGAACCAGAACCAACCGGGTCCAGTTTCAGCTGAGGGACACGAACTGTGGAGAAGTTCTTCAGAACTTCCCAGAACTCCAGCTGGTTGCCATGGTGACCGGACCAGAACCAGCTGGGTGTCTGAGCAGCACCAGGTCCAGAAAGGAGTTTCACTCTGATGAACGTTCTTTAATGAACGTTTTAAATGACTAGATGCTGACGAGGCATAACATTATGACCACACAGTGGGCTAATGATATGCGTTTGGTCTCAGAGCGGTTACAGAACCTCGGTGTTTGGATCAGAACCTCTCCCAGTCTGGTCTGACCCGTAATGTGCTTCTGTTACATTCCACTCAGTGCATCAGGACCGGAATAACGAGATGCCGGGTTTCATTTCCGGACCGGTTACCATGACAACCTGAAGACGTGACTCACCTGTTCAGAGACGAACACCTGGTGACCTCTGAAGTTCTGCCGGGTCCAAACGGTTGGCCGCTGGTGCTTTGGGCCGGTTCTGTTTGGAGGAGTGAACACTAAGCAAACTCTGGTTCGGTTCTGATGCAGATGTGAACGGGAAGCGGACCGGACCGGACCGCGCCCAAAACAGGGAGTGGACCATAGAACAGGGCATTCTGGGTAAATGCAACCAAAACACGCGTTAGCTTAGCGCTAGCAGTTAAAATGTCCCGATTAAATCATGGAGGTGTTGTAGCTTCAGTCTCCAGTCGGTCCGGGTTCACGAGACCAGAACCAGCAGGAACCAGACGAGCTGGTGGCTACATCCTGGTTCTGACCCGGTTAGGGGAGTAACCGTACATCCAGGGGTCCAGACCATCGTTTAAGAAACCTTTTACTTTGATAGTTTCAGTTCCTGTTGGATAAAACTGACATCAGATCACAACAGTGTGAAGGAAAATGGATCAGAACAGAATTCAATCCGTTTATTGGTTTATCAAATTCAGCAGCGAGGCGGCGCCAGGTGTTTCACCTGAAAGACAAAACTGCAGGAATCGATCATCATCTGAACAGATCAATACGTCGTGATAAGTGTTTAATCGTTTTAACCAGTACCAGGACTGGGGGGTTATCTTAAACCAGTTAAACCAGCAGCTGACTGTGGAGCAGCTGATGAAACGATTCATTGATTCATTGATTCATTGATTAATCGGTAAATTAGCAGTAATGAAGCAAAACATGTGCAACAATATAAACATTTAATCTAAAAACTGTGAATCTGTTTTACCAGAACCAGAAAAACCTCCCAATAATCACCTTTAACATCTAATTATTGATCAGGTAATCAATAACAATAAGATTTTCTCATGTTCAAACATTCACTAAAGGAACGATGTTGATTTTCTTATTTAAAAAGGATCAATATGTACCAATCAATGGATTGATCACATTAATTATGTTTATATGAATGGTTAGCTGCAGCCCTGATGATCTGGACCAGCAGAACCCGAACAGAACTTCCTGCTGGGGAAGCTATTCAGTTTCTGTTCAAGCGTCTGATTGGTTCCTCAGACCAGAACAAACGTCTGATTGGTTCCTCAGATCAGAACAAGCGTCTGATTGGTTCCTCAGATCAGAACAAGCGTCTGATTGGTTCCTGAGATCAGAACAAACGTCTGATTGGTTCCTCAGATCAGAACAAGCCTCTGATTGGTTCCTCAGATCAGAACAAGCGTCTGATTGGTTCCTGAGATCAGAACAAACGTCTGATTGGTTCCTCAGATCAGAACTAACGTCTGATTGGTTCCTGAGATCAGAACAAGCCTCTGATTGGTTCCTCAGATCAGAACAAACATGCGATTGGTTCCTCAGATCAGAACTAACGTCTGATTGGTTCCTCAGATCAGAACAAGCGTCTGATTGGTTCCTCAGATCAGAACAAGCGTCTGATTGGTTCCTCAGATCAGAACCATAACTCACTCTCTGTCTCTCTCCCCCCTCCCTCAGTGGACATTGATTCGACGCTTCCTGTGCAGCGGCGGCCCGGGTGGAGCTTACTGTCTGAGGCGCAGGACGTCCGGCCCGTCGGACCGATCGGCACCACCGTGTGTGTGAGGACCGCTCATGCATCGCTTAAGGACTTGTGCGGCGCGGTTGCGCCCGCTCACCGCCTCGCAGGCGGCACAGACTGCCGGCCAGCAGCGGCCAATCACAGCCACCGGCGCCGCCGGCTCAAGGACGTTTCAGCCAATCAGGAGCTACTCGGCGCCGGTGGCGTCGGAGCCGTTCCTGAACGGGACGAGCTCCAACTACGTGGAGGAGATGTACTACGCCTGGCTGGAGAACCCCAAGAGCGTCCACAAGGTGAGGCGCCCCCTGCTGGACCGGGGTCAGAGGTCAGGCCTGGGTGAACAGCTGGAGAAACGGTGGCGCCTCCTGCTGGTCTGATGAGAACCCTCTGGTTCTGGAGAGAAATGTCTGTTTGGGTCCAGAAGGTTCTGAAGATCCACATGCTTTTACTGTCTGGTCATGTGACAGCCGGTTCTGGTCCAGGTCCTGATGACATCTATTGTTCTGATCCGACGGGTCAGAACCCGTAAATCCCACGTCCAGGCGGGAGCCTGAAGGCGGCTCAGCTGCCATCAGAACCGACCCGATATCGTTCCAGCGCCGCTAAAGGACACAGGCTAATTTTAGCTCCTCGACGCTCCGACACATGGCCCAGCTGCTGCACTGGACCAGAACCAGAACCTCTGCATGTTCCAACCTCTGCGGTTGGGTGTTGAGCTCGGATCAGACCGGGTCAGAACAGGAACCGGGTTTAAATCTGTTAACCTGAGAGCAGCGACGCTTTTATTCAGTTATTTATCCCCATAAACTCCCTCTAAACATGTTTAAAACACTCAAATGTGCCAGAACATCAATAAAAACTATCAATCAGAATGAATAACAATCAATAACTGCAGATTAGTTATGATCATCAACCTCTGGATACAGTCTGGACTGTATTGATCGCTACCGTAATGTCTGGATTATACTGATCGCTACCGTAATGTTTAGACTATACTGATCGCTACCGTAATGTCTGGATTATACTGATCACTACCGTAATGTTTAGACTATACTGATCGCTACCGTAATGTCTGGATTATACTGATCGCTACCGTAATGTTTAGACTACACTGATCGCTACCGTAATGTTTAGACTATACTGATCGCTACCGTAATGTTTAGACTACACTGATCGCTACCGTAATGTTTAGACTATACTGATCGCTACCGTAATGTCTGGATTATACTGATCGCTACCGTAATGTTTAGACTACACTGATCGCTACCGTAATGTTTAGACTAAACTGATCGCTACCGTAATATTTAGACTACACTGATCGCTACCGTAATGTTTAGAGTATATTGATCGCTACCGTAATGTTTAGACTATACTGATCGCTACCGTAATATTTAGACTACACTGATCGCTACAGTAATGTTTAGAGTATATTGATCGCTACCGTAATGTTTAGACTATACTGATCGCTACCGTGATGTCTGGATTATACTGATCGCTACCGTAATGTTTAGACTACACTGATCGCTACCGTAATGTTTAGACTAAACTGATCGCTACCGTAATATTTAGACTACACTGATCGCTACCGTAATGTTTAGAGTATATTGATCGCTACCGTAATGTTTAGAGTATATTGATCGCTACCGTAATGTTTAGACTATACTGATCGCTACCGTAATGTTTAGACTATATTGATCGCTACCGTAATATTTAGACTACACTGATTGCTACCGTAATGTTTAGACTATATTGATTGCTACCGTAATATTTAGACTAGACTGATCGCTACCGTAATATTTAGACTACACTGATTGCTACCGTAATGTTTAGACTATATTGATTGCTACCGTAATATTTAGACTACACTGATCGCTACCGTAATGTTTAGACTATACTGATCACTACCGTAATGTTTAGACTATACTGATCGCTACCGTAATGTTTAGACTATACTGATCGCTACCGTAATGTTTAGACTATACTGATCGCTACCGTAATGTTTAGACTATATTGATTGCTACCGTAATATTTAGACTACACTGATCGCTACCGTAATGTTTAGACTATACTGATCACTACCGTAATGTTTAGACTATACTGATCGCTACCGTAATGTTTAGACTATATTGATCGCTACCGTAATATTTAGACTACACTGATTGCTACCGTAATGTTTAGACTATATTGATTGCTACCGTAATATTTAGACTAGACTGATCGCTACCGTAATATTTAGACTACACTGATCGCTACCGTAATGTCTGGATTATACTGATCGCTACCGTAATGTTTAGACTACACTGATCGCTACCGTAATGTTTAGACTATACTGATCGCTACCGTAATGTTTAGACTATATTGATCGCTACCGTAATATTTAGACTACACTGATTGCTACCGTAATGTTTAGACTATATTGATTGCTACCGTAATATTTAGACTAGACTGATCGCTACCGTAATATTTAGACTACACTGATTGCTACCGTAATGTTTAGACTATATTGATTGCTACCGTAATATTTAGACTACACTGATCGCTACCGTAATGTTTAGACTATACTGATCACTACCGTAATGTTTAGACTATACTGATCGCTACCGTAATGTTTAGACTATACTGATCGCTACCGTAATGTTTAGACTATACTGATCGCTACCGTAATGTTTAGACTATATTGATTGCTACCGTAATATTTAGACTACACTGATCGCTACCGTAATGTTTAGACTATACTGATCACTACCGTAATGTTTAGACTATACTGATCGCTACCGTAATGTTTAGACTATATTGATCGCTACCGTAATATTTAGACTACACTGATTGCTACCGTAATGTTTAGACTATATTGATCGCTACCGTAATATTTAGACTAGACTGATCGCTACCGTAATATTTAGACTAGACTGATCGCTACCGTAATATTTAGACTACACTGATCGCTACCGTAATGTCTGGATTATACTGATCGCTACCGTAATGTTTAGACTACACTGATCGCTACCGTAATGTTTAGACTATACTGATCGCTACCGTAATGTTTAGACTATACTGATCGCTACCGTAATGTTTAGAGTATATTGATCGCTACCGTAATATTTAGACTATACTGATCGCTACCGTAATGTTTAGACTATACTGATCGCTACCGTAATGTTTAGACTACACTGATCGCTACCGTAATGTTTAGACTATACTGATCGCTACCGTAATGTTTAGACTATACTGATCGCTACCGTAATGTTTAGACTATACTGATCGCTACCGTAATATTTAGACTATACTGATCGCTACCGTAATGTTTAGACTACACTGATCGCTACCGTAATGTTTAGACTACACTGATCGCTACCGTAATGTTTAGACTACACTGATCGCTACCGTAATGTTTAGTCTACACTGATCGCTACCGTAATATTTAGACTACACTGATCGCTACCGTAATGTTTAGACTACACTGATCGCTACCGTAATGTTTAGACCATATTGATCGCTACCGTAATGTTTAGTCTATACTGATCGCTACCGTAATGTCTGGACTATGAGCGGCTACAGTTTCAAATGCTTTGAGCTTTAACCATAAACTCCCAGGTAAACTAACTGTTTGTTTAGGAAGTACGAGCGTCCTCACTCAGACACACGTTTGACACAAAACACCAAGTTTAATTCATTTTCCATTATTTTGTTAATAAAGGTGGGAAAATAAAAATATTAATTAACTCAAAGGAAAACCTCAGGGGGCTTAACATATTTATGCAACTTTTTCTCTTCATAGTTATCCTCAGGCTCAGTAGTAGGGAAATTACGGTAACCACCAGGACTGAGTGAAATGTTATGAATTCATCATTTCAGCATCTGGAGTCCAAGTGTCACCAATTTGTGTTTTTCATGTTCATGTGATATTCATCCTCACACCAGATATTAATGACATCACCATAAAGGTGAAAGGTCACAGAAGGATGGACCATTCAGCCCCACAACCTTCCAAACAGGGCGTCCATCCCTTCATCACGATCACAGCATTGCTCCCATTTCTGTGATCTGTGATCGGCCATGCTGTTCAGCTTTAGTTGAAAATGTCTGAAATGTTTCTGTTACATTTATCCGAGTTGAGTCGGGTCTCAGAACCAGAACCAGTCCTGCTCTGCATGGCTAAGCATCATTTCTGCTGTTTATTAATAAGCATCCCAGAATAATCGTCTCTCCTCACTGAACGTTTCTCTGAATCTTTGATTCGGTTCATAATGTTACCGAAACCAAACTAAAATAGTTAAATGGGGAAACATTACTGATCTAAAATGGGATTTTCACTGTAAAAGAATTTAAAAATGCTGAACAAAACATAAACACAGATATTATGAAGCTAATAAGTGACGTTAGCGTGAGTTTACACCACGTCTAGAAGCTTTTGGAGGACCTGACTGGGTGTTTATGGGTAGATTTGCTCGAGCCAACATGGCGGACGTGTTGCTGCTAGCGTTAGCAACCTTGTTGCTCTGTGACCTCGTTCTGCTGGAGGTGTCTCCATGGTAACCAGGCTGGTTCCCCAAACTGCACCGTGGTTTTTAAACGCTGAACGTCACGTGGCCCCTGTGTTTTAACAACATGGCAGGGATCCAGAGTGGGCGGAGCCTGGAACGGACACGCCCCTTCCTGTGGGTCGGGTCAAACGAATCCTGGAGGTTAATCTTCACCCAGCATGACTGTTGTTGAGCTAATTTCTACTGCAGAATGTCTGGCTAGCTAGCTGGCGAGCTAACGGTAGCTTTCAGTGCTACTCCGTGACTGTTGGCTTCCTGTTGGCTTCCCGTTCTCCCCAGCCTGGCGCTCTGGTTGCTGACCTGAACTCTCCTCCTGGACGAACTGCAGTGATTCTGCAGCCGTTGGCTCCGTTTAGCTCCGAAGTGACTCGGGTTGTTCTGCATTCGGAGTGAAAATGATTCATAGCAAAGCGGCATCGCTCTGTCCTCATGAGAGAAATTATTTTTCACTCTTTGCAGTTCTTGGCCTCCAAAGGACTTCTACACTTTTTCTTCTACATGTGGATTTTGAGTGAAGACAAAATATTGCAAATTCCTTGTAAATATTCCGAAAGTAGCACCAAAAACTCACTAAAACTATTGTGAAATCTCAGAGGGACTGATGACGTTTGTAACTAAGAGGGCCAGAGATTTCTGTGGTGCCGAAGCGCGAAAAAATCTGCGTTTTGCTGATTTCTGCTCCTGTGATTTTACAACAAATTGGCGCCCGACGTGGGGAACGATGAATCACATGCATACGTTAAAAACCTCCTCCCATCCGTCCTGTCTGACCTCTGACCTCTTCCTTCCCTCCCTCCAGTCGTGGGACGTGTTTTTCCGTAACGCCAACGCCGGCGCGCCCCCCGGCGCCGCCTACCAGTCTCCTCTGGGTCTGGCGGCTCCTCAGCTGTCCTCGCTGGTCGGCGCTCAGCCCAACGCGGAGAAGCTGGTGGAGGATCATCTGGCTGTGCAGACCCTCATCAGAGCCTACCAGGTACGTTTCACCTGGAGATAAACCTGTAACCTGCTCTGAACCAGTGAACTATGAACCTGAGCTGATTCAGTCACTTTGACCTGATTCTGCTGAAGTTGGAACTTTCACAATCTGTGGTTTTATGTTCTGTAAACTCAGGCCCTGTTTGCACGATAAAAAGTTCTGGTGAAAATGAAAGTTTGTTGTGTTTCTGCTTCACATTTACATGAAAATAGTGAATGTTTTCTCTGACAGTGGCACAGTTTGACATCGGGTTCTAAAACCTAGCGCTAGTCTTACTAGCGCTAGTAAGGTTCTAAAACCTAGCGCTAGGTTTTAACGCTAGCGCTAAAACCTAGCGCTAGGGTTTAGCGCTAAAACCTAGCGCTAAACCCTAGCGCTAGATTTTAGCGCTAGGGTTTAGACATTGGGTTCTAAAACCCAGCGCTTGTAAACAGAACAAACGGATCTTTTCTGTCAGCGAGTCGTGGGCTCCTGCACAGTGTGACGCAAAACAGCTGCTTCCTACAATCCACAGAAGAAGAAACTGGTGACAGGTGTTAGACGATCCGCGGCATTTAAACTGTTACAGGAAGTCACAGCCGGAGCTTCAGGTTAAAGATCAATCAATGATTCATATTCCTGCATCATGAGTCGAGAGCAAAGATCAGGCGGAGAGATGAAATCAATCTCTCAGTGCAGCTTCTTCACGTTTTTCAGGCTCCTTTTAGTTCATGTTCTCATATGCAAATGAGGGGCGGGGCTTTCTCTGGGGGCGGGGCTAATCTGAGCGCCCAGACCGGAGAGACGTGAAGTTCAGGGAAAGCAGTTCTGTTGGGGGATAAGAACGTCGACACGACTCCGACCAAAACAAAACCAGATGTTAAATCAGTTACCAGCCGAATCGCCTCCATGTTGACTTCTGTGAACGGTTTCCAAAGCGACAGAGGAAGAACGTAGACGCCACGCAGCAGCTCTGTTTACGCTGCTCAGAGCCGACGGCACCAGACGACAGAAGCTGATTAAAACTTAGCAACCATCGCTTGGATTCACCGTCTGGCTTCCTCTGCGGCTGAACGTCTCAATCGATGACGTAAAGGTCGGACAACATGCAGACAAAACTACTGGATACGATTTAGGTCCTCATTCAGAACAAATCTGATGATGTGAACTCTGCCAATCACTGCGCTCTGATAAGCCCCGCCCCCAGACAAAGCCCCGCCCCCTCGTTTGAGTTTCAGTAAAAACAGCCTGTAATTTAAACTGAGGTAAGAAATAAAGTCTATGAAACAAGCAGAGCTGCCTTTAAATAAATGAACCGATAAAATCCGATCCTGGAACGAGATCTGCTGGTGAGACCTTCGTAACTGCAGCTGCGTTTCCATTGGTCGGATAAATGCACAAATTGGGATGAAAATAAATTTGCTTAATGGAAACGCCACATCAAAAATAGTTTCTGATAAAATTTCTTCTAAGACGCTGCGGCTTTTCAGCCGTATCAAAATTTCTGTATTTCATAAAATTGCCATGGCAACAGTTTTTTTCACACCAGTCATGTGATCAACAACTGGATGTTACTACTGGTGGAAATGAAGAAGACGACGGCAGGAAGGAGGCGACGCTGCGTGATTTTTATGTCGCGTGAACAAACTTTAACGTGAGATAAAATTTTTCCTTAAGGGAAACGTAGCAGGAAACGTTTGTCCACGTCAACGGGACACATGAAACGCAGCTGGACAGTGTTAACGGTGTGTGTGTGCTCGGGCGGGGGGGGTGTGTGTGTGTGTGTTCAGGTCCTGGGCCATCACAACGCCCACCTGGACCCTCTGGGGATCAGCTGTGTGAATTTTGACGACGCTCCGGTCAGCGCCGGCTTCCAGGACGTCGGTGAGACGCCAGAACCAGAACTCTGGTGTTAACGTTGCTCTTCCTCCCACCCACCCATCCTCCTCCTCCTCCTCTAACCCTCTAACACTCCCCCTCTGCTGTGACTCTTCATCACCCTTCCTCCTCCTCCTCCTGTCCTGGGTGGGTTCTGTGTCGCCCCCTGTAGATCCGGGGGCACCACGTGGCCCAGCTGGACCCGCTGGGCATCATGGACGCCGATCTGGACTCGTGCGTTCCCACTGACATTATCACGTCCTCCGACAAGCTGGGTGAGGACCTCCACCCTCAGAGTCATCCTCCACCTCTTTCCCTCCACACTCACCCCAGCTGGAAGGTTTCCCCGATCGGGAATGCGTCCCTCACTAAAACCCTGGATGTGCGCCAGAGGAAGTTCCCTCTGAAACGTTCTCGCATGCCAGGAAGGTTCCGGCGTCTCGTTCAAACGTCCGTCACGGCGTCTGGAAACTCCTGGCATATGAAGAACGTCTAGAGCATTAACCCACAGATCTCAGCTAAGTGGAGCTGCTCTACTGGTTGTCTTCTGTTGGAAGTCAAACCAGTAGAGCAATCACTGCTTTTAACCTCCTGTCTCACTAAAACAAACATAATTGTTGGCCTTATTGTTGTAGACCAGGGGTCACCAACTCCAGTCCTCCACCATCCTGCAGCTTTAGATTCAGCTCTGCTCCAAAATGTCTGAATTCCCTCACCAGCATTCATTCCTCTCTGCAAGAGGCTGGAAACGAGCAGCTTATTTGATCCAGGTGTGTTTGAGCAGAGACGCACCTAAAGGTTTCAGGACGGTGGCCCTGGAGGACCGGAGTTGGTGACCCCTGCTTTAGACGGTGGTCATTAAAATTCCTTCATAAAGACTCAAAGCTGGGAGAAATGATCAGATTATGTTTCCTGACTGAAAACTCAAATTCAGACTGAAACCAGCTTTTATCCATTAAACGCCTCCAGTGGGACTTTGATCGCCACCTTGTGGTGGAGTGTGATTTAAAACACTCCCATCTATTTTTAGATTATAGTGTGAAACTAGACTGGGACTAAAGAATCCCGGGAAGTTGATCCACTTCCCCTCTGTAGCATCAGGTCGGCCCACTTTACCTCCAGCTAATGTTTATGATTATCCCTTCAGGGTTAGCATAGTTAGCGTAGCAGTTAGCTGTGCTAATGTTCAGATGTAGCATAGCTAGCGTTTTAGTTAGCGGTGCTAATGTTCAGATTTAGCATAGTTAGCTTTGCTAATGTTCAGATGTAGCATAGCTAGCGTTTTAGTTAGCGGTGCTAATGTTCAGATGTAGCATAGTTAGCGGTGCTAATGTTCAGATTTAGCATAGCTAGCGTTTTAGTTAGCGGAGCTAATGTTCAGATTTAGCATAGCTAGCGTTTTAGTTAGCTATGCTAAATCTGAACATTAGCACTGCTAACGTTTTAGTTAGCGGTGCTAATGTTCAGATTTAGCATAGCTAGCGTTTTAGTTAGCGGTGCTAATGTTCAGATTTAGCATAGCTAGCGTTTTAGTTAGCGGTGCTAATGTTCAGATTTAGCATAGCTAGCGTTTTAGTTAGCGGTGCTAATGTTCAGATGTAGCATAGCTAGCATTTTAGTTAGCGGTGCTAATGTTCAGATTTAGCATAGCTAGCGTTTTAGTTAGCTATGCTAAATCTGAACATTAGCACTGCTAACGTTTTAGTTAGCGGTGCTAATGTTCAGATTTAGCATAGCTAGCGTTTTAGTTAGCGGTGCTAATGTTCAGATTTAGCATAGCTAGCGTTTTAGTTAGCGGTGCTAATGTTCAGATTTAGCATAGCTAGCGTTTTAGTTAGCGGTGCTAATGTTCAGATGTAGCATAGCTAGCATTTTAGTTAGCGGTGCTAATGTTCAGATTTAGCATAGCTAGCGTTTTAGTTAGCGGTGCTAATGTTCAGATGTAGCATAGCTAGCGTTTTAGTTAGCGGTGCTAATGTTCAGATTTAGCATAGCTAGCGTTTTAGTTAGCGGTGCTAATGTTCAGATTTAGCATAGCTAGCGTTTTAGTTAGCGGTGCTAATGTTCAGATTTAGCATAGCTAGCGTTTTAGTTAGCGGTGCTAATGTTCAGATGTAGCATAGCTAGCATTTTAGTTAGCGGTGCTAATGTTCAGATTTAGCATAGCTAGCGTTTTAGTTAGCTATGCTAAATCTGAACATTAGCACTGCTAACGTTTTAGTTAGCGGTGCTAATGTTCAGATTTAGCATAGCTAGCGTTTTAGTTAGCGGTGCTAATGTTCAGATTTAGCATAGCTAGCGTTTTAGTTAGCGGTGCTAATGTTCAGATTTAGCATAGCTAGCGTTTTAGTTAGCGGTGCTAATGTTCAGATGTAGCATAGCTAGCATTTTAGTTAGCGGTGCTAATGTTCAGATTTAGCATAGCTAGCGTTTTAGTTAGCGGTGCTAATGTTCAGATGTAGCATAGCTAGCGTTTTAGTTAGCGGTGCTAATGTTCAGATTTAGCATAGCTAGCGTTTTAGTTAGCGGTGCCCACCACTGACCATAGTGAAGCCGTAGAATCCTGAGATGATCTGGGCTGTGTGACATGGATCAGAACCCGGTCCGCTGTGGTGACTGAATGATGCTCAGGTGACGCTCAAAGGTCCAAAGTGACCCAATAAACCCTCCACCACCAGCATGACCAGGTGGTACCAGTAGAGACCTGGTGGTACCATCAGTGGTACCATCAGAACCCTGCAGTAGTTCTTCACATCAGCGTCATTTAGCTTTAGTTCAAACTTCCTGTTGGAGGACCAATCAGGGATGCTTTTGGTCTGAACCTGAGGAACCATCACCAAGATGTCTGATCAGTTCCAGCTCTGCTCTGACTTAACTAGCTCTATGTATAGAGGTATAAACATAGACTGGCTTCTTGTTGACTTGTCAGCTCTGAGCGCTTGTTGGTTCTGACCGGCTGGCGGATTGTTGGGTCACTGCTGCAGCTTCCGTGTCTGTAATTAATGCTAACGATAGCAGCTAGCAGCTTTAGCTCCAGTCGATGTGAAGATCTGAGTGATGATTGGAGGAGAGATGAGAGGAGATGGACGTCATGTGACCCCACCCCCAGAGCGGCTGGCAGGTTCAACATGGCCGCCGCTTTGTTTTGTCCTGACCTGAAAGGAAACCCTGGAGATCAAATGATCCAGCATGACCTGGTCACTCATGACCAAACTCAAAGACCTGGAGGTCATCACCAAAGATGGACCATCAGAACCAGGAGAATCATCAGAACCAGGAGAACCAGAGGAGGGTTCTGGTTGCTGTGATTATAATGTTTGATGCAACATTTTTGGATGAAATTTAAAAACACAATGTCTGAATCCTCCAGATGTATGAATAATTTTGAGCCGCTACCAGACATACAGCGTTTAGAACCCGATCAGAACTCAGGTCCACATACCAACAGAACCAGCCCACTGTGACCCGGTGCCTCTGATCCACAGAGCCCAGAGCTTCAGGATGTTCCATAGTTTAGAAGGACCCCACATCACTGTCTGACCTCAGAGTTACTCCGTACCCTGTGCCAGGGTTCTGACCCGGTAGCGGTTCTGCTGCTGGACTGGAGGCTCACCTGCTCAGAAGGTTCTGATTCTGGTCCACACTACTGAACTGATCAGATGAATGGATCAGAACACATTCAAAACGGCCACAGCTTTAATAAACCAGAGAAGAAGAAACATTATGGAACCAAGAACTTGGTCCACAACGGGCCAAGCAGAACGGACCAGAACCTATTCAGATACAAACGATCCTGTTGGGCCAAAGTCAGAAACGCTGTTGCTTTGATGAACCAGGAATTAGCCGCATCCCAGTGGAATGGCTTGCTGCTGTGGTTCTAAACCAAGTAGTAGTCGTGTCCCGAATGGCAGTAGTTTTGAAGCAGAAATTAGCTTCGTCCGGCAAAATGGCTTAGTGCTGTGGTTCTGAACCAGGAATTAGCCGCATCCCGGTGGAACAGTTGTGGTTCTGAACCAGGAATTAGCCGCATCCCGGTGGAACAGTTGTGGTTCCGAACCAGGAATTAGCCGCATCCCGGTGGAACAGTTGTGGTTCCGAACCAGGAATTAGCCGCGTCCAGGTGAAATGGCTTGTTGCTGTGGTTCCGAACCAGGAATTAGCCGCGTCCCCGTGGAATGGCTTGGTGCTGTGGTTCCGAACCAGGAATTAGCCGCGTCCCGGTGGAATGGCTTGGTGCTGTGGTTCTGAACCAGGAATTAGCCGCGTCCCCGTGGAATGGCTTGGTGCTGTGGTTCTGAACCAGGAATTAGCCGCGTCCCCGTGGAATGGCTTGGTGCTGTGGTTCTGATTGGGTCGAGTTCTGACTAACCCCAGCATGGTGTGGCCTTCATCTCTCCATCGCTGCGCCGGAGCCGGAGGTTCTGTAGAACCGGGCGGTGCTGGGGATGCAGAGATGCCGCGGGCCGGATGGTGTTGGTGTGGTGGTGGAACAGGCTGACGGTCATTAATGTTGTCTGGGTGTTTTTCCCCACCGCTGCCCCCTGCTGGTGACCTCCAGACGTGGCTGTGGTGAAGAAGAGGCTGAGGTTCCTAACGGTAGGAGGTAGGAGACGCTGCTGCTGCTGCTGCTCTGTAGATCCGCTTCACTTTGCTGCTCAGGTTCTGGACCCTAAACGGCTCCAGCTGTCTGCCGGTTCTGACCCGGTCCATCACATTGCAGCTGTCCTCTCCGTCTCGGTCCAATGGTCAGTAGGGACTGATGGACACCACAAAGCAGAACATCCTCCGGTTCTGCTCAGTTTTTATATAATGAGCTGCAGTTCGGCAGAAAGGATTTCGACTCTGTGGATGTTTTACGTTTCGTTGCGTCTCTGAATCCATCAACATCAGATAAATTAGCTTTTTCACCTGGAAGAAAATAAGACGTTAAAGCTGTAGAACCTCACTTCTAATGAGACAGATGACCTGTGAAAAGATCGATCTCCTGGAGCTAGCCTGAGCTAGCATTGCTACCGACCAAAAACACCCAATCAGAGCCTGGAGGCAGGTCTTGGCGCTGTCAATCAGCTTCATGTACTCGTTGCTAAATGTGCCAACGGCGTAGAAACGACTTACAGGAAAACAGTTAATCTGTCGTCATCGGTGGCTATGCTAACAAGCCTTAGCAATGATGACAGCATATGCTGGCTGCAGAGAGCATGGGAGGGGAGAGGGATGAGCAGCGCCATACAGGATAGTGATGTACAGCACCAAGACCCACCTCCTGGCTCTGGTTGTTTCCAGTTAGCACTGGGAACACTGGAAGCTCAATGTTTTCAGATTATCCATCCATCCATCCATTTTCTTCATCTTATCCGGTGTCGGGTCTCGGGGTCAGCAGCCTCAGGAGGCCCAGACTTCCCTCTCCAGCCTCTTCCAGCTCCTCCAGGAACCCCAAGGCGTTCCCAGGCCAGCCGAGAGACATCGTCCCTCCAGGTGTCCTGGGTCTCCCCTCCTCCCGGTGGGACCTGAACTCCTCACCAGGGAGGCGTCCAGGAGGCATCCTGACCAGATGCCCGAGCCTCAACTGGCTCCTCTGGACGTGGAGGAGCAGCGGCTCTACTCTGAGTCCCTCCCGGATGACCGAGCTTCTCTCTCTAAGGGAGAGCCCAGCCACCCTGCGGAGGAGGAAACCCATTTCGGCCGCTTGTACCCGTGATCTCGTTCTTTCGGTCATGACCCAAAGCTCATGACCATAGATGAGGGTGGGAACGTAGATCGACCGGTAAATCGAGAGCTTCGCTTTTTGGCTCAGCTCTCTCTTCACCACGACGGACCGGTACAGCGCCCGCTTCACGGCAGACGCTGCCCCAATCCGCCTGTCGATCTCCCTTCTTCCCTCATTATGAACAAGATCCCCAGATACTTAAACTCCTCCACTTGAGGCAGGACGACCCCCCTGACCCGGAGAAGGCACTCTACCCTTTTCTGGCTCAAGACCATGGCCTCGGATTTGGAGGCACTGAGCCTCATCCCGGCCGCTTCACACTCGGCTGCGAACCGCTCCATTAGAGCTGCAGATCACGATGAAGCCAACAGGACCACATCATCCGCAAAAAGCAGAGATGTGATCCTAAGGCCACCAAAACGGATCCCCTCAACACCTCGGCTGGTCAGAGATTCTGTCCATGAAGGTAATGAACAGAATCGGTGACAAAGGGCAGCCTTGGCGGAGTCCAACTCTCACCGGAAACGAGCCCGACTTACTGCCGGCAATGCGGACCAGACTCTGACACCGGTCATACAGGGACCTGACAGCCCGTATCAAAGGGCCCGGTACCCCATACTCCCGGAGTACCCCCCACAGGGCCCCCCGAGGGACACGGTCGAACGCCTTCTCCAAGTCCACAAAACACATGTAGACTGGTTGGGCGAACTCCCAGGATCCCCCTCAAGTTACCCAGAAGAGAGACAGACTCCAGAGACGACCCGAGACCAGAACCAGGAGGAAGTACCTGACCAGCATCCTACTGGTTCAAACAGCAAAACCAGTAAAACCAGAGAGACCCGACATGCTTCCATTAAACCTCCAAGGTGTAACCGGAAGACAGGGACCAACACCAACCGACTTCACTCATCAGCGTCCAGTCAGATAGGAAGTCTCCAAACCAAACCGGAGAAAACAAACATGGCCGCAGAGGAGACGGTTTGTGGACGACATTAAACGTCTCCAACGTCCGTCGTTTTGGATTCCCCTCCATGTTTCCGTCACCTCGCTTCCTGATTGGCTGACGTCACACTCAGCAGGGTACGACATCGGGACAATATTCCTGATTCTGGATCGGATCTGTCCGGATATCCTCCCGTCCGGATCCGATCGCTCTGAACTCTCATCATCCTGATCATCTTCAGATCGCCAGGAGGAAAATCTCAACCTAACGCTCTAACCGCACGACACGGCTCAGACTGTGGCGCCTCCATCAGCGGAGCGCCAGCGGTAGAAGGGGTCGGAGGTCATCTGGGGCGTTTTGGGTTTTTCCAGACTCTTCATCAGATGCCACAGAGATTCTCTTGATACCGCGATGAACATCAGATCTGAGATCTGCTGCAGGGCTTTCTGTGATTGGCTGAGCCTGTGTGAGCGGAGCTCTCTGATTGGCCGAGAGATAAGCCCCCTCCCCAACCCAGGTCCTCCTGTCTCACCTGTGTCCATCACAAAGCCTCGCCCGCCATAATAACACGATCATGTTATCTGTTCATCCGTCTGCAGAGAAGCGACATGTTACCGTCAGAACCAGATCTGGACCCGTCCTCTCAGGGAGACCAGAGCTGGAAAACCCCAGAGATCAGATTCACTAATTACTACGCCGTACAGTAACCATGGCAACACGTCAGCCTTTAATCTGTCGTCCATCCTCTGGTTTCTTCTCAGCTCTGGTCTCAGCTTGTTCTGTTTCTGCATCGGATCCTAAAATTAAGATTAAACTCCTGGAAACATCAGGATGGAGGACCGTCCTGATGCTGGTTGGCATTCAGGATCCTGAATTCGCTCCTTCCCCGTCCTGAGTCGCTCCGTCCTCCCGAAGAGTCGCTACGTCCTCCCGAAGAGTCGCTACGTCCTCCCGAAGAGTCGCTACGTCCCCCTGAAGAGTCGCTCCGTCCCCCTGAAGAGTCGCTCCGTCCCCCTGAAGAGTCGCTCCGTCCTCCCGAAGAGTCGCTCCGTCCCCCTCCTGAGTCGCTCCGTCCTCCCGAAGAGTCGCTCCGTCCTCCCGAAGAGTCGCTCCGTCCTCCCGAAGAGTCGCTCCGTCCTCCCGAAGAGTCGCTCCGTCCTCCCGAAGAGTCGCTCCGTCCTCCCGAAGAGTCGCTCTGTCCTCCCGAAGAGTCGCTCCGTCCCCCTCCTGAGTCGCTCCGTCCTCCCGAAGAGTCGCTCCGTCCTCCCGAAGAGTCGCTCCGTCCTCCCGAAGAGTCGCTCCGTCCTCCCGAAGAGTCGCTCCGTCCTCCCGAAGAGTCGCTCCGTCCTCCCGAAGAGTCGCTCTGTCCTCCCGAAGAGTCGCTCCGTCCCCCTCCTGAGTCGCTCCGTCCTCCCGAAGAGTCGCTACGTCCTCCCGAAGAGTCGCTCCGTCCTCCCGAAGAGTCGCTCCGTCCTCCCGAAGAGTCGCTCCGTCCTCCCGAAGAGTCGCTCTGTCCTCCCGAAGAGTCGCTCCGTCCCCCTCCTGAGTCGCTCCTTCCCCGTCCTGAGTCGCTCCGTCCTCCCGAAGAGTCGCTCCGTCCTCCCGAAGAGTCGCTCCGTCCTCCCGAAGAGTCGCTCCGTCCCCCTCCTGAGTCGCTCCGTCCTCCTGAAGAGTCGCTCCGTCCCCCTCCTGAGTCGCTCCGTCCTCCCAAAGAGTCGCTCCGTCCCCCTGAAGAGTCGCTCCGTCCCCCTCCTGAGTCG
This sequence comes from Poecilia reticulata, assembly GCF_904066995.2. Lineage (NCBI taxonomy): Eukaryota > Metazoa > Chordata > Actinopteri > Cyprinodontiformes > Poeciliidae > Poecilia > Poecilia reticulata. Next base: position 35,169,253 of record NC_088838.1, read on the forward strand.
CTCCGTCCCCCTCCTGAGTCGCTCCTTCCCCCTCCTGAGTCGCTCCGTCCCCGTCCTGAGTCGCTTCGTCCTCCCGAAGAGTTGCTCCGTCCTCCTGAAGAGTCGCTCCGTCCCCCTCCTGAGTCGCTCCGTCCTCCCGAAGAGTCGCTCCGTCCCCGTCCTGAGTCGCTCCGTCCTCCCGAAGAGTCGCTCCGTCCCCCTCCTGAGTCGCTCCGTCCTCCCGAAGAGTCGCTCCGTCCCCCTGAAGAGTCGCTCCGTCCCCCTCCTGAGTCGCTCCGTCCCCCTCCTGAGTCGCTCCGTCCTCCCGAAGAGTCGCTCCGTCCCCCTCCTGAGTCGCTCCGTCCTCCCGAAGAGTCGCTCCGTCCCCCTCCTGAGTCGCTCCGTCCTCCCGAAGAGTCGCTCCGTCCCCCTGAAGAGTCGCTCCGTCCCCCTCCTGAGTCGCTCCGTCCCCCTCCTGAGTCGCTCCTTCCCCGTCCTGAGTCGCTCCGTCCTCCTGAAGAGTCGCTTTGTCCTCCCGAAGAGTCGCTTTGTCCTCCCGAAGAGTCGCTCCATCCTCCTGAAGAGTCACTCCATCCCCCTCCTGAGTCGCTCCGTCCCCCTCCTGAGTCGCTCCGTCCCCCTCCAGGCTAGGAAGCGGCTAATGGTTCAGATGTTGAAGGTTTCCTTCCAGTTCTGGACTAACGACACCAGGACCAACCTGGATCAGACTGAAAAGTTAGCGGCGCTAACCCAAAAGCATTAGTCAGAAATATTAGTTATGCTAATGCTGAAGCACTGTACCAACACTTCACAGAAGCTAATGCTTAATCAATATGCTAACACTGCAATTAGCAAAAACTAATGCTAAAGCAATAGGCTAACGCTGTATTTAGCAGAAGTTGATGCTAAAGCAACAGGCTAACCCTGTATTTAGCAGAAGCTAATGCTAAAGCAACAGGCTAACGCTGTATTTAGCAGAAGTTGATGCTAAAGCAATAGGCTAATGCTGTATTTAGCAGAAGCTAATGCTAAAGCAACAGACTAACGCTGTATTTAGCAGAAGTTGATGCTAAAGCAACAGGCTAACGCTGTATTTAGCAGAAGTTGATGCTAAAGCAACAGGCTAACACTATTTAGCAGAAGCTGAGGCAACATGGCTGCGTTTCTGAAGCATCCAGAATCCTGGAGCGTCCCAACCAGTGATTAAAAACCAGGTTGCTGGTTTAGATCCACATGGATCCGTCTGTGGATTGAAGCTTTAATTCACCCTGAGCAGCAGGACCGGTTCTGAAGAGGTTCAGGGGGAGATCTGGATCTGGCTGGTGTCATGGCAGCTCAGTCCTGAACATAGTGGAGGACTCCAGAGCGGAACAAAGTTCAGGAGGAACCAACCTGTTTGAAGATCTGCTTCATGCTGATTGGCTCTAATCCTCTCACCTCTTCCTCCTCTTCCTCATCTGTCTGGTTTTCATCTCTAACTTCATTTCCTTCACCTTCAATCTTCTGGTTCTTCACCTCCTTTCTCTTGTTTCTCCTCTTCCTCCTCCCTCCCTTCCTGTCCCGCTTTGCATCATGGGACTTGTAGGCTTCTACGGTCTGGACGAATCGGACCTGGAGAAGGTGTTCCGGCTTCCCACCACCACCTTCATCGGCGGCTCGGAGACGGCGCTGCCGCTCAAGGAGATCATCCGCCGCCTGGAGGTAGGCGGGACGCGTCCCCCCAGGGGGTATGTGAACATGTGACCCTCTGACTGTGTGTGTGTGTGGATAGATGGCCTACTGCCAGCACATCGGGGTGGAGTTCATGTTCATCAACGACCTGGAGCAGTGCCAGTGGATCCGCCAGAAGTTTGAGACTCCAGGAGTGATGCAGTTCACTCTGGAGGAGAAGAGGACGCTGCTGGCCCGGATGGTCCGCTCCACCAGGTAGGCCTCCTGTGGGGGCGGGGCCGGGGGGCGGGGCCGGGACCACCTGACCTCTGGCTCTGTTCAGGTTTGAGGAGTTCCTGCAGAAGAAATGGTCTGCAGAGAAACGATTCGGACTGGAGGGCTGCGAGTCTCTGATCCCGGCTCTGAAGACCATCATCGACAAATCCTCCGAGAGCGGGGTGGAGAACGTCATCATGGGCATGCCGCACAGGTAAGACACACACAGGTAACACAGAGAGAGACACACAGGTAACACAGAGAGACACACGGGTAACACACACACAGAGACACACACAGAGACACACACAGGTAACAGAGACACACAGAGATACACAGGTAACACACACACAGAGAGACACACACAGAGATACACACACAGAGACACACAGGTAACACAGAGAGACACACGGGTAACACACACACAGACGCACACACACAGAGACACACACAGGTAACACACACACAGAGACACACACAGAGACACACACAGGTAACACAGAGAGACACACACAGGTAACACACACACAGAGACACACACAGGTAACAGAGACACACAGAGACACACACAGGTAACAGAGAGAGACACACACAGGTAACACAGAGACACACAGGTAACACACACACAGAGACACACACAGAGACACACACAGGTAACACAGAGAGACACACACAGGTAACACACACACAGAGACACACACAGAGAGACACACAGGTAACACAGGTAAACACCAGCTATAAAGTGAATCGTAAACATTTAAAATGTTTCCGTTTGTTGACCTTCTGCTCTGTAACCAAGTAAAACAGTTAAATCATTAAATCTCTAAAACTTGAGCTTCGCTGCCTGATGACGACGTTTCAGGTTGAGTTTCTCAGTTACAATGAAGTAAAATGTCTCTGCTGTCGGGGAGGAGGGAGTCAGACTGGTCACCAGAACCTGGTCACCTGGTCACCAGAACCTGGTCACCTGGTCACCAGAACCTGGTCACCTGGTCACCAGAACCTGGTCACCTGGTCACCAGAACCTGGTCACCTGGTCACCAGAACCTGGTCACCTGGTCACCAGAACCTGGTCACCAGAACCAGAGGAATCACAGCTACTGAGTGGTAAAATCCCAGCCAGTAAGATTTGCTTCATTTCAGTCACTTTTTATCACCTCTGACTTGTGAAAAACGCACCAGCAGCTTTAGCAGAGTATCGGTGGAAGTTCCTCCTGACGGGTCAGAATCGGTTCCTTTGGGTTCTGAGGACGTCCTGGTCTGGAAGCAGAAGCTCTGCTGCTGGATGTGATGATGGTCTCGGTGTTTCCAGGGGTCGGCTGAACGTCTTGGCCAATGTGATCCGTAAAGAACTGGAGCAGATCTTCTGCCAGTTCGACTCCAAGCTGGAGGCGGCCGATGAGGTAAAAACCCGAAGCTGCTGATCTCTAATCCGAGTTTCAGTGGTTTCAGGGATTATGTCGTTGGCTTCAGTATGTTACCACATCCTGTGTGAACCTGCTGCGATTCCTCAGGGCTCCGGAGACGTGAAGTACCACCTGGGCATGTACCACCGTCGGATCAACCGGGTCACGGACCGGAACATCACCCTGTCTCTGGTGGCCAACCCGTCCCACCTGGAGGCCGTGGACCCCGTGGTCCAGGGCAAAACCAAGGCGGAGCAGTTCTACTGCGGAGACACCGACGGAAACCGAGTGAGTCTGAAAGCAGGAAAGGCCTGCAGCACCGACCCAAACCGACCCGACCGGCCTTATCGATCCGATCGGTCTGACGCCGATCTACCTGTCTGCTCCGTGTCCAGGTGATGTCCATCCTGCTGCATGGAGACGCTGCCTTCGCCGGCCAGGGCATCGTCTATGAGACCTTCCACCTGTCGGACCTGCCGTCCTACACCACGCACGGCACCGTGCACGTGGTGGTCAACAACCAGGTGAGGCCTGCCGGCCAGCGGGGGGCGCAGCGCGAGACCGGCCTCCTGTCGCTGCAGCGCGAGACCGGCCTCCTGCCGCTGCAGCGCGAGACCGGCCTCCTGTCGCTGCAGCGCGAGACCGGCCTCCTGTCGCTGCAGCGCGAGACCGGCCTCCTGTCGCTGCAGCGTGAGACCGGCCTCCTGCCGCTGCAGCGTGAGACCGGCCTCCTGCTGCTGCAGCGCAAGACCGGCCTCCTGCCGCTGCAGCGCGAGACCGGCCTCCTGTTGCTAACCGTCCCGTCTCCATCTGCAGATCGGCTTCACCACCGACCCGCGCATGGCCCGCTCCTCTCCGTACCCGACGGACGTCGCCCGCGTCGTCAACGCCCCGATCTTCCACGTCAACGCCGACGACCCCGAGGCCGTCACCTACGTCTGCAAGGTGGCGGCGGAGTGGAGGGCCACCTTCCACAAAGACGTGGTGGTCGACCTGGTGAGTGTCCCCGCCTCCCGCAGGGCGGCGCCGCGGCCTGACCTCTGACCCTGTCGCCGTGCCTACCGCCCAGGTGTGCTACCGCCGGATGGGCCACAACGAGATGGACGAGCCGATGTTCACCCAGCCGCTGATGTACAAGCAGATCAAGAAGCAGAAACCGGTTCTGCAGAAATACGCAGAGAAGCTGATCGCAGAGGGAGCCGTGAGCCGGCAGGAGTACGAGGTGAAGCCTGGACCGGAACCCTGGACCGGACGGTCACAGGTTCTGTTGGAGCAGGATAAAGGTTCTGCAGAACCTCTGATGGGTTTTGTGTCTGAACGCAGGAGGAGATCGCCAAGTACGATAAGATCTGCGAAGAGGCGTTCGCTCGCTCCAAAGACGAGAAGATCCTGCACATCAAGCACTGGCTGGACTCTCCGTGGCCCGGTGAGCTCGGGGGGTTCTGGGTCGGTTCCGGGTCGGCCGGCGGTGCAGAAACCAGAACCTTGACGTCCTGAATGTCGTCCTCAGGTTTCTTCACGCTGGACGGGCAGCCCAAGTCGTTGAGCTGCCCGAGCACCGGGATTTCTGAGGAGAACCTGAACCAGATCGGACTGGTGGCGTCCTCCGTCCCCGTGGAGGACTTCACCATCCACGGAGGTCCGCTCCAGAACCGGAACCGCAGCAGCCTGTGCTGGGCGGAACCGGCCCCTAAACGGACTCTGTTGTTGTTGTTGGCCCAGGTCTGAGTCGCATCCTGAAGGGCCGGGGCGAGATGGTCCGGAACCGGACCGTGGACTGGGCTCTGGCCGAGTACATGGCGCTGGGCTCCCTGCTGAAGGAGGGCATCCACATCCGGCTGTCGGGTCAGGATGTGGAGAGAGGAACCTTCAGGTGGGAGGAACCTCCGACCCAAACAGAACCAGGACCGGACCGCAGCGCGTCTGTAGGCTCTCCGTTGGTTCTGGTCGGGTCCGGTTTGTTCAGAGCAGCCCTGGTTCTGTTGGATGGGTTCTGTAACCTTCTTGTTCCCTCTCAGCCACCGTCACCACGTCCTCCACGACCAGAACGTGGACAAGAGAACCTGCATCCCCATGAACCACCTGGCGCCGGACCAGGCTCCCTACACCGTCTGCAACAGCTCGCTGTCCGAGTACGGAGTGCTGGGTGAGTCGCTCGGGTTCTGCCGCCCGGTCCTGCGTCTGAGGTTCTGACCCGGTTCCCTGCAGGCTTTGAGCTGGGCTTCGCCATGGCCAGCCCCAACGCGCTGATCCTGTGGGAGGCCCAGTTCGGAGACTTCCACAACACGGCGCAGTGCATCATCGACCAGTTCATCTGCCCGGGTCAGGCCAAGTGGGTCCGGCAGAACGGCATCGTCCTGCTGCTGCCGCACGGCATGGAGGGCATGGTGAGGCTCCGGAACCACAACCGGGTCCGGCCTTCAGAACTTCTCCTGAAACGCCGCTCTGCTCGCTTCCGCAGGGTCCAGAACATTCCTCGGCCCGGCCCGAACGGTTCCTCCAGATGTGCAACGACGACCCGGATGTCATGCCGGTGGGTTTACAGAACACGTCAGCAACGAGGCAGTTCAGTTCGGTTTGGTTCAGTTCAGTTCAGTTTGGTTCAGTTCAGTTCAGTTTGGTTCAGTTCGGTTTGGTTCAATTTGGTTCAGTTCAATTTGGTTCAGTTCAGTTTGGTTCAGTTCAGTTCAATTTGGTTCAATTCAGTTCAGTTCGGTTCAATTTGGTTCAATTCAGTTCAGTTTGGTTCAGTTCAGTTTGGTTCAGTTCAATTTGGTTCAGTTCAGTTTGGTTCAGTTCAATTTGGTTCAGTTCAGTTTGGTTCAGTTCAGTTTGGTTCAGTTCAGTTTGGTTCAGTTCAGTTCAGTTTGGTTCAGTTCAGTTCAGTTTGGTTCAGTTCAGTTCAGTTTGGTTCAGTTTGGTTCAGTTCAGTTTGGTTCAGTTCAGTTCAGTTTGGTTCAGTTTGGTTTAATTTGGTTCAGTTCAGTTCGGTTCAGTTTGGTTCAGTTCAGTTTGGTTCAGTTCAGTTTGGTTCAGTTCAGTTCAGTTTGGTTCAGTTCAGTTTGGTTCAGTTCAGTTTGGCTCAGTTCAGTTTGGTTCAGTTCAGTTTGGTTCAATTTGGTTCAGTTCAGTTTGGTTCAGTTTGGTTCAGTTCAGTTCAGTTTGGTTCAGTTTAGTTCAGTTCAGTTCAGTTTGGTTCAGTTTAGTTCAGTTTGGTTCAGTTCAGTTCAGTTTGGTTCAGTTTAGTTCAGTTTGGTTCAGTTCAGTTTGGTTCAGTTTGGTTCAGTTCAGTTTAGTTCAGTTTGGTTCAGTTCAGTTTGGTTCAGTTTGGGTTCAGTTTGGTTCAGTTCAGTTTGGTTCAGTTCAGTTTGGTTCAGTTCAGTTTGGTTCAGTTCAGTTCTGTTCAGTTCAGTTTGGTTCAGTTCAGTTCAGTTTGGTTCAGTTTAAAAACACTTTTGATCCCAAAGGAAATTAAAGGTTCAAAGATCTTCAAACTGGGAAACAGGAAATAAACATTACATGGTTCTGATAACAGAACCCGAACTGGTACCGGTACGGCGTTTGGGTCGGCCGACTCTGGTACCGGTACAGTGTTGGGTCTGTAGGTTCTGACGTTGGTTCCGTTCCAGAACCTGACGGAGGACCTGGCGGTGCGGCAGCTGTACGACTGTAACTGGATCGTGGTGAACTGCGCCAGTCCGGGGAACTACTTCCACGTTCTGAGGAGGCAGATCCTGCTGCCCTTCAGGAAGCCGGTACCGCCCACAGCCTTCACTTCCTGTGTGGGCTTTTATTTTGAAAACTGACCTGTTCTGTTCCTGTTTCTTCAGCTGATCGTTTTCACTCCCAAGTCTCTGCTGCGCCATCCTGACGCCCGCTCCAGCTTTGACGGCATGCTGCCCGGTAACGCCGCCGCCGCCGCTCATGGTCTGATGCTAGCAGCTAGCCACTAGCCCGGGTTGCTCAGCCTGACCTTCGGCCCTCCTCCTCTTCCTCCCTGTGTGCAGGAACCCACTTCCAGAGGCTGATCCCGGACGACGGGCCGGCGGCGCAGCGGCCCGACGCCGTGAAGAGGCTGATCTTCTGCACCGGGAAGGTTTACTACGAGCTGACCAAAGAGAGGAAGAGGAGAGGCCTGGAGGAGACGGTGGCCATCAGCCGCATGGAGCAGGTACCAGGACCGGCCCGCTGACCCCAACAGAACCCCCTGGACCTCCAGTGTGCCTGGGCCGGGTTCCAGCGCCAGCATGCAGGCTCTGCAGGCTGTAATGTGAAATCTGCCTGGGATTCAGACAAACACCAACCGGAGCTCAGGAAACGGGCTGGTGCTTCCTGGTGGCACCAGCAGGGGGCAGCGCGTCTCTTCAAAGCTGTTAGCAGGACTTTTATTTATCTTTGATCAGATTTCATTTAAAACAACCAGAACATGATGAATACAACAAAATGAGAAACAGGAGGATGTCGTACAGTTAGCGTGTAAATAAACTACAAAACCGTCACAAACTCAGACAGTTTCATATTTATCCCAGATCTGTTCATCCAGGGAAACTTTGAGTCTGAAAAATCCAAACGAATCTTTAATCCCACTTTAAAGGAACCTGCTGGAGGTTCTGCATCCGACCCGAATCAAAGGAATAATAAATGTTTCCGGTCATAAAGGTGGTGTTTTTGCTGAGCCAGCAGACGGTAAGCCCCGCCCCTCCCTCCCTCTGCCCTGCAGCTGTCCCCGTTCCCGTTCGACCAGGTGAAGGCGGAGTTTGAGCGTTTCCCCAACGCCGACCTGGTGTGGTGTCAGGAGGAGCACAAGAACCAGGGTTACTACGACTACGTGAAGCCGCGCATCAGGACCACCATCAACAAGGCCAAGAACGTCGGGTAAGCGCCGCGCCGCCTCGGTCACGGCCGGCGGCTCTGACTCCGCCCCCTCTGACTCCGCCCCCTCTCTGTGCCTCAGGTACGCCGGCAGAGACCCGGCGGCGGCACCGGCCACCGGAAACAAGAACACACACCTGGTGGAGCTGCGGCGCTTCCTGGACGCGGCCTTTGACCTGGAGGCGTTCAGCGAGCAGTAGACCGCCGCACTGGACTCACACACACACACACACACACACACACAGATTAACACACACACTCAGTCTGCAGCAGGTTCATCGTTTCCTCGTCACGATTCATGCAGAATCGATCAGATTTATCCATAAATTCAGTAATTATTGAGTTGAAGTCGAAGCAGCAGAAACATTCGGTTTGAAGTTTCCTCTGAAATCGGCTGATTTGACGTCGTCACAACAAACTCCACACACACACATCCCTCCGTCCACACACACACACACACACACACACTCCAGCTGCAGATAACCGTCAGAGTGACGCCTCCTGTTTCCTCCACTCTCTCAGAGGATCGGAGCTGCTTCTTCTTCTCCTGAGTCGTTTTATTTTAGCTCTAAGGCTCTTTAGCATCGTTAGCAGAGATCAGAGGGGGTTTGATGGAGCTTCTCTTCTTTGTAATTAGTCACCATGGTAACGCCAATCACTGAGATTTCCCTGAGGGTGTGTTTGGGATGAACCAACCACGCGCCGCTGATTTAGCCCCGCCTCCCACGCCGGTCTGCGTTCATCTCGTGCCAAATTGCGCCGCCGTCAGTTTTTCTGTTTGGTCATTTTTCTGGTCGCAGCTGAACCGACGGCGGAAACCGGAAGAGTCGTCAGCAGAGGAGGAAGTCGGCTGCAGGTGGCGATCCGAGCTTCTGACACACAAAGATTAAAAATCATTTATTTATTTTCATATTGGGGGTGGAAGTCTGCTGCGTTGTTTTGCTTCATTCAATAAAGAAATCTGTGCTGAACAGACTGCCTGGTTCAGGTTTTTATTTCAATCTTTGTTCACCTTTAAATCAGATGTTTCCGTGGAGACCAGAGCAGCAGGAGGTCTCCCTCTTTTCTTCATTCTTATTAAACGGCACATCTTCACGCCTCCCTTCAGAAAGAGACCCCTAGTGGCCACCGGAGGGAAGACAGGAGCTTTAAACTGGGTCAAACCGCCTTAAGTTTATTTCTAAAGCCCATTTCAGCAGTGAGGCAGTTACACTATAAAAACATAACCAGTTATGTTACCACTTATTTAAACAGCTGACTTTTAAAGGGTTTTGCAGTTTTCTGGAAGTTTGTTCCTGAACATCCAGATGTTAACTGAGCGTCTCCTCCAGAGCTGTGGAGGATTTGTGAACATCACAGACCGACAGCAGAACCCAGAACCGATTCAGACGGTGGAGAAAAACACGGAGCTTCATTAACCTTTGACCTTTCTACATGCCGTCATGGATGAAGCCAGAAACTACAAGAAGCATAAAAAGCTACAGGCTGATCAGTCAGCAGCGATGACTGGACAGACTTCAGACAACACGATTGTAGCAAATTATTTTCTGATATATTGTCTTAATCTGGGAATATATGATCAATATGACTGCAGGATTGTTCTGTAGGAAACCCGGCGGTGGAAAAAGCTGTTCCGGAAACGGCGTCCGGGAGTCTGACGCTCAAGTCTCTGGACGTTTCAAAGTTTCGTGGAGGGACGGCGTGTTGGTGAGGCGTCGGCCGCGGATCGGACTCTCTAGAGAAAGAAACTGGAAATGATTGAACGGATATTTGGGAAGAATTCAGAGAAATTCACCGTCATTGTTTTGACTGGAGGAGCCATCCTGAAGATTAAAGACCTCAGAGGAAACTGCAGGACGTCTGATAACGACGGCAGAGAACCGAACACAAGAGCCGCCATCAAAGATCTACACCAACCAGATGCTGCAAAAAGCTGCAGCTGCTCGTTGCCTAAGTATTACATGTCCATCCGCTAGGGGGCGCCGTTCTGCCAGGAGCTCCTCAAAGCAGAACTGGTCTGGGCCAGATGTGGCCCCCAGCTGGTACTGACATCTGGCCCACATGGTGCAATGAATGACGGCCCCCTGGTCCAGTGCTGGTTTGCCAGATGTGGCCCATGTGCAGCCAGAACCGGGCCAGATGTGGACCGGTTGAGGACACCAGCGGGCCCATTAACTGCTTCATCTGCGTTTGCTTGAGTTCCTGGCAACAGCGAATCAGCTGGTCTTCACGTCCAGGCAGATGTTCAGATACAGAGACGCACCAGGATGTTTGTGTGAGTAACGACGCGTCGTTTGATGGACGGACGCGTCGTTTGATGGACGTGTTGTTTGATGGACACGTCGTTTGTTGGACGCGTCGTTTGATGGACGCATCGTTTGATGGACGCGTCGTTTGATGGACGCGTCATTTGATGGACGCGTCGTTTGATGAAGCAAAGGAAAATGAAATGAGAAGCTGGAAACAGAACCAAGTGTTTGAAGAAATTGAGGACAGAAGTGTCTCCACTCGTTGGTGTGAACTCAGGGACTGAACATGAGGCAGGTTGGAGATCCAACCTGCCTCAGAGTCGCTGAGGCTCCTGGTGGCAGTTATATGTCAAAGTCCATGGGAACTTCACTCAGTGGACATTAAATCTCCCTTTACAAGGAATGGAGCCGTCATTTTCATCAAACCTGCCCCAACAGCACAGGCTTTGGAAATGTGTGTCTGGTTCAGCTGATGCTTCGCTGTGTTGGGGCAACAGGGTAAAAAGCATCATGACTGCAGGCGTCACGTCTCAGGCTGACCTGCAGTTTCCTATTGGCTGGATGAGGCCAACAGTGCGGCTGTCATTTCATATGGGCTGCATCACACAGTCCGTCACCTGAGGTCAAAGTTTAATGTCGGTCGTGAAGCACACATAGTTTTTCCTATGTGGATCTTGTTCCTGAAGGTAGGAAGGTTGAAATGCACCAAGAGTCCAACATTCAGCTCCTGCAGCAGGAGCTTCACTTCTGACCGAATGGAGACGGAGCAGCTCAGGTCGCAGATGGAGCAGCTGCAGTGTGTGGCAGGACAGCAGGCCTGGTGTCATGTCTGATGCTAGTGATTTAGCATCTCGTCTCAAACAGGCTACAGTCCAGACCATCCATGAAGCAAACAAATTAAATTTTCAACATCTTGGAGATGTTGCTTAGTGACCGTAAGTTGGTTACGGTCACTCATGCCGTAACCATGAGTGACGGCATGAGTCTGGACCCCACAGATGTTCTGGGTCTGGTTCTGCTCTGCATCCCCAGAACCAGAACCAGACGAGGAGAAGCAGCACTCAGTTTCTATGCACCACAGATTTGGAACAAACTTCCAGAAAACTGTAAAACAGCTGAAACACTGAGAGCCTTTAAATCTCAACTTAAACCCACCTGTTTATAGTTGCTTATGGCTAAATTAGGGTTAGAGTGGGTTTTGATGTCTTCCATGTTTTTATGTCTTTAACGTTTTTAATTTCTTCTTCTTTCTTTTCGACGTTTTAATGATGTAATGTTTTTTGTTTTTTTGTTTTTATTTATTTAAATCTCTCTCTTTCTCACTGTTTATATTTTTATTTTAATTATGTAAAGCACTTTGAAATGCCTTGCTGCTGAAATGTGCTATACAAATAAAATTTGATTGATTGATTGATTGATTGATTGATTGATTACGGCCGTAACCAACTTAAAGATGGTTACGGTCACTCATGCATGTTTTGTGAATCTTTCAGATGGGGTCACTCTGCGCTGGTTGTTGGATGGGGGGCAGTGGGCGGCTCTGGCCCACTTCACAGCAGCCAGTCGAGGTCAGAAACACTCTGGCAGTGAAGCCGTGTCTCAGGGGGTTGATGCCGTTTTTCTTTCCACTCTTTTCTAACTCGGTGCTGGCAGCATCAGTTCTACCTGCGCTGATCATTTCTGTCTTGCTGATGCTCTTCAGTCTGTTGCAGAGAAAAGTTGCACCTTACAGAGCGGATTCAAACTCAGACAGTTGATCAGGTGCTGAGCAGCTGGGAGCCTCACTGCTGGATGTCTGGGTTGCTCAGTGATTCATCCACATGTTTCACAGTGAAGCTGTTCTCACTAAACCCTTAACGGTTTTATCAGGAGTCTCATCAGACGTTGGAGGTGATTCAGATTCAAATGTTACGTCATCATCACTGAATGTTAAAGCAGCTTATTGTGTTTTGGTTCATTTATCTCTTTATCTTTTTGTAAACGTTGTTGAACTTGTTTGGTTAAAAATGATTAAAGGCAGTGGAAACAAGCTGTTTGAAAATGTGTGTTTTTATCTTATTAATTTCATCCTAACCAGAAAAGCATCATCACCATCCTGTCAGCAAACAGCTGAAACTTTCAGGACCTAAAATAATTTCAACAGAAATCAGAACTTTTGTCTCATTAAAATGTCACTTTGTTGGTTTATTAATGAGGAAATGTGAAGAAAATAATAATTTACAATGAAATTATTCTGAGTTTCCATAATCTCTGATCCGTGGTGAAAAAATGAGGCCATCTAGTGGCCAAGGCAGGAAACAGCAGCACGAACAGAAACGATCCGGCAGAACCGGAACCCGCTTCGTTCCTCCGGGTTCCGGTTCTGCTTATTGCGTCCTGACATAAATCCATTCTCCGAGATCTCTGACGTCATATCCCAGGGTCTGAATGAGCAGAACTGATGACGTGTCCGGTTATTCCAAAATGACCATTTAATGCTTGAATTTGATCATCTGTGATCAGATCAGAGTAACACGTCATTCTGATCAAATACAATCTATAAATCATGCTGATCATTTAAACTCCACATGTGGGAATGTTTTCAGAGTCCTGCTTGAATTTTATTCAAAAAGCACAACTTTTTGAATAAAATTAATAAGTGCTAGATTCTTTCCTTTTTGTATTGCGTCACAGACAACAAATGTCCTGTCAACCAGTTTAGTGAGTTAGTGACTCTGCTCCATTTACATACTGGCGCGGCAGGCGGAGCGCCTGGTGGGCGGGGTTTGGACGCCGCTCTAATTCCCTGTTTCAACTCCAAGATGAATCATGTTGTAAACTGACTGAACCTGCTGAAAAACATCCGGTTAGCAGCAGGTTACAGGAGGCGGGTCACTGCTCTGATTCACCGTCCTCATGTTAAACCGGAGGAACTCCGCCCCTGTGGCTTTAACCGGATCCTTCTCCGGCGGACTGCTAGGGAGCGAACCCCCACACACACCGTGAGCAGTGAAGCAGAGAAGGAAACGCTAGCCGCTGCTAACCTGCTCTGTGGTTAACCCTCGTTGTTCCGGTTCGTTTCTCTGGATTTCTGTGTGAAACTCAGCCAGAGCTCCAGCGGATTGCGGTTCCTTCCGAGGCCGGATTATCAGCCGCAGAAACCGGCTACAAGCAGTGTGAACCGGCCGGAGCTGAATCTCTCGATCCCGGATCTTTACTGGATTTATTCTCTGAACATTTTGGGATCTTTCAGGGCGCCCCGCGTCTTCAGTCGGTGCGACCGTGAAGGCTCATCGGGCTCTCGGTTCTTGATGCCTCGGAGGCCCCGAAGAACTCAGACTGCGGAGCCCCGGAGCAGGGCTCGGACACCGGGGAATTAAAGGAGGTATGTCCGCTGTGTGACCGGAGTTCTGCCGGCTCCTGGGTGTGTGTGATCGGAGTGTGTGAGGTGTGTGTCCGGTGGACCCGGGAGGTCTGCTCGATGGAGGCTAACTGGGAGACCCTCAGCTGAAGGTTTCATGCTGGAGAATCGGCTGCTGCTAACCTGTTAGCATTCCATTGTCACCGCTAGCTGGGCTGCCATGCTAACTGTAAAAATACAATAATTGTATGTAGAATATGTCAGGTTGAACGTATAAACAGGTGTTATTGTGGATATTTAAACCACATAATTTTATGTAGCATTTATCGGTCGTGAACTTCCGGTTGTTGTTGTTTTTCTGTTAGCATGCTAATGCTAATGTTAGCATGCTAGTCCTAGCTTCCATCAAAATGTCTCCGGTGGCCGTCATTGTTCCTGGGGGAGCCGGAGGCAGAGGGGCGGCTCACGGAGGAGACACGGCCCGCTTTGGACACTTTCCTGTTTTCATTATTAATTAAACGGTTGTTATTAATAACATTAATGTGTCACGATCGCGCTGGCAGTGGGGTTGGTAGTTTAAAACCCGTCCAGGGAGCAGAGCAGTAATGAAATGAATTCAGCTTTTATTCTCCGTCATTACGCGCGTGGTTTCACACTCAGATACACCCACGGCTGCTGTCTGACCTCTGACCTTTACAGTGAAACATGCTGACTGATTCCTGGTGAGGCAGCCCAGGTTACCCAGCAGGAAACTAGTTAACAACCTTAGCTGGTCAGGGTAACCAGCTATGGACCACTAACCCGTAACCATGGGAACCAGTTAAGGACCACTAACCCGTAACCATGGGAACCAGCTAAGGACCACTAACCCGTAACCATGGGAACCAGCTAAGGACCACTAACCCGTAACCATGGGAACCAGCTAAGGACCACTAACCCGTAACCATGGGAACCAGCTAAGGACCACTAACCCGTAACCATGGGAACCAGCTATGGACCACTAACCCGTAACCATGGGAACCAGCTAAGGACCACTAACCGGTAACCATGGAAACCAGCTATGGACCCTTAGCTATGGTTAGATATTCCTGCAGTTCAGCTTTTGCCAGCGTTGCTATGGAAACATTCCTATGCTGGTTCTGGTCAGAGTGGATGGTGTCGCAATCCGGTTCTGTTGGACCTGCTGATGGCCTGGTTCTGGTTCTGATGAGGCTTCAGTGTCTTCCTGGTTTTACTGCAACAAAGTTAGTCTTAAACCGTCTATTTTACTGCAGCAGGACCTAGTTTTAAATTGTTTGTTTGTTTGTTTGTTTGTTTGTAAAGTGTCAGTTTTTTATTGTTGTGTTTTAATGTCCAGCACTTTGCATCAGCCGGTTGTTTTAAAGTGATGTACAGATAAAGTTGGTCTGGATTGAATATTCATCTGAAATGTTCTGGTTCTGACGAGAAGAACCTTGAGAAGCCGGGAGCGGTTCTGGTCTGTCTGAGCGGTTCTGGTCTGTCTGAGCGGTTCTGGTCTGTCGGAGCGGTTCTGGTCTGTCTGAGCGGTTCTGGTCTGTCTGAGCGGTTCTGATCTGTCTGAGCGGTTCTGATCTGTCGGAGCGGTTCTGGTCTGTCTGAGCGGTTCTGGTCTGTCTGAGCGGTTCTGGTCTGTCTGAGCGGTTCTGGTCTGTCGGAGCGGTTCTGGTCTGTCTGAGCGGTTCTGGTCTGTCTGAGCGGTTCTGGTCTGTCTGAGCGGTTCTGGTCTGTCGGAGCGGTTCTGGTCTGTCTGAGCGGTTCTGGTCTGTCTGAGCGGTTCTGGTCTGTCTGAGCGGTTCTGGTCAGTCGGAGCGGTTCTGGTCTGTCTGAGCGGTTCTGGTCAGTCGGAGCGGTTCTGGTCTGTCTGAGCGGTTCTGGTCTGTCGGAGCGGTTCTGGTCTGTCTGAGCGGTTCTGGTCTGTCTGAGCGGTTCTGATCTGTCTGAGCGGTTCTGATCTGTCGGAGCGGTTCTGGTCTGTCTGAGCGGTTCTGGTCTGTCTGAGCGGTTCTGGTCTGTCGGAGCGGTTCTGGTCTGTCTGAGCGGTTCTGGTCAGTCGGAGCGGTTCTGGTCTGTCTGAGCGGTTCTGGTCAGTCGGAGCGGTTCTGGTCAGTCGGAGCGGTTCTGGTCAGTCGGAGCGGTTCTGGTCTGTCTGAGCGGTTCTGGTCTGTCTGAGCGGTTCTGGTCTGTCTGAGCGGTTCTGGTCAGTCGGAGCGGTTCTGGTCTGTCTGAGCGGTTCTGGTCTGTCGGAGCGGTTCTGGTCTGTCTGAGCGGTTCTGGTCAGTCGGAGCGGTTCTGGTCTGTCTGAGCGGTTCTGGTCTGTCTGAGCGGTTCTGGTCAGTCGGAGCGGTTCTGGTCTGTCTGAGCGGTTCTGATCTGTCGGAGCGGTTCTGATCTGTCTGAGCGGTTCTGGTCTGTCTGAGCGGTTCTGGTCTGTCGGAGCGGTTCTGGTCAGTCTGAGCGGTTCTGGTCAGTCGGAGCGGTTCTGGTCTGTCTGAGCGGTTCTGGTCAGTCGGAGCGGTTCTGGTCTGTCTGAGCGGTTCTGGTCAGTCGGAGCGGTTCTGGTCTGTCTGAGCGGTTCTGGTCAGTCGGAGCGGTTCTGGTCTGTCTGAGCGGTTCTGGTCTGTCTGAGCGGTTCTGATCTGTCGGAGCGGTTCTGATCTGTCTGAGCGGTTCTGGTCTGTCGGAGCGGTTCTGGTCTGTCGGAGCGGTTCTGGTCAGGCTGGGTGTGAAGTACAGCTGGACCGGGTCACAGGGTTGGTTTGTTTTAGAACCAGGAAGACTCTTGGTTTTATTTCCTGCTTCTCAGAGCTACTTCCTGTTTCCTGCTTCCTGCTTCCTGTTTCCTGCTTCCTGTTTCCTGCGGTTCCACCCAGCAGAACTTTGATCTGTTGAGCTGCTGGACCTGTTTGGCGGTGAAACTGGAAGCAGGTCGGGTTCCGGTCCGGTCCGGTCGGGTGACTCGGGTGAGTCAGCTGCAGGTGTGATCGGGCGGCGCCGGTTCTGCTGTTGGACTGGTTTTAACGTCGCTGTTCTGGTCAGAACCTCCCTGAGGGACAGAAAGGTGATTGGACTGGACCGATGGGAGAACCAATCAAATGCCTGCAGACAGAGACCATCAAAGCTCCTGTGATTGAGGAGGTCTCACTCCTCCCACTGGTTCTGATCCGACTCCACCTGAAAACATCCTGCAGGGCGGCTTCCAGCTGGATCAGGAACTTCCTGGAGGCGGAGCCTCCGTTGTTTACTTCCTGTCCTCAGCCTGCAGGTGAACAGGCTCACCTGGAGATCAGGTGACCTTCCAGGAACAAGGAAGAAATCGACCAAAACAGCTGATAGTTTCTCCAGATTGAGTTGATGCTACCAGCTAGCTTAGCTAGCGCTGACAGGTTGAGCATCTAAAGCTTTTCCTCTGCCTACATCTCCCAGAATGCTGTGCGGTTCTGGATCAGAGTTCAGTGAAATATTCCATTAGACGTATTGATTGATATTAATCGTATTGATATATATATATTGTTATTGATTTATTGGTCAGCCCCACTTCCTGTTTTGTTTCTGTCATTTGATCTTAAATCAAAGAAGTTTGTTGAACTGACAGTAAAACTCTTTCCTGCTTTAGACAGAACTGAAACTTAGATTTAATAATTTAACGTCATATAAAGTCCTAACAGCAGATTAGTGTGAATGTACCTTTATAAAGTTCATAACGGAACAACAGATTAATAATAATAATGTCTGGCTGTTGATAATGAAACATTTATTACTTTATTTATTAGGCCAATAATTTTACACAGTTTGTGATTTTAATATTTTATGAGGTTCTCAGTTTATGAGCCAAAATGATTCCTAAAAATGTAACTTCATTTATTTACTCTACTAGATTATCATTAATGGTTGTTATAATAGAATAATATACTTTACCAAAAATCATGAATTTTATTTAATTACAGTTTATAGATTATTTGGTAAAACTTTATTTGAAGGGGGTGAATAAGACTGTAATGACACTGTAATAAACATGTCATTAACATGAATAAGCCTTCATGAATATTTATGATTGTTGTCATAAAGCTTCAATCGGTAAATTATGACACTTTTATTACAAAGTTGACTTTATTCAAAATGTCTTTATGACAACTTGACATTAACCAATAAATCATTACTGATTAAACTTTACCTTTAATAACATAAAGTTACCTAATTTTTAAAGTGTAATCAGTAATACTTTTATTACAAATTTACATCAGTTATGATTTATTGGTTAATGTCAAGTTGTCATAAAGACATTTTGAATAATGTCTTAATAACTTTGTAATAAAAGTGTCATAATTTACCGAAGGACACTTTATGACAACAGTCATAAATATTCATGAAGGATTATTCATGTTAATAACAGGTGTTATGACATGTTTATGACATGTTTATTACAGTGTCATGAGTCTTATTCCCCCCTTCAAATAAAGTGTTACCTTTATTTTATAGTAGATTATTTAATTTTATAAGTTCAGGTTCTTCAACCCCTTTACTCTAACCCCCTAAATCACCAAAATGGCTGAAAAGAAAAACCCAAATGAAATGAATTGAACAATTTGGAGTACAAACAAAACCTTGATCTCTTCATGAAGAAGACAAGATAAATTTTCCATTTTTGCTGCCAAAAATACTGTAAGTAGTTTGTAGCTATTATGTTTGTAACGCACAAAAAATGATTTTGCTTATTTCTTGTAAATACACGTCGAGTTTTGAATGCATGGACTGGAAAACACAATAAATCTGTAGAATAAATTATTCTGCTCATGGATTTCAAGATTGATCGAAATGGCACAAAAAGAAATGTCATATATTTCTTTATGAGGATGTACAGGTGTTGTCCAAGTGGCCATGTGGACAACACCTGATGACCTCAGTCATCAGTGAGGCTCTAATGAAAGATGATGACCACAGGAATCCTCTGGTCAGGTCATTTTATTTATACAGCACATTTTCAGCAACGAGGCAGTTCAAAGTGCTTTACATGATTTAAAAGGAAATGCAAACAAAATAACAAACCTAAGAAAAGAGTAAAGGACACATTAGAGATTCAGACAGAACAAAGACACGAGTGAAGGCGGTGACATCACAGGGCCATGAAGCCACGTCTGATGAAGGTGTTGCTATCCAGGAACGTCCTTGGGACCCTCAGCTCCATGGAAACAGCAGGGGGTGAGGAGGGAAGAGCGTCATGTTTACATGTCTTCAAGGAGATTAGAGATATGCAGCCCTTCCAAGGCCACACGGGGGAAGCCGATTCAGAGACAGAATGTCTGACGTCGGGAAGATTATGAATTTCAATCTTCCCTGAAGTCTCTCCGATGCATCTCAGTTCCCAGTTATCCAAATTAGTTTGATGGTTCCACTGAACCAAAACTAGCAGCTTCTCCAAGATCGATTCCATCCGGTTGAGTTTTAGATTCCTCAGCTGGGCAGCGAGTCTCAGCAAGACTCACATCCAACTCGACTCTGTCCACCAACAGTCTGAGTGTTCGCCAGTTCAACCAAATCCGTCCCCAATCCGTCCGCCTCCGTCCACCTCTGTCCCCAATCCGTCCCCAATCCGTCCGCCTCCGTCCACCTCTGTCCCCAATCCGTCCCCAATCCGTCCGCCTCCGTCCACCTCTGTCCCCAATCCGTCCCCAATCCGTCCGCCTCCGTCCACCTCTGTCCCCAATCCGTCCGCCTCCGTCCACCTCTGTCCCCAATCCGTCCGCCTCCGTCCACTCTAACGCTAGTCGGTGGCTTTAGGTTTAGTTTCCGAGTTGACCAGTCAGAAATATTCCAGGAAGAATACAGGCATGTCAAAACGAGCTAAAGTCGCTCCCTGGACATTATAGGCTTGGAAAAAGCCATTTCATAACATCATTGGTCGAATGCGATGTCAATCAAAAGTGGGGGCGGGGCTCCAGGCTGCCCAATAAACGCGTCATAATGGACACCGGCAGAGTTTAAATATCCTCCCAGAAAAGAAAAAAGGAAAAACGTCACGCAGGCATTCCGGTTAAGGCTTATTGATCTGTGATCAGGATGATTTGTGACATTTTAACTTAAATTTACAGTAAAATGTTTAGTTCTGAGCCCTGAGGGACTCCACAGGTAAATATCAGCAGGTTGAACAGACAGTTTCCAGTTTCCTGTTTTTATCGTAGCAGAAACTGGTTCTGGTTGTTGCTGAGCGGGACCCAGGTGGCTGATGGGAAACGTAGTTTGACACGGCCTGTCTCTGTGCGCCAGGGTTCTGTTTGCTGGATCGGGCCGCCGGTTCCGTCTGCCATGAACCCGCTGAACCAGATGAAGAGCGGCCTGGGCGCCAACCCTCACAGGTAGGTCCGGTTCTGGTTCTGGTTCTGGTCGGAGCCCAGACCCGGTCTAACGTGTCCCGTTCTGGTTGCCATGACAACGCTCTCCGTCTCCACAGTGACGGGTCGTACACCTACGACCCAGCCAGCTGGCAGCAGCCCCCCAACCAGCCCACCGGGTCCCTGTCGGTGGTCACCACCGTGTGGGGCGTCCCCAACCCGCCCACCAGCCAGGTATGACATCACCAGGCGTCTGTGACATCACCAGCAGGCGTCTGTGACATCACCAGCAGGCGTCTGTGACATCACCAGCAGGCGTCTGTGACATCACCAGCCTGGTCTGATCTGTGTTTGTGTCCCCAGGGCCTGGGCGGAGGCGGGATGGGCCCCGGGGCCAGCGCGGCCGGGGGCCCCATGATGCAGGGCTCCGGGGGCCCCGGTATGTCGGGGGGCCCCGGGGCCTACCTGGGCCAGCCGGGCTACGGGGAGCCGGGGAAGGGCTACCTGTACGGCCGGACCGGCGGGGGGTACGGCGGGGCCCCGGGGGGCTACTCGGGCAGGTGGGGCCCTCATTGATCGATTGATTAATTGATTTTTGGTTCCAGATCAGCAGTAACCCCCCCGCTGCGGTTCTGTCGTCCCCAGCTACCCCCAAACCCCCGGAGGGTCCAGAGGCTCCGAGTTCACCCAGGCTGCTGCCGCCGCCGCCGTGGCCGCCGCCGCCGCTGCCACGGCAACCGCCACCGCCACGGCAACCGTAGCCGCCATCCAGGAGAAACAGAACCAGGAGATGAACTACGGACAGGTGAGCGGGCCGAGGCGCCCCTTCTGGACGCTTCGGGTCACCAGAACCAAAGTTTTCATTAACTGGAATAAATAAAAACTGTAACTGACTGGAACTTTAATGTCTATAAAACTAAAACACACTGGAAGACAGATATGACACGCTGAAGCTGATGTTTACGTCAGCCGCCGGCTGCTTACGGCTCCTCCTGGTGCTTGCGCTAGGCCGCAAAATGGCGACAGCAGAACTCCTTAGAATGTGCAGACAGCTGCCTGTTCAACGCCAATGTGAACATCTGATCAGTCCCATCAACGTAAAATGATCAAGAAGAACCAAAGAATCAAACCCTGAACAGAACCAGAGCTGGTTCTGCTGGTTCTGCGTGTTGAACCCGTTTCCTGTCCGTCTCAGATGGCGGCCCCCGGCTACAGCAGCCAGTTCATGGGCCTGTCGGGCCCCCGCGGCCCCGGCCCCACCAGGGGCCCGCCCTCCATGGGCTCCATGTACGGCCCTGGGGCGGGCCAGCAGAGGGTTCCCCAGCACCCAAACTACGGCGCCGGCCCCCAGCAGGGACACATGCGGCCCCCGCAGGGCCTGAAGCGGCCCTACAGCGCCGAGGTGAGACTGCATGACGAGCCGCCAGGTGGCCGGTTCTGTTGGCTAACTGACCCGGTTCTGTTGGTTCTGTTTCTAACTGACCCGGTTCTGTTTCTAACTGACCCGGTTCTGTTGGTTCTGTTTCTAACTGACCCGGTTCTGTTTCTAACTGACCCGGTTCTGTTCCAGTCGTTCCCAGGAATGTCCCAGCAGTACGGCGTTCCCCCCGGGGTCAGCGTGATGAGCGGCCCTGGAGCAGCCGGGGCCTCTGGTGGAGCCGGACCCGCGGGGCCCGGTCCGTACTCTGGACCCAACATGCAGTACCACCCAGGTATCGATCATTCAGAACCGTTTTCAGTCGATTTGGACCGAAATGCTGAAGTTAAACCGGCTGGTCTTCCTCCTCAGGGCCCGGCGGTCCAGGCTCCGCCCCCCAGTGCTCTGGCTCCGCCCCCTCCTATAAGATGCCCCTCCCACAGTACCCGCCCTCGGGAGGCCCGAACTCCCAGTTCTACAAGGTGAGCTCCGGGTGTGATCCTCAGAACCGCTGGACCGGACCACATGGCTAATACTGGGTTCTGTTCAGCAGGACCAGTTCAACGGCCCGACTGGGAACCTGAACGCTCTGCCAGCAGGGGGCGCCGCAGGCGGCTACAACGCCTTCAACCAGCAGGCAGGGGTGAGACGCTTCACACTGACCCAAACCGTTCTGGTTCTGGTTCTGGTTCTGGACGTTTTCAGTAAAGCAGCTATAATGTCTAATTGGTTTAATCGATCTGAAGGATGGGTCCGGTGAATCCTTCACGGCCCACCATATCCCATGATTCATTGCGGGTCCAGAGCGAAGAGCGACCGATTAGCTACGATGCACTTTAACTGACCCAGCGTGGTTTGGTACAACGCTTTCCCCAAAGCGGCTCCGACGTTTCCGGACCCGCTGCGTTCACAGCCTCTTCTTGTAGAACATTTTAGAATCAGAAATCAGTAATGCATGAGTGAAAAACGAACTCCGGCTCCGTTGTTTTCCTGCTCCGCTCTCTGCTTCACGCCGTCACGGTTGCTAGGCAACATGAGCTACGCCGAGGTGGGGGCGGGGACAGTGGGTGAAGGCTCACCTGTCCGAATCTTTTCCCTGCGGGTCGGCGTTCCTTCGCGGCCTGTGAAAGACCCGTCCTTCCTCCACCCTGAATTCAGACACAGCTCATGTTTTAAAAACATTAAAAGTCGACAGGAAATATGAAAATATGTGTGATGGGAAGACATTATTGATAAGAGACACAATAAAATACATTTTATACATTTCAGTTAAATCCTAATTATTTAGTCAGCCAGTTGATCTTCAAACAGTTTGATTTATATCTCCAGTAACTCCCACCTGCAGGGGGCAGCACTCCTGACGGTCTGATCGATGTGGAGAGAAGCAAAAACGACATTTACCTCTTTGAATGAGCGCAGAGCAAATTATCCCGCTAATATTTCTGCTTGAGACTGGTTTCCATAGCAACAGATTTGATCCGGGTTGAGACAGAACCGTAGAGCCGGTCTGGACGAACTGATCCGGTCACGATGAACTGATCCGGTCTAAATGAACTGATCCGGTCTAAATGAACTGATCCGGTCTAAATGAACTGATCCGGTCTAGATGAACTGATCTGGTCTAAATGAACTGATCCGGTCTAAATGAACTGATCCGGTCTAGATGAACTGATCTGGTCTAAATGAACTGATCCGGTCTAAATGAACTGATCCGGTCTAAATGAACTGATCCGGTCTAGATGAACTGATCTGGTCTAAATGAACTGATCCGGTCTAAATGAACTGATCCGGTCTAGATGAACTGATCTGGTCTAAATGAACTGATCCGGTCTAGACGAACTGATCTGGTCAAGATGAACTGATCCGGTCTAAATGAACTGATCCGGTCTAGATGAACTGATCTGGTCTAAATGAACTGATCCGGTCTAAATGAACTGATCCGGTCTAGACGAACTGATCCGGTCTAGACGAACTGATCTGGTCAAGATGAACTGATCCGGTCTAAATGAACTGATCCGTCCTAGATGAACTGATCTGGTCTAAATGAACTGATCCGTTCTAGATGAACTGATCTGGTCTAAATGAACTGATCTGGTCTAGACGAACTGATCTGGTCAAGATGAACTGATCCGGTCTAAATGAACTGATCTGGTCAAGATGAACTGATCCGGTCAAGATGAACTGATCCGGTCAAGATGAACTGATCTGGTCTAAATGAACTGATCCGGTCTAGACGAACTGATCTGGTCAAGATGAACTGATCCGGTCTAAATGAACTGATCCGGTCAAGATGAACTGATCCGGTCTAGATGAACTGATCCGGTCTGGACGAACTGATCCGGTCTAAATGAACTGATCCGGTCTGGATGAACTGATCCGGTCTAAATGAACTGATCCGGTCTGGATGAACTGATCCGGTCAAGATGAACTGATCTGGTCAAGATGAACTGATCTGGTCTAAATGAACCGATCCGGTCTAAATGAACTGATCCGGTCTAAATGAACTGATCTGGTCTAAATGAACCGATCCGGT
Source organism: Poecilia reticulata (assembly GCF_904066995.2). NCBI lineage: Eukaryota > Metazoa > Chordata > Actinopteri > Cyprinodontiformes > Poeciliidae > Poecilia > Poecilia reticulata. The sequence goes on from NC_088838.1 coordinate 35,193,322, forward strand.
CTAAATGAACTGATCTGGTCTAAATGAACTGATCTGGTCTAAATGAACTGATTTGGTCTGGATGAACTGATCTGGTCTAAATGAACTGATCCGGTCTAAATGAACTGATCCGGTCTAAATGAACTGATCTGGTCTATATGAACCGATCCGGTCTAAATGAACTGATCTGGTCTAAATGAACTAATCTGGTCTAAATGAACTGATCTGGTCAAGATGAACCGATCCGGTCTAAATGAACCGATCCGGTCTAAATGAACTGATCCGGTCTAAATGAACCGATCCGGTCTAAATGAACTGATCCGGTCTAAATGAACTGATCCGGTCAAGATGAACTGATCTGGTCTAAATGAACTGATCCGGTCAAGATGAACTGATCCGGTCTAGATGAACTGATCCGGTCAAGATGAACTGATCCGGTCTGGACGAACTGATCCGGTCTAAATGAACTGATCCGGTCTGGACGAACTGATCCGGTCTAAATGAACTGATCCGGTCTGGATGAACTGATCCGGTCTGGATGAACTGATCCGGTCAAGATGAACTGATCTGGTCAAGATGAACTGATCTGGTCTAAATGAACCGATCCGGTCTAAATGAACTGATCCGGTCTAAATGAACTGATCTGGTCTAAATGAACCGATCCGGTCTAAATGAACTGATCTGGTCTAAATGAACTGATCTGGTCTAAATGAACTGATTTGGTCTGGATGAACTGATCTGGTCTAAATGAACTGATCCGGTCTAAATGAACTGATCTGGTCTAAATGAACTGATTTGGTCTGGATGAACTGATCTGGTCTAAATGAACTGATCCGGTCTAAATGAACTGATCTGGTCTAAATGAACTGATCTGGTCAAGATGAACTGATCCGGTCTAAATGAACCGATCCGGTCTAAATGAACCGATCCGGTCTAAATGAACCGATCTGGTCTAAATGAACTGATCTGGTCTAAATGAACCGATCCGGTCTAAATGAACTGATCTGGTCTAAATGAACTGATCCGGTCTAAATGAACTATTCTTTCTTCCCAGCCGGGTCGAGGGTTACCCGGTTACCCGTCCTCTCCCGTTCCCGGAAACCCGACGCCGCCCATCACCCCCAGCAGCTCCATGGCTCCGCCCTACATGTCGCCCGGCAACACCGACGTGAAGCCGATGGCGTCTTCCTACCTGCCGGACATCAAGCCCAACATGGCGGCCCTGGCGCCTCCTCCAGGTAGACTCCGAGATCAGCTGATCAGTCATTCAGGACGGTCCTCCAGCCGTCCTGAATGACTGTGATGTCACAGGAAGGGCTCAGATGTGTGACTTCCTGTCTAGGTAACCCTAGCGACGACCTTCGGCTGACCTTCCCGGTGAGGGACGGCGTGGTTCTGGAGCCGTTCCGGCTGGAGCACAACCTGGCCGTCAGCAACCACGTGTTCCAGCTGCGCGAGTCCGTCTACAAGACGCTCATCATGAGGTATTGGTCCGGTTCTGCCCCGGCTCTGACCCGGGTCCGGCCAAATTCTGACCCGGTTCTGTCTCCAGGCCCGACCTGGAGCTGCAGTTCAAGTGCTACCACCACGAGGACCGACAGATGAACACCAACTGGCCCGCCTCCGTCCAGGTCCGACCTCGCTGCTGGTCCTGCCCTCCCTGTGGAGGTCAAAGGTTAACGGTGTGTGTCCGTCTCTCAGGTCAGCGTCAACGCCACGCCGCTCACCATCAAGCGCGGAGACAACAAGACGTCCCACAAGCCGCTCTACCTGAAGCAGGTCTGCCAGCCGGGCCGGAACACCATCCAGATCACCGTCACCGCCTGCTGCTGCGTAAGATCGCCGATCAATAACAGCCGATCAATAACAGCCGATCAATAACAGCCGATCGATAACAGCCGATCAATAACAGCCGATCAATAACAGCCGATCAATAACAGCCGATCGATGGGTGACACGTTAACCCTTTCCAACCCACCAGTCCACAGGAAACGCCTGATTTCACTCTTCATGATGCTACTTCCTGTTAGCACGTTTATTACAAACAAGTTAGAAACGACAGAAACGGGAACAAAATCAATTAGGCAAGAGAGACGAGGGCCTTTTGATATGTGGGCCCCTGTGGCCCCCAGCCTAACGGCCCTCTCTCCCTGTGGCCCCTAATCTAATGGCCCTCTCTCTCTGTGGCCCCCAGTGTAACGGCCCTCTGTCTCTGTGGCCCCCAGCCTAATGGCCCTCTCTCCCTGTGGCCCCTGTGGCCCCCAGCCTAACGGCCCTCTGTCTCTGTGGCCCCCAGTCTAACGGCCCTCTCTCCCTGTGGCCCCTAATCTAACGGCCCTCTCTCCCTGTGGCCCCTGTGGCCCCAGCCTAACGGCCCTCTGTCTCTGTCCCCAGTCCCACCTGTTCGTCCTCCAGCTGGTCCACCGTCCCACCGTCCGCTCCGTCCTGCAGGGCCTGATGAAGAAGCGGCTGCTGCCCGCTGAGCACTGCGTCACCAAGAGTGAGTCCTCCTTCATCGCCGGGAGCCTCTGTGTCCTCCTGACCTCTGACCTCTGACCTGTTCTCTCAGTTAAGAGGAACTTCAGCAGCGGCTCGATTCCCGGGACCCCCGGGTTGAACGGAGAGGACGGCGTGGAGCAGACGGCCATCAAGGTGTCGCTGAAATGTCCCATCACCTTCAGGCGGATCCAGCTGCCCGCCAGGGGCCACGACTGCCGACACATACAGGTGAGTGCGGCAGCCAATCAGAGCTCTGGCTGTGCTGTGATGTCATCGCGTGCCCACCCTGCTGCCGTTTGTCTCCGCAGTGCTTCGACCTGGAGTCGTACCTGCAACTCAACTGTGAGAGAGGAACCTGGAGGTGTCCGGTGTGCAAGTAAGGAGCTCGGTCCATCAGAACCCGTCCAGAGTTCTGCTGACCCGACCCGACCTGACCCGACCTGACCCTGTCTGTGTTTCAGTAAAACGGCTCTGCTGGAGGGACTGGAAGTGGACCAGTACATGCTGGGAATCCTCATCTACGTCCAGAAGTGAGTGACTTCTTCTCCTCCTGTCCTGTCGGCGTCCGGTACCGGGTCCTGTTTGGTTCCGGTGCCTGGTTCGGTACCGGCAGAACCTGACTCTTCCTCTCTGCTCCTCTTCCTCAGCTCCGACTACGAGGAGATCACCATCGACCCGGTCTGCAGCTGGAAGCCGGTTCCGGTGAAACCCGACATCCACGTGAAGGAGGAGTCGGACGGGCCGGTTCTGAAGCGCTGCCGGACCCTCAGCCCGAGTCACATGGTGCTGCCCAGCGTCATGGAGATGATCGCATCACTAGGCCCCGCCCCTTCGTCCTCCATGACGGCGCCTCCTGCCTCCTCTTCCTCGCCGATGCCCTACCCCTCCCTGCCACCAGGAGGCAGCAGCACACCAGACTTCCCGGCAGCAGGTTGGTCACGTGACCCCCTCTGATGCAGGTTCTGACCCGGTTCTGATCCGTGTCTCTCGTCCCTCAGCTCCATCCTTCCCCGCTTCGTCTGCCGCCTTCTCGGACTTTGCCGGGCCCGGTTCTCCCAGCATTCGGACCTTCACCGCCGGGCCCGGTTCTCCCAGCATTCGGACCTTCACCGCCGGGCCCGGTTCCCCCAGCATTCGGACCTTCACCGCCGGGCCCGGTTCCCCCAGCATTCGGACCTTCTCCTCCCCCGGCCCGCCGCCGCTGTCCTACCAGCCGGACCTGTCCAGCGCCCTGCTGACGCCCGACAAGGCGCCGCCTCACCAGCTGGGCCCGCAGGTACCGCTGCTGGTTCTGCTGGTCCATCAGAACCAGTCGGTGTTCTGGTTCTGACTTCCTGTCCCTCCCTCAGGTGCCGGCCCGTTTGGACTCCGTCTCCCATGGTGCCTCTCTCTCCCAGCAGCAGCAACAGGGTCTCCATGGCAACGGTCAGATGATGCAGCGCGGCAACCCTCGTCTCCAAGGCGACGGCTCCTTTGGGCTCGGCGGGTCCACGGATGTTCCAGAACCTTCTCTGGATGTGAGTAGAACCGAGTCGGTCCAAAATGTTCAGAATCGGGGTTTTTAAAACTCTGGACCATGTTTGATTGACCGGGTCGGATCAGAACCAGCTTCAGCTAGCAGTAAATGCAGGGTAGACCAGAACTCTGGTTCTGGTTCTGACCCGCTTCCCAACCCGTTTGTCTGCAGCTGCTTCCGGACCTGACGAACCCGGACGAACTGCTGTCCTACCTCGGACCTCCGGACCTGCCCAACAACAACGACGACCTGCTGAGTCTGTTCGAGAACAACTGAGGAGTCCAGAACCGGACCGGACCGGACCAGAGGAACTGCTCCCTCGCAGACGGAACCGCACAGACTGCAGAACTTTAAATCGTTTGGACCTGGTTCTGTGTGTAACTGAAGTCGTTCTCATTTTACTGGTGTTATCTCCTGGTTCTGGTTCTGACCCGTCGGCCCGGCTGCAGTGCCGTGGACTGGTTCTGGACCTGAGGCTGGTTCTCGTTCTGACCCATTGAGCTACAGAACCAAAATGAGGTCCAGTTCTGGTTCCAGAACCTGGGATCTGGTTTAACTGTTAACTGGTTCCGGTACCGTGGACCCGCTCAGAACCAGCGCCTGCTGGCTGCTCTCAGCCAATCAGAGACTCTTCCAGAACAAGCCCCGCCCTCTGGGAGCTGATTGGCGGGGCGTCTGTGTGTTGCCGGGGCAACAGCTGTGATCCAGTAACAACATTAACATAAAGAGTCATGAGACGAGTTCATAACCTTTGTAATTTAATAAACGCTGGAAAGACGCCAGTCTGCCGAGTGTTTCAGTCTGCAGGTCAAAGGTCACCAAAGGTCTGGGGTTCTGGGAATTATACAGTTTCCCTTTGGGTGCGTGACTGGAGGGGTGTAACCATGGCAACACAGAACAACCAACAGGATCAGCAGGAACAAGGTAACAAGTCCTGGTCTGCTCCGGTCCAAGTCCGGGTCCGGTTCTGGTCCAGGACCGGGTCCGGTCTGGGTCCGGTCTGGTCTGGTTCAGGTCCGGTCCGGTTCTGGTCCAGGTCCGGTCTGGATCCGGTCCAGGTCCGGACCGGTCCGGTTCTAGTCCAGGTCCGGTCTGGATCAGGTCTGGTCTGGATCTGGTCCCGGACCGGTCCGGTTCTAGTCCAGGTCCGGTCTGGATCCGGTCCGGTTCTGGTCCAGGTCCGGTCTGGATCCGGTCCAGGTCCGGACCGGTCCGGTTCTGGTCCAGGTCCGGACCGGTCCGGTCTATTCTGGTTTTCATGGTGTTTCAGTTTAACTCAGAGTTTATAAATTCCCAGATTCTTTTCTAAAGTGGCTCCGGTCAGAGGCGCCTTCAGGTGTGCTGTAACACAGACTGCTGCAGGAGATCCATCAACATGTATTGTTCCTCTGGGATTATTTTTAATTTGAAAGGAAATATTATATGATGTATATAATGTTAGTTACTGCAGTTGGATCATGTTTCAGTTTCCAGTCAGGATTATGTTAGAATTATGGATTAAAACCCTGATTTTAACCCTTTAACTGGACCGTTCTGGACCTCGCTGCAGGATGTCAGAACCTGAGCAGGTTGGATCACTGGGAGGAGAATCGAAAATGGCTTTTCCTCTTTTCGGGGTACAAAGTTCTTCCTTCCACTAAATCATCTGGATTTGGTTCACCGTGAGCTCATACCTGAAGACCTTTGGGTCAAACGGAACCGCATCTGTCTGCTAAAGCTGCTGCTGGTTCAGTGGCGTCCTCTGGTGGCGAAGAATAAATACTGCAGTTCTCTCTGAGCATGCGCAGATCATCCTGAGGTTCGAGTCAATGCAGCGGAAAACCTCAATGAACTGATGACCTGAACTGTTTGGGATTTTTAAAGAAACTTTATGGCAGAAACAGACAAATCTTACAAACAAACATCCTTCTTGTTCCAGTATGTTGAGTAACAACTCGGTGGTTAAGAGAAGAACCAGAATAACATGAAAGTCATGAGAGACGATCACTGATTGACATTAGAAAATACAATAAACACAAAGTGTAATAAACTGAAAGCTGGAGTTTGATGGGTCAAAAGCCAAACAGGAGTGAACTTCAGCTGCCTTACCAGGGGAACCTGCAGAGCTACGGGGTTCCATTGGTCCCAAACATAAAGTCACGTGTAACTCGCTGCTGACTTGCAGCATTTCTAAATAAAGCCTTAATTTCTTCAAGCGTTCAGATAAATACCTGGGAATATTTAGTTTCTATGGAATGAAAAACATTCAGTTCAGCTCAAATTACCATTAATTTGAATAACAGTGTAGGAAAAGTATTCGCCCCTTTGGATGTTATACCCTCTTACTGCTTTACTAAATTAAATAATGATTAATAAAATGTGGCTTTTTATCCCAGTTCTGAGTGGTTCTGTCCTGGTTCTGGGCGGTTCGACCCGGTTCTGGGTGAATTTATCTCACCCAGAATGCTCTGGGTCTTTAAGCCCCTGTGTTTCTCTTTCCCGGTGCTGTCTGATTGGCTGTCGGTGTTCTCTGTAATTTCCCGGTTATACCGGGACGCGCGCACTAACTTTGTTCTAATTGAACCGGGCCGACCGACCGACCGACCGCACCCTGAGCGCGTGACCGAGCAGCCACATTTTCGCCCTGGCACCGGGCGCGCGCCTTCACTGCGGGGCTCTGCGTGAGCGCGCACACGTCTGTGACGCTTGGCGCGCATTGCCCGCTCTGCTGGGAGTTTAACTCTGCGACCGGGATGTCTCAGCGGGGCGGGGTTTGACGGGCACGTTTGAAAACGTTAAATGCGTCTCCGAGCCGGTGTACGCCGTCATAACAATGCAACACACTCAAAAATGTGCGTCGCTATTAAAACGCTCGCGTTTACTGTTGCGGATGCTGATTAGCTCAAAAACGTGCCACTCACTACGTCCCCATAACTGATTGGCTGTCTGAAACTAAGTCCCGCCCACCAGGGTCTTATATAAATTTGCTCGGAGCTCGGCCATCTTTTTCGGTTTCCTGTGGCCTGCCTCGTCCTCTCGCCGGAAAACTCCTTGGTCCAGCCATTCCAGCCAGCCTGCAGACATCATGGCCAAGCCCAGAGTCTTCTTCGACATCACCGCTAACGGCTCCCCTGTGGGCCGCATCGTCATGGAGGTAAGGCGGCTGGCAGCCGGCGGATGCCGCTGGCTGGTGTGCGTGGGTGAACCTGGTGTTCATCGGGGGTTCGCTCGGCTTCACGCCGTCCTCCAGCCGCCTCTGTCAGGCAGCCTTTTCCGGAGCTTTCCGCGGCGGCTGAACCGAAACCGGAGCCCGTCGCGGCTCCAGCCGCGGATGCTGGCGCTCGGTTCCGGTGTCGGTCATTTTAGACCCGCGGATATAACGGGACCCGTCGCCGTCACGCGCAGCCTCACGAGGCGCGCGAGTCTTTGTTGCAGGGTCGCGCGGCCTACTTCCCGCGGCTGGAGCTGCGGTGCGCGAGGGCCGCTGCGGTGGTTTTTCCCGCGTGTGATCTGGGCGGGACCTCAGCGGCACGACACGCTCGGCGTGCGGGTCGGCAGGCGCGGCCGCTGCGGGCCCGGCCCGGTTCTGGAAAGTTCCACTGAGCTGGCGCGGTGCGGTGCGGGAGGGGGAGGGGCGCCGACTGAACGCTGCGAAATGCGGATGTAAGTAGGAAGATCCAGTTAAGCCCCCGTTCGGTTCGGGGACACGGAGCGGTTCAGGAACGTTCTCGCGGAGCCGGTCTGACTCATGAGGTCCGCTGCTGTTGAGCCAGGCTCTGGGCGTTCCTGACCCTTGACCCTTGGATCCTGCTGAGGCTCCGGTTACCTCCCGGGCCGCAACCCGGCCTCCTGCAGCTGCTGCAGCCATGCGGCGCTGCAGCAGCTGCAGCAGCTGAAGTTGGCCTCCGATTCGGCGATGGGAACCTAATCTCCTAATCTGCTCAGGATTATTCTGCTCTGGGTGCAGAATATTTAAAACGCTTTATGGCCAATTATCTTTTTCTGGCTTTTCACCAAATTAGAAACTCCAGGAAAATTTATTATCATTTAGTTAAAAATCTGAAGTTTAAAAACGGGCACAAGTTGAACTAGACGGAGATGCGAGGAAGAAAGTTTATGTTGGAATAAATTGATAAACTGTCATTTTGCTTTGTTGCAGATTAAAACATAAAAAATCTAAAACACAAAGTTAAACACCTGAACTGGACAAACCTGGTCTGGATTATTCTGCAGAATGTTTCAGGTAGTTTGTCGTTAGACACTAAGAAGGAAATGAGTCTGTTTTTATTCCTCTGGACCAGATTAGAAAGAATCCAGACCTACAGCAGCGAGACTCTTATAATCTGGACGGGATTATTCTGCACTGACTGCAGTGAAACGTTAAAAGTCAGATTAACGGGTTAATTTCTTTACATGTGGATCAAAGCAGAAAAGCTTCAAAAAGCACAAACTGCCTTTTATTGACGTTTCAGGATCTTTTTAGAATGTTCTGCTGTTGGTGTAAAATAATCCCGTTCAGGTTTTTAACCTGAAGCAGGTGAAAGACGCTCCAGGTGAGTCGACCAATCAGAAGCTGACTTCGTCCAGAACCTCTGGGTTTGAATGAAGCCGAATCATCTGGGTTCTGATCAGAGACCTGGGTTCTGGTCGGGCTGCAGAGGTTCTGGTTCTGTTGGACTTGATCCTTCAGGGTTAGATGGTTCCTCCATGTGAAACTTGAGGCCCGTGGGCCGAATCTGGCCCTCCATGACTCTGACCTTTAGACCTGGAGCCTAAAGCGGCAGGAAAAACCATCGTTTTCTCTCCGCACTAATCAGTTTATCATCTTACGCTGTCATGGCTTCTGGTTTTAGTTTCCGGGATGATCCGACCGTAAACTTGTTAGCCTCTCGCTACGCTAGCGTAAAGAGCGAAACGGCTAGCTACCAAGTCAAAGATGAACATGGAAAATAACTTTCCAATAAAGTGTTAAAGCTCATGTTTGATTGATTAGCATTTGTTGTAAATGTAACGTTTTGTCCTCTAGGCGCCCCCTGGTGGCCATCGCTCTGAAAGGTTTAACCTCTAGACTCAAAGGAAACGTTGATCGGTTTATTGGGTCGTTGCTAAGCCGTGTTGCTAACTCTGCGCCGCTCCGCAGCTGCGCGCTGACGTGGTTCCCAAGACGGCGGAGAACTTCCGGTTGCTGTGCACTGGAGACAAGGGCTTCGGCTACAAGGGGTCGTCCTTCCACCGCGTCATCCCGGAGTTCATGTGCCAGGTGAGGCCGCCGCTCCGGGTCGACCCGGGTCGGTCCGATCACGCCTCTCACCTCTGTCTGGCCTGCAGGGCGGCGACTTCACCAACCACAATGGAACCGGCGGGAAGTCCATCTACGGCAACAAGTTCGCCGATGAGAACTTCAGCCTGACGCACACCGGGCCGGGCATCCTGTCCATGGCCAACGCCGGGCCCAACACCAACGGCTCGCAGTTCTTCATCTGCACCGCCAAGACCACATGGTACGGCGCCGCCCGCCGCGCGCTGGGCCTCGGCTAATCCCTGCTCTTTGTCTGCAGGCTGGACGGGAAGCACGTGGTGTTCGGCAGCGTGGTGGAGGGAATGGACGTCGTCAAGAAGATGGAGTCCTACGGAAGCTCTTCAGGGAAACCCCAGGCCAAGCTCGTCATCGCCGACTGCGGCCAGCTCTGAGCGCCATGGCGACCACCCCACACGCCCCCTGCTGACCCTGTAGTCTGGCCCCGTTAGGCTCCGCCCCTCCATAAATCAACATTCCTATCGATGGAGATTCAGCAGATTTCGTCCTGTTTGTGTTCAGTCGACTGATGATGTTGCTGCATCTGTGACTTTGCCTTCCTGAAGTTTCTTTTGCATTAACGTTTTTCCACAAAGTCCTGACGGTTTTTTTGTTAAATCAAATGAGATGAATAAATAAAAGATGCCTTGATAATTACACCGGTCTCTGGGTTTCAATGCTGCTGATGCTGCCGCCTGCTGGAGGTTTCCTGGAACTGCACCTGAACGACGCAGTGACGTCAGCGGGTGTCTGAGTGAATCTTGGTTTCTGATTTCGACCCGAGTCGGTTTCCTCACAGGGGTGTTTCTGCCGCACTGCATCCTGGGTAAGTGGAGAGCGCTAGGCTAGCTCCGTCCAGCTGGAGCAGTGATTTTATTGTAACTCAGTTTGAACCTGAGCCTTGAAATGAGGATGAAGAGGACAAACGGAGGAAGAGGAGGGAGGAAGAAGCTGGCTGGAAATGCTAATGGGACGGCTAGCTGCTAAGAGGAGCTGCTAATGGGACGGCTAGCTGCTAACGGGACAGCTAGCTGCTAAGAGGAGCTGCTAGCTGCTAAGAGGAGCGGCTAGCTGCTAAGAGGAGCGGCTAGCTGCTAACGGGACGGCTAGCTGCTAAGAGGAGCTGCTAGCTGCTAAGAGGAGCGGCTAGCTGCTAACGGGACAGCTAGCTGCTAAGAGGAGCTGCTAGCTGCTAAGAGGAGCGGCTAGCTGCTAACGGGACGGCTAGCTGCTAAGAGGAGCTGCTAAGAGGAGCGGCTAGCTGCTAACGGGACAGCTAGCTGCTAAGAGGAGCGGCTAGCTGCTAACGGGACGGCTAGCTGCTAACGGGACGGCTAGCTGCTAAGAGGAGCGGCTAGCTGCTAACGGGACGGCTAGCTGCTAAGAGGAGCGGCTAGCTGCTAAGAGGAGCTGCTTCCAACCCTCCATGTTTACGGTAAACGGGTTAAAACGTCACCTGTTCACAGCTGAACACTAAACTGACTGAAACTTATGCAGTTTCTGATAAATTTATGTCATTTTGTAAACTAAACTTTTCATTTTTAACCCTTTCATGCACATTGGTCACTACAGTGGACAGCTGAAGTGGAAACTAATGCGTCATAAAATACACCATAAACTACTGGACATCAACTGCAAATCCAATATGGCCGACCGACCCAGTCCCTCCTTCTACATGACAGGTAAAAAAAATATTGGTAGAGCTGCTGCCTTGCAGCCAGAAGGTTCTGGGTTCGATTCCCGGTCTTTCTGCATGGAGTCTCCATGTTCTCCCTGCATGGTGGGTTTTCTCCAGGTACTCCGGTTTCCTCCCACAGTCCAGAACCACGTCAGGTTAACTGGCCTCTCCAGATTGACCCTAGGTGTGAGTGTGTCTCTGTGTTGCCCTGCGACAGACTGGTGACCCGTCCAGGTGACCCGTCCAGGTGACCCGTCCAGGTGACCCCGCCTCTCACCCAGAACGTCAGCTGGAGAGGCAGCAGCTCCTCCTGACCCCTGAGGAACCAGGTGTAGGAAAATGGATGGATCAGATACTGTAACCCCTAAAGAAAAATACTACTGATATATTTTTCAAATAATAACTTTGTATTTGGTGAAAATTAAAATTGATCACCTAAAAAAAACATTTTTTTTTTTTTACAAAAAATGTTTTTTCCTACGTTTTTTATGCCTTAAGAAAACTTATAAAATAAAATAAAATAAAAACTTATAAAAAAATCCTGACGCAGGATCATAATTCATGCATGAAAGGGCTAAAAAAAGTTTATATTTTTATAAATCAAAATATAATTTTTGCTCCTGATTCATAAAATCGAGTGAAACATGGAAGGAGTTGAACTTTTTACAGCCTCTGAGTTTAATCAGAATCAGATCAAAAATATTTAAAATCAGAATTTAATCGATTAGAATCTGAGATCAAAACAACCTTTAATTATTTACTGTTGTAGAAAAATTAAGTTTATATTCATTCAGTTTCTGACTGGAGTTCAAAGGTCAGCAGCAGTCGCTCCGCTCCTCCACCAGGGGGCAGCATTTACATGTTTTCCGCAGAAAAAGTCAGATATTCAGATTTATAACAAATTAACTTTTATTGAGATTTAATCAGAAAAATAACAGGACGATGCGAGTCATTTCTATATTTACAGGTGACCTTTGACCTCTGAATGACAGGAAAGTATCCCTGGTACCACCAGAACCTCGATTTGTTCATCTGAAACCGGGATGAACGCTCCCACAGTTTATGTTCAGATGGTGACCTTTGACCCCCAGCTGAGTTCTGGTTGGTGGTTTTAGAACCGTTTCCTCCGCAGTTTCAGCCTGGACCCGAGGTTCTGGTTCCGGTTTCATTTCTGGGTCCGACCTGCAGATTCACAGGTCAGCAAAACCAGAACCGGGCCGATGCTGGAGCGAAGCCGTTCTGCTGAACAGAACAGAACCGCTGTGTTTAATCCGGACCAGAACATCTTAGCCTTATGCTAACTGGAAACAGAAGAAAGGCTTCATGGTTCAGTCCCGTCTGGAACCAAACGGTTCTGGTTCAGCTCTGGTTCTGCCAGGTTGGACCAGATCAGGTGTTTGGGTCCACTCTGAGTTCTGATCCAGTTTTTGAGCCGCTCATGTGAACGTTTATTGGGTTTTCCCTAAAGAGGAGAAGAAGACGGTGTCCATAAGGTTGAACGGAGGGCCCGGTCACGGTCCCCAGGCCTCAGTTTGGACCCCAGTTCCCTCAGCAGCTCCGCTCTGCCGTCCTCTTCTTCTTCCGGCCGGAGTGTCTGGTCTTCCTCTGGGCCGGTCCGGACCGGACCACGCAGACTCCCTGCCGCTTGCTGCCGGCCTGGTCGGCGCCGCCCGCCGCGGCGCACGCCAGGCCGGCGGCGCAGTCGCAGCGGCCCAGGTTGCGGCGGCGCTTGGTGGCGCCCCGCAGCAGGCAGGCCTCGCCCTCCAGCGGGATCCTCTGGCACCGCTTCCCGGTCAGGTACCGGACGCAGCAGAGGCCGGCGGCGCAGTCCCCGGATCGGACGCAGCTCGACATCTCTGGAGCTAAAACATGCTAGGTGTTAGAGCGGGGCCGCAGGGCATGCTGGGAGTTGGAGTCCAGCCACCTACCTTTGGTTCTGTTGAAGCTGTCTGTGGTTCTGTCTTTGACTTGCTGTCGGTCCAGCTGTCGGTCGGTGTGGGAGGAGTGTCTCCTCTGAGCTCTGTTGCTGCAGCCTCCCCTCTGGAGAACAGAAGCGCATCGTCAGCATATCGACTGATGGCGGAACATCCGGCAGGTCGCTGATTAACAGCCGCTTTGGATTTAAATCAACACGAGCTGCTGAAAATAACTAAACTTTGTTTTATCCGGACAGAAAATCTGTTTACATGAGAAAAAGTAGCATCAACTAAGCTAAGCTAGGCTAAAATGAGCTAATAGAAGCAAAAATAATATGAGCTAACCTAAACTAAGTTACAAAATGTGCTAAACTAGAATGGCTAAACTAAAACACCAAAATAAATATCTATAATGCAAAGGTAGGATAAACACTGGGCTAATTACAAGTTGCTAACTGAAACAACAGAATTTAGTTAAACTTTGTTAACCCATTTAAAAAATCTAAGTTGGACAAACTAAGATATTCTAAATACAGACAAATAAATGAAGTCATGAAGAGCAAACAGGCTAAACTGAGTTAACAAGGCGAAACTAAAGCATGTTAACTAGAAAAGGTCAACTAGGGACACAAAAGACACAACCTTAAATAAACTAAGCTTAGCTTAGCGAACCAACGTTGCTAACTAATTAAACTACACAAAGCTAGAAAACGTAAAGTATCAAACACTGAGATAACAAGCTAAGCTAAATGAGGCTCGGTTAGGAAAAGGAGAAAAACTGGAAAACGTAAATGAAGCTAAGATATATTCAGCTAAGCTAACCCTGAGCTAAGACACGTTAAGCTAGGAAAGCTAAACAGAAACCCCGAACAAAAGCTGGCCTGATTAAAGTTAAAATGAATTTGTAATGTTTTTGTGTCGTTGGCTGGAAACGAGAGCTTTAAAAATAAACGTGTAAAAAGACGTCCAACGTTGTTGGAGCTAAAATCTCCTCTGACTCTGAATCTGTTTCATCTGTGGGATTTTCTCCAGATCACAGCTGTTCAAAGTGGATTAGATTTAATCCAATTTAGGACAAAACCACAACTTTTAAATTAAAATCTACTGACAAAGCTGCTGAATTAATGCGACACACGGCGGCCATCTTTTCCAGGCGCTCTTTCCTCTGGTTGCCATAGCAACTAGAAACGCGTCCTCATTGACTTATACTCTAAATTTCACCCTGGTTCTTCGGATCTGCTTTTAATTTCTGTATTTGGTTGATTTTGGCCCTGGAAGCTAAACGTCTGGACTCCTGCTTTAAATGAGCCTTGATGACTAAACTTTGAGTCTGAAACTGGATCTTTGATCATGAATCATCTTTGAGTTTAGCAGCTTTTCTATGAAAACACAGACAGAAAGCTGGATGAATCTCAGGGTTTTCCTTAAATTAATTGATTCATCTCCGTTTTCTCTGTTTGATTTGCATCTCGAGGACATTTGACCCGAATCGTTTTAAAATGTCTCAGCAGGAAGGAAACGAGTCTGGACTGCAGAACCACAAGAGAAAAAGATCATTTCTGGTGTTATTTGCAGATGGATTTGATCTGAGATTCTCAGCATCATTAGATGAATTTTTAATCAATTTTTACCTCGAATGATAAAAACAGGAACGAGGAGTCAGAGAATGTAAATACAGAGAGCAGTAAGATGAGCTGACAGCAGATTATCGGGCAGAAACTCCTCAGTTTGATTCCAGACTGGAGGTGTGAATACTTCAGCCTCACCTGCTGCTCGGCGCTCTGCAGCGCCGCCTCTTTGGACGACCGGATGGTGTTGGAGTCCAGCGCCAAACCGCAGACCAGCGACGCGCACAGGAAGCTGCGGTAGATCCACATCCTGTGATCCATCAGCCCACGCTTCCTCTGAAGACACTCCTCTTCCTCAGGATCTTCTCCTCTTCCTCAGGATCTTCTCCTCTTCCTCAGGATCTTCTCCTCTTCCTCAGGATCTTCTCCTCTTCCTCAGGATCTTCTCCTCCTCCTCTCTCCCAGCCAGCCAGGTGAGTGCTGCGCTGCCTTCAGGAGCCGTGGGGTTTTATAGCGCCGCGCTGCCTCTGATCCGTCTCCGCTGAGCCGGCAGGGCCTCAGAAGTCTGGCGTGGCTTTTGAAGCTCGACCGCATCAGTCGGCGGGACAGCGCCGCCTTCGCTTCCTTCCTGGAAGGCCTCAGGTGAGGCGGCCGTTTGAAACCCGACACCACAGAGACCGCAGAGAGATTAAAACACACCTGGGGAGCCGGGCAGGTAGCACTGCTGCGTTTGAAGGCGTGTGTGGTTTTCCCTTCATGTGGTCCTGAGGTCACCATGGCGACTCATCAGGCTGGAGCTGCGGCGCTCCAGCGGCGGATGTGCGGCTTTTTGCGGGCGATTAAAGCCGAGTTAACCGATGATGAAAACAGATTTAAACCTCAGGAGCTCTTCTAACGGAGTGAGGAAGTTTGTTTCTGTCAGCAGAGAAGAAGAAGAAAGGAGCGGAGCTTAGACGGGATTACAGGAAGCTGCTTTAATCTCCAGATTTAAACACAAACTCATTTAAATTAGCTCAAAAAACTGGAAAACGTTTCATGAAAGAACAGGATCAGAGAGAAAATCTGACATCCGTCCGTCTGGACTCAGAGATGAAAGAATGAAACTGAAGCTCTGCTTCTCCCAACCTCCTGCCTTTGACCTTTGACCTGATGAAAGCCTGAAGTAACGTTGGCTTGCAATATGATCTTGTTAAAACAACAACATTGTAACACTGACACACACACACACACACACACACACACACAATTACTGAACCTTACTGCAAAATATACACGCTGTTGTTGGTGTGATGTCCATATGGCAGCGTCTCATCAGGTCTGACCAACAAATCAACCGTCCAGATGCAGCTGATCCAGAAGCTGCTGCTGTTCTGACCAGAACCAGGGAGTTGGAGACATGACACCAGATCTACATCACCAAATCTACATAACACCAGATCTACATCACACAGATCTACGTAACACCAGATCTATATCACCCAGATGAAACACTGAGCTCCTGGTTAGTTGATCAGAAACGCATCGACTTAATGTGATGTTTTGATTATCAATTCTATGCTGCATGCCTTGGTGCTGAAATGTGCTGTGCAAATAAAATTTGATTGATTGATTGATTACATTTTGTTTATTTAGTTAATTTCATTAAACAAATGAAACTCACCATTTCATTAATATTTAGCCTTCACTACTTGTAGATATCTTTGAAAAATCTCCACAGTAACTTATTAAAACAGTGGTTGATGTTGATGCTCTTATTTTGAAATTTAATTAACAGATGTTAATTTTGTCCAATCAGATGTAGTCACTGAGAAACATCTATGATGACAAACCCAACTGGCCAATTGTTTTGACTTCGTTTTGTTCATCCAATCAGGTACAGCCTTTGAGAAGCGTCTTCCTTTGGCCCCGCCCACTTCCTCTGCAGATGAACCTGCAGAGGAGCCGGTTCTCCTCTGGTCTGGTCATTATCAGCAGCTCAGAACACCTGCTCTGTCAGGCTAATGTAGCTGGAGGCTCCTCAGTGCCCTGTTGTCTGGTTGCTGGGTGCCCCGGTGGCCCCCTGGTGGCCCTCCTGGTGGCCCCCTGGTGGCCCTCCTGGTGGCCCTCCTGGGGCCCCCGGTGTTCTGGGGCTTCCTGACATTATCTCCAGCCCTGTACCGCTGACCCAAACGGGGCTGCTGCCAGAAGGATGAGCAGTAGTGGACGATTTGGAAACTGATCAGTGCTGACGTTAAAACAGAGACATACTCGTCATCTGGATCACATCTGACCTTTAACCTTCTGCTACATCTCTTTAATCTCTGCTTGTATGTGGATCGTGTGCCAACACAACATACATGAAGTGTGTCCTGCTGCTGTGTAAGCAGAGCGGCAGCGTGTTGAGAAGGGAGCCGGAGATAAGATCTGAAGCCCGCAGGTTGTTCCAGGACTTCAATAAGAGAGGAGCAGACGTTCGCAATTACAAGCACACACACACACACACACACACACACACACACACACACACACACACACACACACACACACTCTGTGTCTCTCTCATACAAACACACGTTTGCGTGACTATCTTTGTGGGGACTTTCCATTTACTTCCATTCATTTCTATAACCTAAACCTTATCCTTACCCTAATCATTACATACCTAACCTTAACCAGAATTAAATTCACACCTTAGTCCTAAATCTAATCCCTGACCCAAAAGCAGCGTTTCCCCTTGTGTATGTGTCAGGAAAAAGGTATTACAAATGCATACACTCTCTCTCTCTCTGTCTTTGTCTCTCACACACACACACTCACAACAACACTGACACACGTCAGCCAGCCTCCTCTCTGTGGCTCTGACCCAAACATGGTTCTAATCTGAACCATGTTTCACTTGTTTTAATTCTGTGGCTGTACAGCACTTTGGTCAGTGGAACTGATTTAAAGTGCTATATAAATAAACTTGGCTTGGCTTGGCTTGAACCTGAAATGGAGTCGGACGTGTTAAACATCCTGAATGTCCCCATAATTCACAGAATCCTCACAACGACTGAAAAAGTCCCCATAAATGATGAAAGCAAGATTGTGGGGAGTTTAGATTTTGAGACTGTTTGTCTCCATGATTTCTGAGTGTATCCCGATCAGAATGAAAAAGAGGAAACATCCACCTCATCTCCTCCTCCCCCACCTCCCCATCCCCTCCTTTCTGGGTGGGTTTATAGCCGGACGTTCAGCTGCTGGACGGAGAATAAAAGAGCATCTCAGCTTCAGGTAGGACCACCTGTTTGCTTCTGACTCAGTGTTTAAACCTTTAATCTGTAAATAAAGCGTTAACAGACTGCAGAACATGTTTGTATTATGGCAATAAATAAGATTTTATTCTTTTTAAAAATCAAATTTGAAGGTTTCATTTTGACAATTTTTTAATATTTAGTGGATTTAAATTTTTTCTTGGTTATTTTATCTCAGGCTTTTTAACAGTTTTTACTTTAAATTGTAATGTTTACATTTATTTTAAAATGCTTTTTTCCATTTTAAGTTTATTATTATTTTTACTTTTAATTTTATTTGGATTTTCTACTTTAGTTAAATGTTTCTAATTAATTTATTTTAAAATAGTCTTTGCTGGTGTTATTTCTGAATCCATCATTTGTCTGTTAAAGGAAAGGTTTCTGTGAAGTTCAATTTCTGGAAAATCTTTAATTTCGTGAAACTCCAGCAGATGATCCGCTGTGTCCTCTTGTACCCAACAAATAACTGGAAAGAAAAATGAAATTTTACATAAATTTTGTTGTGTAACCAGGAGAGCAGAGGTAGAGTTGGGAAATGAGATGGAGGGCGATAAGAGAAGAAGGCGGCATGTGGATGTGGGATAATTACATTACGGAGGCAGGAAACAGCATCTGAAACAATCAGCAGACCCAAAGATCAACAAACCTGCTGCTGACGTTATGAGAGTTCATTTCTGGGAATAAAGTCATAATGTCACAATTTAGTTTTTACCCTCAATGTTTTACAACCAAAGATATTTAATTACTGCTTTTAACAGTTTTTAAATAGTTTCTTCATCCGACTCGTTATGATCCAGAGGAGTTTAATCAGAATCTGGTAACTATGATAGAAACTACCAAACACTGACGGATGTGCAGGAATAAAGGGCTGTGCATGATTTAAAGCTGGTTTTACAGTTTGTCTTTGAAATCAGATCAATGTTTGAATGTTTTCTCTGAACATTTTTAGCCTGGTGGTGAGTTGAAATCTGTAAATCTCCAATCTGGTTCTGGAACATTGCCACTGAAAAACACTTCAGCTGTAGAGAGCATTCAAACCCGACAATGAAACACGGAGGGAGAGCAGGAGGAGAGGAGGGTGATCACAGGACGTCAGACGCACCGAGTGAGAAATAAAGGACCAAAGCTGCTGACCGTCCAGCGTGTCGGGTCAGGCGCCAGGCGGAGCGGCTGCAGACGCGGGATCAGACTAATACCTGGATCCTGCATGATAACAGCCTGGCTTGGACTTTATTAAAGATCTGATGTGATATGCAGGAGCAGCACAAGCGATATGAAGGCAGCATGAATGGAAATAAAACAGAAATTCACTTTCATCAAATGATAATCTGACAGAAAACCTGGTGAAAAACAGGAAATGGTTCAAATTACACTGTAAAAACACAGTTTGTTATTATTATTGTCATTATTGTTGTTGTTTCCGCAGTGACAGGTTTTGATGTTTCTGTGTTGGTTCTGGTGTGTGCGCCTGCGTGTGTGTGTGTGTGTGTGTGTGTGTGTGTGTGCGTGTGTGTGTGTTTGTGTGTGTGCGTGTGTGCGTGCGTGTGTGTGTGCGCCTGCGTGTGTGTGTGTGTGTGTGCGTGTGTGCGCCTGCATGTGTGTGTGTGTGTGTGCGCCTGCGTGTGTGTGCGTGTGTGCGCCTGCATGTGTGTGTGTGTGTGTGTGCGCCTGCATGTGTGTGTGTGTGTGCGCGCCTGCATGTGTGTGTGTGTGCGCGCGCCTGCATGTGTGTGTGTGTGCGTGTGTGTGTGTGTGCGCGCCTGCATGTGTGTGTGTGCGCGTGTGTGTGTGTGCGCGCGCCTGCATGTGTGTGTGTGTGTGCGTGTGTGTGTGTGTGCGCGCCTGCATGTGTGTGTGTGCGCGTGTGTGTGTGTGCGCGCGCCTGCATGTGTGTGTGTGTGTGTGTGTGCGCGCGCCTGCATGTGTGTGTGTGCGCGTGTGTGTGTGTGTGTGTGTGTGTGTGTGTGTGTGTGTGCAGGCATGGCGTGGCTGCTCCAGAGCCGTGGCTCTCCCAGGTTGGTGCTGGTGGTGGTCTGCGTTGCTCTGCTGCTTGACAACATGCTGCTCACCGTCGTCGGTGAGGGAACGACGACACACTCTGAACTTTGACTAGGACCAGATCGACGGCTTCTGAAATCTGCTTTTCCATTCAACCCTCTGAGTCAGAACTACAGGTCCAGTCAGGTTGGATGCAGAATATCCCATTTAATGTCAGATTCAGGTCCAGACTTTGACTAGGCCGTTATAACCGCTGATCTGAACCATCCCAGGCTGGTTCTCCTGCTGAACTTTGACCCCAGTCTCAGGGATGAACTTCTATCTTTCACAAAGCATTCACCTTTAAATCTCTTTCCCCAGATCAGATAAATTTTTATTGCTCCAGACTGAAACATTTACTGTTTTATAAAATTCACCTGACTGAAATTTCCCGTCATAAATCTGATAAAAAACTCAGTTTTCTCTTTTCTGACGACTTCATTTAACCCGGCTGGGCTCCTGCAGAACCGCGCTCTGACCTGGCGGCTCTGCGCTGTCGCTCTCTGTTAGCCGCAGCGGCGCTCAGGTTCTGCAGGGGTCAGAGGTCACACACTCACATGTTTCCCCTCCTGAGCCTGAACTTTAGATCGGACTGTTCGGGCTCAGACCCGTCTCTCTCTCTGCTGGTTCTGGTGCCTCTGTCATCATCAGAACCGTTTTCCTCTTTCAGTTCCCATCATCCCGACCTTCCTGTACGCCATGGAGCATCCGGAACCGCAGACCGCCGCGCCCACCCGGACCTACAGCAGCAGAACCGCCGGCCCGGGTCCAGAGGCGCAGCAGAACCCCCGGCCGCCCCCCCTGGTGTCTTTATTTAACAATGTGACCTTTGACCTGCAGGAGAGCCGAACTGAGGTGACTGCAGAGCTGCTGCTGGCCAACCAGACCTCCAACTCGTCGGTGGGTTCAGCCGGGTCGGCTCCGAGTCCGATACGGCTTCATTCATTTAAACATCATGTTCCTTCAGCTCGCCAGCTGATGACCTTTGACCCGACTGAAACCTGACGTTCTAATAATTTGTCTCTGAGAATCTTACAGTAAAAATCAGGAATTAAAATTCTCCACTATAACCACTTTATAACGGTCCTTCCCTTCCTTCCTTCCTTTCCTCCCTTCTTTCCCTCCCTCCCTCCTACCCCCCCATCCCCTCCTTCCCCTCCTCCCTCCCTTCTTTCCTTCTCTCCTCCCTCCTTCCCTGCTTCCTTCCTCCCCCCTCCCTCCATCTTTCCCTCCCTCCCTCCTACCCCCCCATCCCCTCCTTCTCCTCCTCCCTCCCTTATTTCCTTCCCTCCTCCTCCCTCCCTCCTCCTCCCTCCTTTCTTCCCCCCCTCCCCCCTCCCTCACTCCCTCCTTTCCTCCCCCCCTCCCTCCCTCCCTCCTCCCTCCCTTATTTCTTTCCCTCCTCATCCATCCCTCCCTCCTACCCCCCATCCCCTCCTTCCCCTCCTCCCTCCCTTCTTTCCTTCCTTCCCTCCCTCCTTTCCTCCCCCCCTCCCTCCCCCTCCCTCCTCCCTCCCTTATTTCCTTCCCTCCTCATCCCTCCCTCCCTCCTACCCCCCCCTCCCCTCCTTCCCCTCCTCCCTCCCTTCTTTCCTTCCTTCCCTCCCTCCTTTCCTCCTCCCCCTCCCTCCCCCCCCCTCCTCCCTCCCTCCCCCCAGGCCTCCTCCTGTCTTCAGGACAGTGTTTTCCTGGAGGAGGAAAATGTTCGTGTTGGTTTGTTGTTTGCCTCTAAAGCTTTGGTCCAGCTGCTGGTCAACCCGTTTGTTGGTCCGCTCACCAACAGGTATTATTATCGCATTAATAAACCCTTTATAAATTGTGGAAACATTTATTATCAAGCTGTTATTAAGCTTAATAATAAAGCTGGTATTAAGCTGTTTATTAGCAGTTTATTAATCATTTTTCTGCTGTTCATCATCTGCTGCTCATTATCTGTTCATTATTGTTGATTAGCTGGTTATTAGCTGGTTATTAGTCGTTTATAATTCTGTAGAAACCTCCCAGTATTGGCTCTGAATTTTTGTTCAGATTGACGGAAACTGGGTCGGTGTTTGTTGATGATGTCGTTGTGTGTTTGCGTTTGTTGATGATGTCATTGTGTGTCTGCAGGGTCGTTTGTTGATGATGTCGTTGTGTGTCTGTAGGGTCGGTGTTTGTTGATGATGTCATTGTGTGTCTGCGTTTGTTGATGATGTTGTTGTGTGTCTGCAGGGTCGGTGTTTGTTGATGATGTCGTTGTGTGTTTGCGTTTGTTGATGATGTCGTTGTGTATCTGTGTTTGTTGATGATGTCATTGTGTGTCTGCGTTTGTTGATGATGTCGTTGTGTATCTGTGTTTGTTGATGATGTCATTGTGTGTCTGCGTTTGTTGATGATGTCGTTGTGTGTCTGCGTTTGTTGATGATGTCGTTGTGTGTTTGCGTTTGTTGATGATGTCGTTGTGTATCTGTGTTTGTTGATGATGTCATTGTGTGTTTGCGTTTGTTGATGATGTCGTTGTGTATCTGTGTTTGTTGATGATGTCATTGTGTGTCTGCAGGGTCGTTAGTTGATGATGTCGTTGTGTGTCTTTAGGGTCGGTGTTTGTTGATGATGTCATTGTGTGTCTGCAGGGTCGTTTGTTGATGATGTCGTTGTGTGTCTGTGTTTGTTGATGATGTTGTTGTGTGTCTGCGTTTGTTGATGATGTTGTTGTGTGTCTGCAGGGTCGGTGTTTGTTGATGATGTCGTTGTGTATCTGTGTTTGTTGATGATGTCGTTGTGTGTCTGCAGGGTCGTTTGTTGATGATGTCGTTGTGTATCTGTGTTTGTTGATGATGTCATTGTGTGTCTGCAGGGTCGTTTGTTGATGATGTCGTTGTGTATCTGTGTTTGTTGATGATGTCGTTGTGTGTCTGCAGGGTCGGTGTTTGTTGATGATGTCGTTGTGTGTCTGCGTTTGTTGATGATGTCGTTGTGTGTCTGCAGGGTCGGTGTTTGTTGATGATGTCATTGTGTGTCTGCAGGGTCGGTGTTTGTTGATGATGTCATTGTGTGTCTGCAGGGTCGGTGTTTGTTGATGATGTCGTTGTGTGTCTGCAGGGTCGGTGTTTGTTGATGATGTCGTTGTGTGTCTGCGTTTGTTGATGATGTCGTTGTGTGTCTGCAGGGTCGGTGTTTGTTGATGATGTCATTGTGTGTCTGCAGGGTCGGTGTTTGTTGATGATGTCATTGTGTGTCTGCAGGGTCGGTGTTTGTTGATGATGTCATTGTGTGTCTGCAGGGTCGGTGTTTGTTGATGATGTCGTTGTGTGTCTGCAGGGTCGGTGTTTGTTGATGATGTCGTTGTGTGTCTGCAGGGTCGGTGTTTGTTGATGATGTCGTTGTGTGTCTGCAGGGTCAGTGTTTGTTGATGATGTCGTTGTGTGTCTGCAGGGTCGGTTACCACATCCCGATGTTCGCAGGATTTATCATCATGTTTGTTTCCACCATCAGTGAGTTTTTCCTCTCAGACTCAGACCCGCCTGCGGTCCAGTGTTTCCGCGTGTCTCTGACTCCGGGGTCCTGTCAGTGTTTGCTTTCTCAGGGACGTACGCGCTGCTGTTCTTCGCCCGCTCGCTGCAGGGAATCGGCTCGTCCTTCTCGTCTGTGGCGGGTCAGAACCAACAAACACGGACAGAACCTGTAATCAGTCGACACGCAGCGATTAGCTTAAGTTAAACTATAAAACATTTGGGATCCGTTAAGGCAGAATCAGATGAAACCACAGGTCAGAGGTCACAGAACGTTAGAGACGGCTGCAGTTCCCACCCTGAACACTAGATGTCAGCGTTGGTGCCGCAAACGTCTCACTGCTCTGGTTTCACCTTCAGGTCTGGGGATGTTGGCCAGCGTCTACACCGACGATGACGAGCGAGGCGTGGCGATGGGCGTCGCCCTGGGAGGGCTGGCCATGGGAGTCCTGAGTGAGACACACACACACACACATACACACACACACACACTGCGACCAGGTGTGTGTTCCTCTGCGTGGGTTCATCATGTCCGCCTGTTTTTCAGTCGGAGCGCCGTTTGGCAGCGTGATGTACGACTTTGTGGGGAAGAGCGCCCCCTTCCTGATCCTGGCCTTCCTGGCTGTGTTTGACGGAGGTAAGAAGTGGCAGGAGGGAGTGGAGCCCCCTGCTGGTGGGAGAGCTGATGATCAGGTGCTTCTGTGTATTGCAGCGCTGCAGCTGTGCATCCTGCAGCCCTCTAAGATCTGCCCTGGGGTGAGTCCAGCACTGATGCACCAGATCCACCATCTGGGCTTTTCCCAGTTCAGTTCTGGTTCTGTTGGTTCTGACCCAGTTGGGTTTGTGTGTTTCAGAGCGTGGAGGGAACGCCGCTACTGACCCTGCTGAAAGACCCGTACATCCTGATCAGCGCAGGTACAGAAGCTCTGGTGCTTCACCTGGACCTACGCTGGACTCTGTCCAACTATCTGTCCAACTGTCCGTCCAACTGTCCGTCCGTCCCCCCGTCCCTCTGCTCCTCCATCCCTCTGCTCCTCCATCCCTCTGCTCCTCCATCCCTCTGCTCCTCCATCCCCTCTACACCTCTGTCCCTCCGTCCCCCCGTCCCTCTGCAGGCTCTCTGTGCTTCGCCAACATGGGGGTGGCCATCTTGGAGCCCACGCTGCCCATCTGGATGATGCAGACCATGTGTTCCCCAAAGTGGCAGCTCGGTACGACCCTCCGGCCAATCAGAGCTCAGCTTGCGGCCGGAGAGCTCTGATTGGCTGTCCTCCGTGTGTTGCAGGAATGGCCTTCCTCCCAGCCAGCGTCTCCTACCTGATCGGAACCAACCTGTTCGGACTTCTGGCCAACAAGATGGGACGGTCAGTACCTGAACTCCTGGTTCTGGTCCAGAACCTGAGCTGCTGGTTCTGATGGTCAGAGCAGAAGTATTTCCTGAAACTGAATCTCAATCAAAGTGATCCGACCCATTTCTGACCCGGTTCTGGCCCAGTTTTGACCCAGCTAAGACCCTGTTCTGACCTGGTTCTGGCCCTGTTCTGACCTGGTTCTGGCCCAGTTCTGACCCTGTTCCGGCCTGGTTCTGACCCTGTTTTGACCTGGTTCTGACCCTGTTCTGACCTGGTTCTGACCCTGTTCTGACCTGGTTCTGGCCCTGTTCTGACCTGGTTCCGGCCTGGTTCTGGCCCTGTTTTGACCTGGTTCTGACCCTGTTCTGGCCTGGTTCTGACCTGGTTCTGACCCTGTTCCAGCACGGTTCTGGCCCAGTTCTGGCCCTGTTCTGACCCTGTTCTGGCCCGGTTCTGGCCCGATTCTGGCCCAGTTCTGGTCCTGTTCTGACCTGGTTCTGGCCCTGTTCTGACCCTGTTCTGACTCGTTTCTGGCCCGGTTCTGGCCCTGTTCTGGCCTGGTTCTGGCCCTGTTCTGACCCTGTTCTGACTCGTTTCTGGCCCGGTTCTGGCCCTGTTCTGGCCCGGTTCTGGCCCTGTTCTGGCCTGGTTCTGACCCTGTTCTGACTCGTTTCTGGCCCGGTTCTGGCCCTGTTCTGGCCCGGTTCTGGTCTGGTTCTAGCCCTGTTCTGACCCTGTTCTGACTCGTTTCTGGCCCGGTTCTGGCCTGGTTCTGGCCCTGTTCCGGCCTGGTTCTGACCCTGTTCCGGCCTGGTTCTGACCCTGTTCCGGCCTGGTTCTGGCCCTGTTCCGGCCTGGTTCTGGCCCTGTTCTGACCCTGTTCTGACTCGTTTCTGGCCCGGTTCTGGCCTGGTTCTGGCCCTGTTCCGGCCTGGTTCTGACCCTGTTCCGGCCTGGTTCTGGCCCTGTTCCGGCCTGGTTCTGGCCCTGTTCCGGCCTGGTTCTGACCCTGTTCTGACCCTGTTCTGACTCGTTTCTGGCTCGGTTCTGGCCTGGTTCTGGCCTGGTTCTGGCCCTGTTCCGGCCTGGTTCTGGCCCTGTTCTGACTCGTTTCTGGCTCGGTTCTGGCCTGGTTCAGGCCCTGTTCTGGCCTGGTTCTGGCCTGGTTCTGGCCCTGTTCTGACCCTGTTCTGGCCCGGTTCTGACCTGGTTCTGACCCTGTTCTGGGATGGTTCTGGCCCTGTTCTGGCCCTGTTCCGGCCTGGTTCTGACCCTGTTCTGGCCTGGTTCTGGCCCTGTTCTGACCCGGTTCTGACTCGTTTCTGGCCCGGTTCTGGCCTGGTTCTGGCCCTGTTCCGGCCTGGTTCTGGCCCTGTTCCGGCCTGGTTCTGGCCCTGTTCTGACCCTGTTCTGACTCGTTTCTCGCTCGGTTCTGGCCTGGTTCTGACCTGGTTCTGGCCCTGTTCTGGCCCTGTTCCGGCCTGGTTCTGGCCCTGTTCCGGCCTGGTTCTGGCCCTGTTCCGGCCTGGTTCTGACCCTGTTCCGGCCTGGTTCTGGCCCTGTTCTGACCCTGTTCTGACTCGTTTCTCGCTCGGTTCTGGCCTGGTTCTGACCTGGTTCTGGCCCTGTTCTGGCCCTGTTCCGGCCTGGTTCTGGCCCTGTTCCGGCCTGGTTCTGACCTGGTTCTGGCCCTGTTCTGGCCTGGTTCTGACCTGGTTCTGGCCCTGTTCTGGCCCTGTTCTGGCCCTGTTCTGGCCCTGTTCTGACCCGGTTCTGACCTGGTTCTGGCCCTGTTCTGGCCCTGTTCTGGCCCTGTTCTGGCCCTGTTCTGACCCGGTTCTGACCTGGTTCTGGCCCTGTTCTGGCCCTGTTCTGGCCCTGTTCTGGCCCTGTTCTGACCCGGTTCTGGACCGACCCGGCCGGTTTCAGGTTCTGTGTGTGTCTGCAGGTGGCTCTGCTCCATGGTGGGGATGTTCATCGTCGGAGTCAGCCTGCTGTGTGTGAGTCCAAGCCCCGCCCATCGGTTACCATGGCAACAGCCACTTTCATCAACACAGACACACATTAACCGTCTCGTCATCCATCTTGTCTCGTCTCCCAGGTTCCCTTCGCCACCAGTATCTACGGTCTGATTGGTCCAAATGGCGGCCTGGGCTTCGCTATCGGTGACCTTGACCTCCTGACCTCCTGACCTGATGCGACCTGTCTTGGTGTGGCGCTGTGATGACGTGTGTTTTGCTCCTCCAGGGATGGTGGACTCCTCCATGATGGCCATCATGGCGTACCTGGTGGACATCCGCCACGCCTCGGTGTACGGCAGCGTGTACGCCATCGCGGACGTGGCGCTCTGCATGGGCTTCGCCATCGGTAACGGCACCAGGAGGACAACATGGTGGAGCGTCAGACTTCCTGCAGAACTCACCGTCATTCCCTCTGCTGTTCCAGGCCCGTCCACCGGGGGCGCTCTGGTCCAGGCGGTGGGCTTCCCCTGTCTCATGGTGTTCATCGGGGTGATCAACATCCTGTACGCGCCGCTCTGCTTCCTGCTGCGAAACCCGGCTGTTCGGGAGGAGAAGATGGTAACTATGGCAACCTGAGATGGAGGTCTGCGATTGGTCCAGATTAGATGGAGGTTTGTGATTGGTCCAGTGGGTCTGGCCCTACCTGGCCGATTAGCTGTAACCCTTCTGGTTCTGGTTCTGGAGGTGATCCTCAGGGATGACCCCCAAGCCTCTCCATGTTCCCTGATTTAGTGATGACCAAACGTCAGACCGTCCAATCAGCAGTCAGCCTGTTTTTCAACTGTCCAATCAGCAGAGAGCCTGTTTTTGGACTCTCCAATCAGCAGTCAGCTTGTCTGTGGACTGTCCAATCAGCAGTCAGCCTGTTTGTGGACCGTCCAATCAGCAGTCAGTCTGTTTTTGGACTGTCCAATCAGCAGTCAGCCTGTTTGTGGACCGTCCAATCAGCAGTCAGCCTGTTTATGGACCGTCCAATCAGCAGTCAGCCTGTTTTTGGACTGTCCAATCAGCAGTCAGCTTGTCTGTGGACTGTCCAATCAGCAGTCAGCCTGTTTGTGGATCGTCCAATCAGCAGTCAGCCTGTTTATGGACCGTCCAATCAGCAGTCAGCCTGTTCTCTGTCGCTGCAGCTGAGTGTTGTTGTGTTTCAGGCGATCATCGACCAGGAGTGTGTGATGCACAGGAAAAGCTACAATACGACCAGAGACAGCCGCGAGTTTCCTCTCAGCGACTACAGCGAAGAAGAAGACGAAGACGAGACGGAGGAGTGAGACGCTCGCGTCCCGCCATGGCGTCTCCCTAAGACACGTCTTCCCACTTCCTGTCCAGACAGGGCGGCTCGGTTCCGGCTGGAGGACATCCTGCAGGGTGTGAATACTTTAAAGACGCCTCAGCGGCTTCAGCTGCCGCTGCTTCTGGTTCCTCATGTTGTTCTGTGTTTGTGCAAAAATAACAGGACGATTCAACAGGCCTCATGTCTCCTGTCGTCTCTGAGCCGATCGTGTCTCACCGGGGTTCAGTCTTCACAGAAATGTCCTCTAAGTCCAGCAGAGGGACATCAGGGACAGCAGCAGAGTGAAGCCAGAGGAGGAGATCACAGATTTATACTAAAATAGTAAAAACAGGAAACCATTCACGACTGAGCCGCAATCTGCTGCAGCTGAACTGGTCCGGTTCGGTTCGGTTCGGTCCGGTTCGGTTCGGTTTGGTTCGGTCCGGTTCGGTTCGGTCCGGTTTGGTTCGGTTCCTCTTAAAGCGCTCACCGGACTCAGGGTGACCTGGTGAAACGTTTCTACTGAGGATAAAAATTATTTATGTTTTTAAAACCAAAATATACATTTTTTAATGATAGAAACATTTTAGTGACATTCGGGTTCAAAGGTCGGCATGTTGTGATTGGACAGGTCAACTGTCCCTTCATGACACCAGTGTGTGTGTGTGTGTGTGTGTGTGTGTGTGTGTGTGTGTGTGTGTGTGTGTGTGTGTCTGTGTGTGTGTGTGTGTCTGTGTGTGTGTCTGTGTGTGTGTGTGTGTGTGTGTGTGTGTGTGTGTGTGTGTCTGTGTGTGTGTGTGTGTGTGTGTGTGTGTGTGTGTGTAGCACCAGATTAAATGATCTGGATCCTCTGATTAATGATGAATCAGCATCAGATCTGCAGCCTGCAGCGACCAAAGCAGCCGCCTTGATGGAGCCGCTGACGGCTGGTTGAAAGGAGCAGGAGCCTCTGAAGCTGCTGACACACACACACACACACACACACACACACACACACACACACACACACACACACACACACACACACACACACACACACAGGTTCCTGCGACACTCGCTGCCGCCGCAGAGCCGTAAAAAGATTAAATGAAGAGATAGATTGTTGATACCACAGGAAATGAAATGAAACTCATTGTTTATTGCAGATGGTGAAGGTCCGGTTCGTTCTGAACCGAGTTCATGCTGATAAAAACCAGAATAATAAAACTTTGACCTCAGTCTGAAAGAAGCGGCTCTGGATTTCTGTTTACAATAAATAATATTTTTATTTGTATATTTCTACTTTAAAGGCGTCTGATGTTATTTTCAGGTCAACATTAATCAGATTTACTGAACACAAATACTCAAATCATCTCATTAAGCATGAAGTTGGTTCCGACAGGATCCAGCGGTCAGCAGCAAGAAAAACTTAAAATCTAAAAACGTTTAGTTCCCATTTTTAATGAATCAACAGGAAATTATTGTGATTTGACTCAGCCGGACTGTTCCTGCTGGAAGGAGCGCCACCTGCTGGACAGACAGAAGAACTGAACCCAGATGGCTGGAAGACGGAATAAAAAGGGAATTTTTAAATTTTATTTTAGGTTCATTTGAGGACTATAAAAAAAAATCAACTTTTGACTAAAAATCCATGTTTTCTGGTAACCTGCATTTATTCAGAAAAGACAAAATGGTTTAAAAATACAAAATAAATATTCACAGATTTTCTTCATGGATATTAAATACGTTAAAATTTACATTTTTCTGTTTGTTCAGTTTTTTATTTTTTCATAATAATTGTTATCAGCTGGACCGTCTTTATAAAGGTTCTGTTTAAATCCTGACCCGGTCCGGTTTTCCTCCCTGAGGTCCAGATTCTGGTTCGGTACCAGCAGGACTCCAGTTCCTGCTCCGTGTTTCCTCCGGAACACCAGGGGGCGGCACGGCGCTCCTCTTTAAGCCGGAAGTTTTCACCGGAAGTTCCCGCCAGCTGTACGCATGTTCGGCTCGGCCAGCAGAAACCGAACTGAAACCGAACCGGAGCGGCTTCTGGTTCCGCGGATCCCAGGTCAGTTAGTCCAGCAGGGTCCGGTTCATTTCGTTCCTTTGAGCAGTTCAGTTCTGACTCTTCAGATCCGGACCGGTACCGCCTCACGCGGGAAGTTTGGTACCGAGCGGCTGGAGGTTTCTCAGACCGGTTCCGGTTCTGGTTCCGTCAGAACCAGTGGGTCCAGTTCAGACTGTAAATCGGGTTCGAAATGAAAACGGTGTTGGAGTTCATTAATTTCTGTACCAGGTCCGTTTACCAGAACCCGACCAGAACCCCTCAGTGTAAATCACCTTGAGAAATAATGAGATTTGGTTAAACATGAAAACGGGATTTAAACATGTCATCCAGATGGATCGGAACCAGAGCTGCATTCCGTCCAGCTGGTCCACTGAGCTCCTGCTGGACGGAACCAGGCAGAGTCCAGTTCTTCTACACATAAACATGGTTATATAAGCTGCAGCGTGTGAGTGTAAGCAGTTCAAAAAGATGGAGGAAGAGAAACGCAGCATGAATCAGCTGTTTGGCTACTTCCGGTCAGCGGATCGGTTTCTCCTGTGTTTTATGGTTTATGTTTATTCATTTTGGTTTTTTTCTCCTCTTCAGATGACGATTTTTTTCTTCCTGCATCGTTTTAATTTTTCTTCTTCTTCTTATCAGGATGGATCTTTCACCTCTTCTTCATGACCTTCATCTCTCCTCCTCCTCCTCGGAGAAGCCACGCCTCTCTAATCCCCTCCCACCAATCACAGAGCTCCTCTCTGAGCTGCAGAAGAAGCTGATTGGTGCGGCTGAAAGCAGCCCTCTGATTGGCCAGGTTGAGCGTCTGTTCCAGGCTGCAGATCCTGATTGGCTGTTCCCTCCGCTGTTGGAGGACCAGGACAGCAGGTGGGCGGAGCTTCAGGCAGCGTACAGCTCAGTGATCAGTGCTCTGATTGGCTGTGCCGCGCTGCCGGTCTGCGAGGAGGACTGCGGTTCGTTAGACGCCTCAGCCTATCAGAGCGTCCCGAGGCGCGCTGCCGCCGTAAGCTCCGCCCTCACAGCACTGCTGGGGAACTGGGAGGAAGGGGGCGGAGCCAGAAGAGCCAGGCTGCTCCTCGCTGTGGCTCCGCCCATCTACCTGTTCTCTGTTACACATTTCCAGGTAAGTTGCTGCTGACATCAGCAGTGGTTCTGGTGGTTCTAGTGGTTCTGGTGGTTCTGATGGCTCCATCTCTGCAGGACAAGGTTTGGACCAGCGCCGCCTCCAGAACCGCAGCGCGGCGCCTTCAGGGGGCGCTGCTGAGGGCGGGCGGATGGAGAGACTCCGCCCACCTGCTGGCGGGGGAGGAGGAGGACAGGTGCATTCTGGGTGGAGTCCTGGATATCCTGCAGCCTCAGCTGACCAGGTAAGACCAGAACCTGTGACCCGGTTGGTTCTGTCGGAACCTCACCTGGCCGCTCGCCGTTCCTCTCACTTCCTGTTTGTGTCTCAGGGAGTCATGGCGACGGTGTGCCGCCCTGAAGCTGCAGTTCTCCTGGACGCTGCTGCAGGTTGGTCATCGCGTTGCCATGGCAACAACCCTGTGAACGTTAATGACGTAATGTCGTGGTGCTGAATATTATTGAACATTTTTCTTTGTAAAATAATAAAACTCTTAACATGAATATGTTTCTGAATAAATCAGCTGCTGTTTATTGGCCAATCAGATTTATTATAGATTCGTTAAGTTTTTCTTATGGGCGGAGTCAAAGCTAATAGCATTACGCCACCTGCTGGTAGGAAGCGTTTCCTACATAAACGATTCCATTAAAACTCTCGTCGACGTCAGTTTTCCTTTAAAGTGTCTGACGTGTGATCGGCCAATCACAGCTCTGGTTTTCACAGGTGACCCGCCCCTTCCTCTCCCCCTTCCTGCCTCGCCTCCTCCCCCCTTCGCTCCTCCTGAATGACGACTACAGGCCGGAGAACTGCATGCTGGGAGTTCGCTGTCTGCATCACGTCGTTCTGAACACGGTCAGAACTTTTCCACCTATAATTAGAAATTAATAGGAAAAGTTTTGAGAGCCTCACGACACACAGAGGGTTGAGTGTAGCTCGTTAGCATTAGCTTCCGCTGAATAGCGCCTTAGCGTATCTCAGGTTTATGGTTAACGCAGCTAACTTCAGCTTGTGGTGATGATGATGATGATGATGATGATGATGTCGTCCATGTCCAGCCCGCTGCAGACCTTCGTCAGTTTAACAGAGCCGAGGTTCTGTACCAGGCTCTGTTCAGACACCTGTACACGAGCGAGGCCGCCGTCATCCAGGTAGCGCACACACACACACACACACACACACACACACACACACACACACACACACACACAGTCGTGTTTTCATGTCTTGTGGGGACTTTACATTGACTTGGTCTGAACTCTGTAAAATTAACTAAAACAAAATACATCATCTATGTACCTGAAACCTGTAGACAAAATGGAAATTAAGGAAATGATTAATCAATATAACAATAAAAAATCAATGGACGGGAATGGAATTAAAATGTCACCTATAAAAAACATAATTGGTGATATTACATCTGCATCTTGTCATTCATAACTGTTTGAAAAATTGCAAAGGTTATTAAAATCTAGCGATGAGCATATTTTAATTGGTCTACCGTAGTCTAGCAACTAGCCGCCGACTGAAGAAGAAGCTAGCGGTGCATGCTGGGATAGTTGTCAGAACGCTGGTTTGTTAATAAAGTTTGACTGACCCATCTACCTACGACCTGATAATCAGGTCGTCTGCAGGTCACTCAGCACCACGGAGAAGGGTCACCATCGTCCACCTCGGCCCAGATTGCTCTCCTCGCCGACCCGAATCGGACTTTAGTGCAGCTCCATCTAGTGGATGCATAACGTAACTCCAGCCTCGACTGTAGCGTCTGTTCTATGCGCCTTATAATGCGTAAAATACTTCATATTTGCAGATGATACAAGGATCTCCTGTACTGGAGGAAACGTTCAACACTCAATACAGAAATAAAAAACCTACAACGTTGGTTCAAAAACAGTAATAATCAGTAAATTTAGATAAAACTAAATTCATGGTATTCGGAAACAATAAAAAACAAGAAAATAATCCAATTAAAATATCAATTGACAGTTGATTTACTACAAGTACATGACATTAAATTCTTGGGTGTCGTATTAGATAAGTTTATCTGGAACCACAGATCAGTAAAATCTAAAGTGTTGCTGTTCTGAGGGGAATTAGATTCATCCTGAACTGTAAATCTTTATTCTATATAACACACTCATTGTACCACATCTAGCATGTTGTGTGGAAGTTTGTGGAAATACATTCAAAACAAAGTTACAGCCATTATAAGTCTTACAAAATAAATCAATCTGAATACATAAAGTGGGACGTTGGGAACACAAACCAGTTATTTATTAAATCAAATAAACTGAAACTCTGGGACCTGGTAACATTTAAAACTTCACAATTCATGTTTAAGGTCAGAAATCAGCAACAACAAACAGGAAATGTTTGGTGACAGAGAGGAAGTTATAATTTAAGATGTGGAGGATAAAAAACAACCAGGAAGAGTTTGTGATTAAATGTGTGGAATGGATGATGAGTTAAAAAAGGTATAAATATAAACCAATTTAAAAATTATTTCACAATATGTTCTATAAGATGGTCCATAAATGCTATTGATGATATAAATAATAGGACATTATAAGACATTATATCTTCTACCGGCTCCTTTTCAAACAGAAAATATAACATTTGCAGGTCACATGGGCAGAATCATCTGTTTTACCTGTTTGTTTTATTCTATTTTATTTTTGGGTTTTTTTCTTTCTTGATTGTTTTTTCTGTGTGTTTGAAATAAAATAAATAAATAACCTCTGACCCCTAACCCAAGAACAGCTTCTCCCTCATGGGGACCAAGAAATTGTCCCCACAAGCAGCAGAGGGTTCAGAAATAGGTCCTCACAAGGATATAAAAACCTGGTTCACACACACTCTCTCTGACCCACTCTTCACCTCTGACCTCTGACCTGCAGCTCGTCCTCTCCTGCCTGCTCGACCTGCTGCTGGTTCTGGAGAAGCCCCCCTCCTCCGACTGCCGCAGGAAGCCATGTCGCCATGACGACGTGCTGCATCTGGTTCTGACCCACATGGAGGCGGAGCATAAGGTGGAGCTGCGGCGCGTCTACGCCTCGGCCCTGCCGCTCTACGTGGAGAGGTGCGTTTGATTCTTACACCTTGACTCCAGATCAGAACCAGAACCAAACAGTGGCCTCATGATGTGTTCAGGGTGGGCGTGGCCTCATGCTGTGATGTGGTCAGGGTGGGCGTGGCTTCATGAAGTGTTCAGGGTGGGCGTGGCCTCATGCTGTGATGTGTTCAGGTGGGCGTGGCTTCATGCTGTGATGTTTGGAGTGGGCGTGGCTTCATGTTGTGATGTTTGGAGTGGGCGTGGCTTCATGCTGTGATGTGTTCAGGGTGGGCGTGGCTTCATGCTGTGATGTTTGGAGTGGGCGTGGCTTCATGCTGTGATGTGTTCAGGGTGGGCGTGGCTTCATGCTGTGATGTGTTCAGGTGGGCGTGGCTTCATGTTGTGATGTTTGGAGTGGGCGTGGCTTCATGCTGTGATGTATTCAGGGTGGGCGTGGCCTCATGCTGTGATGTGTTCAGGGTGGGCGTGGCTTCATGCTGTGATGTGTTCGGGTGGGCGTGGCTTCATGGTGTGTTCAGGGTGGGCGT
The DNA here is from genome assembly GCF_904066995.2 of Poecilia reticulata. NCBI lineage: Eukaryota > Metazoa > Chordata > Actinopteri > Cyprinodontiformes > Poeciliidae > Poecilia > Poecilia reticulata. The sequence continues at coordinate 35,227,969 of NC_088838.1, forward strand.
GGCCTCATGCTGTGGTGTGTTCAGGGTGGGCGTGGCCTCATGGTGTGATGTGTTCAGGGTGGGCGTGGCTTCATGCTGTGATGTGTTCAGGGTGGGCGTGGCCTCATGCTGTGATGTGTTCGGGTGGGCGTGGCTTCATGGTGTGTTCAGGGTGGGCGTGGCCTCATGCTGTGGTGTGTTCAGGGTGGGCGTGGCCTCATGCTGTGATGTGTTCGGGTGGGCGTGGCTTCATGGTGTGTTCAGGGTGGGCGTGGCCTCATGCTGTGGTGTGTTCAGGGTGGGCGTGGCCTCATGGTGTGATGTGTTCATGGTGGGCGTGGCTTCATGGTGTGATGTGTTCAGGGTGGGCGTGGCCTCATGCTGTGTTCAGGGTGGGCGTGGCCTCATGCTGTGATGTGTTCAGGGTGGGCGTGGCCGTGTGCAGACACCTGAGGCTGCTGGTGCCGGTGCTGTTGGGTTACCTGGAGGTCGGGGATCCGCCGGAGGAGTCGGTTCGGCTGAAGATGCTGGAGGTTCTGCAGTCAACCATCAGGTTGGCGTGGCCACGGTAACGGGAAACCTGCCGGAACCAGTTCTCTCTGAAGCGCCTGACCCTAAAGTCTGACCTCTGACCCCGTCAGGATGGCGAGCCGCGCCGATGCGCTGCTGCGCTCTTTGCTCCGGCTGCTGGTCGACGTCTCTGCAGACCCGGGACTCAGCGACTCGGTCCGGCTGCAGCTGATGGAGGGAAGCTCCGCCTCCCTGCGCCTGTTGGACGCCGCTACGCAGCGACGCGTTCAGGTGAGTCACCTGGTGGTGGCGCTGCAGCGACGCGTTCACGTTACAGCAATTAAACATTTTTGTTAGCCTGTTTTGATCCATAAAAATAACAAAATTGATGTGGAAAGATGAAAATATTCATTTATATGAAAATGTAATTAATTTTTTTTTGTTTTGTTCTTTTGCGCCAATTTACACCAAACTTTGACTGAAAGTACTTGGCAAAAATAATATCAATTCAACCGAACAAAACGGTGAAAAGATCAGGGAAAATGTGAAATGAGCAGAAAAGTGAATTTAAAATGTTCTAAAGAATAAATAAATATCCATTTAAACATCAGATGAACAAAATGAAACCATTAAAAACTAAATATAAACTGATGCACAAAGTAAAATGTTTATTTTTATCTATCATTTGTGTAAAAATGTTATTGTGTGCAATAAAAATACATTTAACGATAAATCATTTAGTAAATCCACTGAGCTGATTATTGATTCAGGTTTCTCTGTTTGCAGCGGCTCCTCCTGCAGGTCGACAGCCGCCACTGCAGCCCTCAGGTTCTCTGTTGCCTGGCAACCGTGACAGCAGAGCGAGAGCACACCTGAAGCACCTGGAGGCGGAGCTTTAAGAGACCGAGCAGCACAAACACCTGAACCGAGCTGGAGCCGAGTCCGAAGGTCGGCCCACCAGAACCGGAACAAAACGGAAGGCTGGGGACTCACTTCCTGCTGGGTCACTTCCTGCTGGGTTTTCAGAGTAAAACCCTGAAGGTCAGATCAGTCCTGGGGAGGCAGAAGGACCCAAACAGGCCCAGAGGATCAGCTGCACAAATCGAATGTTTTTTGGTTTCACGCAATAAAGTTTTTCTGTAGATCTTCCTCTTCGTCAGTCTTTTATAACCCCGCCTCTTCCATGTAGCTCCTCCCTCCAACGCGATGACCTTTTGTAGCTCCTCCTCCACTGTGGCTCCGCCTTCTTCTGCAGCTCCGCCCCCTCAAATGATGAAGGGCGGACAGGACGTTCTGGTCCCAGACCTGTCAGTGCGTCTCCTCCTGCCCTCCAGCTCTCTGCTGCCCCCTGGCAGCCAGACGCTGCGCTGCTCCTGCAGGAGAACCCGAGCTGTAAACGGCGCCCCCTGCTGAAGGTTCTGAACCTCCAGCAGTTACCTGACCGGTGAGAGAATCCAGGTGCTCCTGAGCCTCCTGACAGTCTGACAGCAGATCAGCTAGTCTGCACACACACACACACACACACACACACACACACACAGTGAGCCCGACTCCTGGCGGTTTTTATTGTGAAGGAGCTGCAGGTGCTTGCCTCACCTATTTGCAGCCCTGGTGACCTTTGACCCCAGCTGCTGCAGCTCCTCCTGTCGGCTCCTCAGCTCCTCCTCTATCTTCCTGAGGTGCTGCTCCTCTTCCTCCCTCTTCCTCCTCAGCACCTCCGCCCCCTCCTGCAGCTCCCTGAGGGGACATTCCAGCATGAGGAAGAGGAGGAGGAGAAAGAGGAAGAGATTAGTTTACCTGAAGTGCCATGTGGCCTCCAGCAGACAGGTGGCGCTGTCGTCCAGTCGGTGCTGCAGCGAATCAGCCTGACAGGAACAGAGCAGGTCAGGAGGTTCTGGTGCTCAGTGTGTCCTTGTACTTGATGCTGTGGGAACCAAACCTGGGCCCCACAAGGGGAAACGCTGTTTTTGGGTTAGGGCTCAGGTTTAGGACTACGGTGCGAGTTGAGTTTTGTTTAGTAGAAAAGAATGAAAAGTCCCAGCAAAGATAGAAAGACAGGTTTGCGTGTGTGTTTACGTCTCTCCTGGCCGTCCGGCGGCAGCTCTGAGCCTCCAGCAGCAGCCGGTCGGCCTGGCGAAGCTCCGCCCGTCTCTGCAGCAGAGTTTCCTCCAAACACACCAGCTCATCACACACCTGCAGCACACTCCTACACACACACACACACACAGGTCTGTCTCTATAGTTTCATCAGTCATTTATCAGCAGATGATCAATGTGAATCTGGGACCTGTGTCGCCGCAGGGACCGTTGCATCTTCTTCTCCATGCAGTCTGACACACATCTGCCTCCCTGCTGACACACACACACACACACACAGATGAAAACAAGCGCTCAGTGACATCATCTGTGCTGGTGTGAGACCTTCACCTCATCTCTACGCCGCGACATCCTGCCCCCTGCTGGAGGACCCTGGGAGGTCCCAGCAGAGACAACTTCAGTCGGGTCATGGGGTGCCGGACGAATTCGTCCTGCAGGAAATGCATCATCAGCCTGTGATCCCACTCTGCACACAGTGTCTGAGACACACCAACCTCCTGGAGGAAGCTCTTCCTGGTGTCGCCCCCTGTCGGGAGAACTGAGGTACTGCAGCTCCAAACCGGAGTCCTGAGTCCCTTGAGAGGCCAGACTGGGAGCCTGAGACACAAAGCTGAACTTTAACCTCTCAGCAGATAAAACAACACAAATAACTCTTGAACAAGTTTCTGAAACTGAGAGACGTTGGACAGCTGGAGTTAGTTAGTTGGGATAAAATGTAATGAATCGCAACTAAAAATAAAATAAATAAATAAAATAGATCAACTAAAAGTACAAAAAATTCCAGATATAATCAACGTGGTTCTGCTCTCTCATTCTAAGGTCCTGATCTATTTCTGTAGCTCTGCTGCCGTAGACCAACGGAGGACAACCTTCTCATCACTTTCTTCTCCTGCTACAATCCAGTTTATATATTTATTTAAGCTGTTAACTTTTTGTTTTCAGTTATTTTTCTGAGAAAACCAAAACACATAACCTGGCATAATGCTGCCATCACCTAATTGGTCTCCGTCTCTTAACTTTCCTTTCATGAACACAGAATGTACTTCTGGTTCAGTTCTACTTCTCTCTCTTCTCAAACCCCAGTTAGTCGTGGCAGATGGCTGCTGGTACCGAGCCCGGTTCTGGTTCTGCTGGAGGTTTCTTCCTGTTAAAGGGGAGATTTACTCTGTCTCCCCCTGCTGGTCCAGTTCCTTCTGCTGAAGGACCAACAACATCCCAGCTGACGGAAACAAACTGAACCCAGAACCTGTGGGTCCGATCCACCATGGCTGCGGTTCTGTTACCGGCCACCAGCAGAACCACAGCAGGGGAATTAGCTCAGATGGTAGAGCGCTCGCTTAGCATGTGAGAGGTAGCGGGATCGATGCCCGCATTCTCCAGTGACCTTTTGACCCCTGCTGGTGCAGCCTGAGGACCCTGGATCAGCCCGACGTCCTGCTGGAGAACCACAGGAAGGAGGAATGTCCCGTTTCCCATGATTCAGGTGCTTCTGTGGCTCCCGGCTCTCTGAAAAGCCTTCAGGGTTATTTTTAGACTCAGCAGGAACCTGATGCTGCCCCTGAACTGAACCTCCTCCAGGATTCATCTCCGTTTGCTGTGAGTTTCTAATTCCACTGCAGGAAAAACTGAAATCAAACACAAAAAACTCTTCCATGGCTTTTAGTCTTGAGGTTTAATCTGGAATAGAGTTAATCTAAAAACCATGTTGATACATCGGTGCGCCATTATTACACCTGTGATTCTGACATCTTAAGACTGATTCACTAAATGCATCGCTAAGGTAACTCAAATTATGACATGCTAATACGATAAGGTAACATAGGCTAAAATATGCTAATGTCACACGGCCCAAAACATGCTAAGCTAAAGGGGGCTAAAGTAAATTATCATAATCTGAAATATGCTACACTAATCCATCCATCCATTATCGGTACCTGATTTTCCTTGCAGGGTTGCAGAGTTTGGGGGGGAGGGGGAGCTGTGTCTGTCTCCGGCGTCCATCGGGTCAGATGTCCTGTGATGTCCCCTCACCAGTCCATCACACAACATTTTATTATGTTTGTTTGATGCTTTTACACTTTCTTGTTCATTTTTATGTTAATTCTTTTTTCTATAAATTGAAGCATTTTATCTGAATAAAACTGTTTTACTGACTTAACGCGCAGCGCCTAAAGGTACCGTTTCAGAACCTTTGCCTGGGTCGGTTCTGGACCGGCATGACGTGAAACAGCAAAACCAGAAAACTGAAAGACTAAAGCAGAAAACCAAAGGCTCAGATCAGGTTCTGGTTCTGGTCCGGTCAGGACCCGGGATTATGTGGACCTGCTCTACGGTCTGCATGCTGACAATAAATCCCTTTTTAAATCGTCGTGATTTAAATTCTAGAAAACAGATTTGAACTGAGCTGAAATGAAAACATGGAGCGTTTCCTCCTGAGTCTGTGACCTGACCTGTGGCAGGGGTCAAAAGGTCACTGGAGACCGCGGGCTTCAATCCCGCTCTACTAGAACCGGACCTGTGACTCAGATCCAGCATGGAGTTCTGAGCAGACGGTCCGGTTCGGTCTCTGGCTGTTGTTATAAGTGGACACACCCAGCTGGTACTGACCAGGTTCTGCTCCACCGTGTGGTTCTGGCCCTGTCGGACCTCCTGCCTGCTGGTCCGGTTCTGGTGGGCCGACCCGTGAAGCCGCTCGGCGCTCAGAGAGTCTGTAGAACTGGAGGAAGCAGACATGAAATCAGGTTCTGTTGACTGACCGACCAGAACCAACCAGAACCTGAAACATCTCCAAAGGAGAACCCGATGCTGCTCTGCAAACTAGACACAGTCAGAACCAGAACTTCATAGTAGTCGGAATCTTCGGTTCAGAACCACAGATCCAGACGGACCGGTTCAGGTCCAAAAGACTCCAGACTGCTTCACAGTAAATCTGCTGGAACCAGCAGCAGTTCTGGTACCTGGCTCCGTCCTGTGGTTCCGTCTGGTTCTCTGGTTCTGGTAGACTGTCGGGAAGCCGCTCCAGCTGGATCCGAGTCGGGTTAAACTGGTCCCGTTGGACCTGCAGACAGACAGAACCCAACTGGGTTAACTCTGGTTCTGGTTCTGATGGATTCTCCTGCTGGTTTTGGGAATAAAACTCAGCTGCAGGAAGGAGCAGAACCGGGTCAAGCATCAGAACAGAACCACACATGGAAATATCACATCTGCACTCCGGGACTGAAGGGGGCGCCGTTTCCTACCGCAGCTGTGGTTTTATGGTTCTGGCACCATAAAAGATAATTTCTCTGATGAAACTAAAGCAAGTAAAACAAAAGGCTGAGTTTACATCCGTGTATTTATTTATTTGATCATGTGAGGATCGTATTCTTCTGCGTAACTCGTTTATTTTCCCCTTTTGCTAAATTAAGTTTTTTGAAGAATCAGATATTTGTTGACTGTAAATGCTGCTTTGTTTTACAGTGCTGCTTTTTATCTAGTCTATAATTCCTCCTGTAAATATTATTTATAAATCATGACTGATTATGAGTGTAGTTTATGTTCTATTTCTATTGTTAACGTTTTATTTGAATAAAAAATGGCTGGCCCATGCAATGTGGAAGTGAAGGGGGCGCTATTGCCATATTAGCTGTGATATTTCAGAAAACATTATTATAAATATACTTACAACTAAACCGATCATGCATTTTGTATTAATCAATATGTTGATTTATTCAACAACGTAACATAAAATATAATTAAGGAATTAACTGTGGTTAATATAGTAAATGGCGCCCCCTTCAGTTCAGGAGTTCAAATGTGATATTTCCATATATGGTATGGTTCTGACTCCGCCCCTTCCTGGAACCTCCCAGTGTCACCTGGTGGTCTGGCTCCGCCCTCAGCTGCCGAAGCTCCGCCTCCAGCTCCGCCTGTCGGACCCTCAGAGCCTGAACCTCCGTCCACAGCGCAGACAGCTCCTCCTGCTGGACACAGAGGGGATTAACACCATGACTTCATGAGACAGTGACCTCTACTCGACCTTCTGACCTGAGGGTCCTGCACCATCCTGCAGTGTCTGTGGGAATCCTGCAGGAGGCGCCGCAGGCTCTGATTCTCCGCCTGAAGAACATGGACCTGCTGCTGAGAGCGCCGGGCCTGAAACACACAGAGAGGATGGGTGAACCGGGTTGACCCCCAGGTGAACTGAGATGACCCCAGGTGAACCGGGATGACCCCCAGGTGAACCGGGTTGACCCCAGGTGAACTGAGATGACCCCAGGTGAACTGAGATGACCCCCAGGTGAAGCAGGATGACCCCCAGGTGAACTGAGATGACCCCGGGTGAACCGGGTTGACCCCCAGGTGAACCAGGTTGACCCCCAGGTGAACTGAGATGACCCCAGGTGAACCCGGTTGACCCCAGGTGAACTGGGTTGACCCCCAGGTGAACTGAGATGACACCAGGTGAACCGGGTTGACCCCAGGTGAACCCGGTTGACCCCCAGGTGAACTGAGATGACACCAGGTGAACCGGGTTGACCCCAGGTGAACCCGGTTGACCCCAGGTGAACCGGGATGACCCCAGGTGAACTGAGATGACCCCAGGTGAACCGGGATGACCCCAGGTGAACCGGGTTGACCCCAGGTGAACCCGGTTGACCCCAGGTGACCTGAGATGACCCCCCCTGCCTCCCCGGTAGCCCCTCCCTCTGCAGCCCTCCAGGTGTACCTGCTGCCTCAGTCCTCTCAGGTACTCCTGCAGTCCAGCAGTCGCCTCCTGCAGATCCCTCTGCTGCGCTTCGTTGGCCAGAATCTGACCTGCAGCAGGACAACACGATGTTGTTTAAACACCCAATCAGAAGGCTGGAGGTCCGGAGCAGCTCTGTGATTGGTTGTCCTCACTGCTGGTCAGCTGCTGCTCCAGCTCTTTGATCTCCTGCGTCTCCATGGCGATGCGTGAGAGGAGGTCGTCAAGGCGACCCTCCAGCTGGCCGTCCTTCCTGCTCATGGTGCCGGGTAGCCGGACCCTCATGTGGTTCTGCAGCGGGTTCTGATTGGACCTCAGACACAAGCAACGAGTCACTGGACTGATCTGGATTTAAAGTCACAGCGTTTAATCTGAGCGGCACCAGACGACCCGGTTAACGTCTGAGATAAGAGCCAAGTTACGTCTCACGGTGAAGACGGACGCTCTTCCCTCCGGTTCCTCCTGCCCACCATGCTGTGGGACGGAGGCGCCAGTTGGATTCAGAACTGGCGAATCGCAGCTCAGGAACCCAAAACTCACCAGCTGGATGAAATCGATCTTGAAGAAGTTGCTAGTTTCAGTCCACACTAATTTTATATTTTATTATTGGAATGAGCAGAGATGCATTGGTGAGACTGTAGGGAGGATTGAAATGTAAAATCCACCTGACGTCTGTTCTGGCTCCCCCTGTCAGCCTCGGCTGGATGGCCATCTCAAATCTCCTGGAGGAAACGTAAGCTTGACGCTCCTTTCTGAAGTCCACTCCCAAGGACCATCATAACAGAGGCTGCAGGGAGAGCTAGCTCCTACACAGCAGACTCTCACTTATTGTTTGCTGCCTGTCGCTGCCTCATCTCACTACATGTGCCTGATGTTGCTATTTCATCCTGCTTATTCTTTACTTTTAGAAATGGTGGCATTTAGCTTTATACTATTAACATCGAAGCAAGACCTAGAGAAACTCCTGTTAGCTTACTTAGCAACCCAGAACCAACATTTAGCTTTATGCTGCACAAATCCAGAACTCACTTTTTCCTCCCGGTGGGACCTGAACTCCTCACCAGGGAGGCGTCCAGGAGGCATCCTGACCAGATGCCCGAGCCTCAACTGGCTCCTCTCGACGTGGAGGAGCAGCGGCTCTACTCTGAGTCCCTCCCGGATGACCGAGCTTCTCTCTCTAAGGGAGAGCCCAGCCACCCTGCGGAGGAGGAAACCCATTTCGGCCGCTTGTACCCGTGATCTCGTTCTTTCGGTCATGACCCAAAGCTCATGACCATAGATGAGGGTGGGAACGTAGATCGACCGGTAAATCGAGAGCTTCGCTTTTTACCGGTACAGCGCCCGCTTCACGGCAGACGCTGCCCCAACCCGCCTGTCGATCTCCCTTCTTCCCTCATTATGAACAAGATGCCCAGATACTTAAACTCCTGCTCTGTTCGTTTCTGAGGTGCAGCAATAATGTTCCTGGTCAGTTTGACCCGCGGAGAGTTTAATCATGCAAGAGTCAGAAACCAAAAAATTCCTCCCAAACATTTTTATACCTGATTATTAACTCCAATACTAACCATTTCAATCAATATTTGTGCAGTGATGTTTTTTTATTTCTCACAAATAAAGGATCAATGACAACAATTTACTCATTTGGACATAAAAAATATTTACTGAAAAAAAACCTACAAACAAAAAACAATCTTTTGTAAATTTTTTATATTATATTTTGATTTTTTTACCCTTCACCTTGACTACCAGGCCAGATTGACCTGAACAGGATCTATGTAATATGTAGACAGGGGGGTTGCAAATGTGTAAAATGTAACATTTATATTTAGGGTCCACATATGAAGACAAATAGAAAAAGTTTCATACAAAAGAGATACTTTCAACAGTTTTTTTTGTAATTTTAAACTTTAAAACGGGAGGGTTGAAGTGAACTGTCTGACTGCGACCTGCAACCAGCCCACATACTGAGGCCTTGGTCCTCGTGGCAGTGGGTCGCAGGTTCGATTCCCGGCTCGGTGACATTTGCCGCATGTCTTCCCGTCTCTCATTAACTTCTTTCCTGTCTAAATACTTTCAAATAAAGGCCACCAGAGCCAACAAAACCTTTAAAGAAAGAAGCTGCTTACAGATTTAAATTAAAGAATACTTACAAACATCATGAATGTCCTCAGCTTTAATCTAAGCCATGTTTATAGAAAGCGGGTAAGAAATAATCATTTTGTGATTCCTGCTCGTCCCGCGTTGGACCAGCCTGGTTTAGCGGACAGACTCACCGCGCAGTAATGGCGCCTGCAGGAGCGTCGCTAGCGTTAGCGGCTAACAGGACGTCCAAACCAGTGATGTATACGAATGAAGAAATCCTGCAACCGCTAAAAAAGGCCTTCTTCAGAGGCTTTGTGTCTTCAGTAGTCAATGGTGCAGCGCCCCCACAGGCGACGGGGGGAACAGGGTTTCCAGCTAGTTTTAGTCGTTTGACTGCAGTGTGAATGCGAACTACAGTCCTGAAAATGTAACAAATGTTGCAGTTTTAGTTCCCAGTCGAACCGAGTCTGAATGCACCCCAAGACAAATATCTGGCCACTAAACTAAATATTCTATTTTGTGTCAAACTAAATAGTTAGCCATCAAGTTAGATATGTAGCTAAATCTTTATTTTAAGCTAAATAATATATTGAGCTAGCATGCTACATATTAAGTTCTAAATTAACTATTTAGCAAGCAAGCTAAATAATTAGAACCAAAATAATATTTAATTGTCAAGCTGAATATCTAGATAAATATTTAGTTTGAGGATAAATATGAATAATTAACCAAATTATTGCTGTCGGCCTTTTATGATGACATCATCACATCAGATTAAAGACGTCAGATTCATGACTCCAAATGGAAACACATCCAGAGCTCCATCAGAGGTCAAAGGTCACCACCTGTAATGTAGAGGCAATCTGTCTTCATCTTTCAGCCAATAAAACATCAAATTATTCCGATCAGAACCAGAACCGGTTCACTCTGGGTTTGGACCAGAACACGGAGTGAATGGAGGATGCTTGGGTCGAACTTTAGCGTATTATTGTAGTTCATAGGTTTGAATAGTTTATCTTAGGGTGTTGAAGGCGTCGCGACGTTTGTGAAGCCGCTCACAGTAAATCTCACAATTTACTCAATTTAGCTCAACTGATGCCTAAACATTAAACACAAACCTGCAAAACATTTTAAGTTTAGGATCATTTACACACCTTCCAGCAACAAGTCCAACTAATTTACCTGTTTAATTAAATATTTTAGTGTGTAGTTTAGTGGTCGTTTTGGCCCGGATGTTGTTTGGACTCCAGTTCTGGATGATTTTTATAAAGTCAGTAAGATCTTCAGATGGTTCTGTTCTGTTGTTTTATTATCGATTTATGAGTTTAAAATTAAATTCTTCACAATTCAGTCTTAATGTGAAAAGCATATAACAGACACAAAACAGTCTGGACTTCCGGTCGGAAGCTCCTCCTCTTTCTGATGAGGTCAGGTTCGGTTCTGAACTTCTGGATCAGAACCGAGTTTCTGCAGTTTTCCTGAGGAAGATCCAGCTGCTCTTGTTTTACTCACAGCGTTCAGCTCTCTGTCCTCCTCTCCTCCATCTCCTCCTCTCGTTCCTCCATCTTCTCCTCCTTCTCTCCGTTACAAACTTCTGCTCCTCCCTTCACTCTGTTGAATAAAAACAGGAAATCGCTGTCTTTCTCAGCCAATCAGAGAAGAGTCTGCGGGGTACCATGAGCTGCTGTCCAATAGGAGCACAGAAAAGCCAGAGTGCGTCAGAACGTCTTAAAGAGACAGTGACCTGATTCGATTCTCTACTTCGGAGATTCATGGAAGGAGGAATAAATTACTAAACTATTAATAAAAAGCAAATTTATTTAAGGAATTTTGACCCCTAATCAAACACACTAAATAGATTAACAACACAGATCAATGTTTGAAAGCTTTTATTTCTGTAAATTATTTTTTCCCCTTACAGCTAATAGAAATATGTAATTTAAAAATATATATTACATCCTGTATATTAAATAAGACACTGATAACAAAAATGAAAGATGAAACTAAAATAAACATGTTTTATTTTTTAAAGATCTCCACTAAAATATTAAAAACAGCCATTTTCTACTTTATTCTATAAATCAGGACTTAGCTCCCAGAATGTCTTGTTGTCAGATTAAACTTACCTGTTTCTGTCTATTGGAGCCAATTATGTGTACCTTTGTTTTCGGTCACTAGATGGCGCTGTCAGCTCCAATATATAAATCAAGAGGTGACAGGTAGCTGTCAGGTGTTGAACCCGGAAGGGCATAAAAGTTTTTGACCGCTATGGCGGAGTCATTGTTATCATTGTTGCCATGTACTATCAAATAAATGGATATGTTTCACCAACGTTTATCTGTCTGGACCAAGTGTGGAGTTTGGACCATTACAAGATCGGGGATTGATTTTACACGCGATCAACAGGTACAATGTTAGCCGCGAAGCGCGTCATAAAGCAGCAACGGGTCAACGCTTAAGCCAGTGCAGGTTGAACTGGCGTCTACACTGTCAAAAACTTGTCCCTTTTTGGACTCTAATAAACTCGGATGTCTTTGAGCAAAGTGATGGAAACTATGTGGAGCAGCTGAGACCGTTTGGACTGTGAGGAGATGTCGTTTGGTAACTGGACGCTACGGAATTAAAAAAAAAAAAACCCATCAAGCTGCGAAGTCGGCAGAAGAAGGATCGGATGGACGCGGTGGCAGACAATTTGTGATTGAAAGGACGTAACGCATCGGACCAGACTGCGGCAGCGATGGATCGGAAGGACGCCGTGGCAGATGGGCGCTGATTGAGGAGGATCAGATCGCTGGTCTTTGAAGGTCGTTGTGGATTTGAACATGGAATGTCAACTGGCGCCCAACGAGGTATGTGTAGCGCTACACCTTTCATGGCCATTACTCTTTATTGTGTGCACACATTAAAACCAATGCATTGGTAATTGAGGCGTTTAAATTATAATATTGGGCATTGCCTCTTTGCGTTTGAGGCTCATTTAATAGCTTTTGCGCGTTCGTCTTTCAAGTGGATTTTGACACTATGGAAATGGACGAAAATACAGAGACTGAGCAAATGGCTGTCGGTGGGGAAACTCAAAAACGTACTGTTAAATTAACAGAAAAGGCCTTGGCTGAAAAACTTGAAACATTACAAAAAGAACGAAAATCAAAATTAAACAAAATGGGTAATATAAGACATGAAATTCATAATTCAATGTCTAAAGGTGAAAAAACAAAGGTTTTAAGTGCGTTTGATATGTTGATTAAGTTGTGTGATGATGCCAAATGTTTGCATGAGTCTTTTCTGGGGTTTTTGCCGCATGATGAAAAAGAAAATCATGAGGTATGGTTTAAAGCAAAAATGATTCCTAATAATGAATGCATTTCTAGTGTAAATAAGTGGCTCTCTCAAACTGCAATTAGCAAAAATGATGATGGTGATGATGGTAAAGATGATGGTGTAAATCCCACAGACAGTGTGTCAAATGTTGGCAGTGGACATTCACAAATGAGTGTTAAATCCAGCATCACTTCATCTGTAAAGTTAAAGGCAGCAGCTAAAAGGGCCTCCGTTTTGGCTCGTGTGAAAGCTGTTAAAGAAAGACATGCTATTGAAGAAGAGGAGGAGAAACTGAGGAAAAGAAAAGAAATGCTCGCACTGGAAACTGAGTTGGTTGAATCTGATTTGCAAATGGAAATGTATAATTTAAATCTGGATTCAAACTCAATGAGCTCATTTTATAAAAGGAAACCAAAGGCAAAGGGATTAAAGCAAAGTTTGGACCCCTCTGTGAAAGAGTTTCTTCCTAAATTTGATATGGAAAATCCAACAACTCAACAGGACGATGTAAACCAGACTACACAAAGAAATGAATTAAAAATGGCACCAAAGGAAAATAAACCTATGGATGTGAGACCGAAGAGAACCGTAGCAACAACCAAGCACCCTGTGGGGGGTCAACAGAAGGCCAGTGGAACCCAAGTACAATCAAAAGAGCATTTTAAACATGAGAATATAACCCAACCATCAAACAGTTTACAATTGCCTGGAGAGCTTCTCACCATCATGAGCAGACAAACTGAAATCACAGCAGCCTTGGTAAAGCAGCAACAGAGCATGACTCTCCCACCACGGGACATTCCTATTTTTGATGGAGATCCTCTGCAGTATAGAGCCTTTATTAAAGCCTTCGAACAAGGAGTTGAAACCAAAGCAACCAATGCGGACTGTCTGTACTACCTGGAACAATTTACTAAAGGTCAACCTCGTGAGCTGGTGCGCAGTTGTCAGCATATGGATCCAGATTATGGCTACACTGTAGCAAGAACTTTACTGCAGGAACATTTTGGAAACCCTTACAAAGCTGCAACTGCATATATTAACAAGGCTTTGTCTTGGCCAACAATAAGAACTGAGGACATTAGGGCATTACAGAGTTACTCTTTATTTTTGCGTGGCTGCTGTAATGTAATGGAAGAGCTCGAGTATGTTCAGGAGCTGAATATGCCCGTAAATATGAGGGCAATCCTTGCTAAACTGCCATATAAGTTACGAGAGTGTTGGAGAAATAAAGCTTATGATATAATGGAGACAACTGGATACCGGGCAGGATTTAGTGATATGGTTGCATTCATTGAGCGACATGTTAAGATTTTGTCAGATCCTTTTTTTGGAGAATTACAAGATTACAGCTTCAGTACATCATCAATCAGTCGTCAACGGCAACAATTTGGGGTTAAGACCAAGGGAAATGTAGTGGCCAGCACTGTAACAACTGTGAGTGCTTCAGGAGAAGTTGATCAGCAACATGTTGCAGCTATAGGAAGTGATGGCTGTTGTGCTTGTTGTTCAGAAGCTCACCTACTAGAAGACTGCAACCAATTTAAAAGAAAACTTCACAAGGACAAAGTATTTCTGTTAAGAAGAAAAGGATTGTGTTTTGGCTGTCTGCAGTGGGGTCACATCAGCAGGAATTGTGAAGCGCGATCAACTTGTGAAATTTGTAATGAAAGTCATCCAACTGTGCTACATATAAGAGGGACAACTTCTGCTGAGTCTGGAATATCAGAGCTCCCATCAATTGTGAATGCAACATGTGGCCATACAGGGGCCGGTAAGGACCGTGGAAGCCTATCTGTGCTCCCTGTAAAGGTTAAAGCAATGAAAGGACAATGTGCCATCCAAACATATGCCTTCTTGGATCCAGGAAGCACTGGAACATTTTGCTCTGAAAGGCTGATGCACCAACTAAAGCTCACTGGAAAGCAAACACAAGTCCTTCTTCGAACAATGGGCCAATCTAAAATAAGTCCAGCATTTTCTCTGTGTAATCTTGAGGTGGCTGGTTTGGAGAGTAATACATTTTATCCTCTGCCAGAAATTATCACACAGAGACAAATGCCTGTGACCAAAGACGACATGATAACATCTGAGGATCTAATAAAGTGGCCATATTTGTCCAGGGTTCACATGCCATCCATAAATGCTGAGGTTGATCTGTTAATTGGTACCAATGCTCCAAAGTTATTGGAACCCTGGGAAGTCATCAACAGTCAGAACGATGGTCCATATGCTGTCAGAACTGTACTTGGCTGGGTGGTAAATGGGCCCTTAGATAGCAACGGTGCTCAAGACGTTTCATCTGTAACAGTGAACAGAATCTCAGTGAGTAAGCTGGAAGAACTTCTCAAACGCCAGTATGACCATGATTTCTGTGAAGGAACAACTGATAAGCAAGAAATGTCCAGAGACGACCAAAAGTTTCTCAATATTATGGAAACATCTGCAGCAATACAGGATGGAAAGTATTGTTTGAACCTGCCATTTAAAAGAACGGATGTCTGTTTACCAAATAATTTGGCAGTAGCCAAACAGAGATTACAAAGTCTCAGGAAAAGATTCAAGTTTAATCAGAACTTTCATCAGGAGTATGTGGAGTATATGAATAACGTCATTTCATGCAAATATGCAGAACGTGTACCTGAGCACCTTTTGCATTGTGACAATGGAAGAATTTGGTACATTCCCCATCATGGGGTTTACCATCCAAGAAAGAAAGCTCTACGTGTGGTGTTTGACTGTGCTGCAGTATTTAAAGGAGTGTCTTTGAATAGTGAGTTGCTACCAGGCCCCAACCTCACTAACACTCTGCTGGGGGTTCTTATGAAATTCAGAGAAGAGCCAATAGCCATAATGGGAGACATCAAGGCTATGTTTCATCAAGTGCAGGTGCCAAAAGGAGATCGAGACTTCCTCCGCTTTCTCTGGTGGCCAAATGGGGATATTACACAGGAACCAGTACCTTATAGGATGATGGTCCATCTATTTGGAGCTGTTTCATCCCCAAGCTGTGCAGCCTATGCTTTAAGAAGAACTACCCAAGACAATCAGAATGAATTTCCACCAGAGGTCATAGAAACTGTAAGACAGAACTTTTATGTTGATGATTGCCTCAAAAGTGTAGCCACTGAAGAGGAAGCTATCCATTTGATGAAAGATCTTGTTGATCTGTGTGAAAAGGGAGGCTTCACATTGGAAAAATGGATAAGTAACAGTCGTGTTGTTCTGCAGGCCATCTCAGAAGAGAAAAGAGTTAAAGATTTGAAGATGTTGGATCTGGATATTGATAAGCTTCCAATGGAAAGAGCTTTGGGTCTGCAGTGGTGTGTGGAGACTGATGCCTTCCAGTTTAAGATAAAGCTGAAACAGCAAGCCCTGACCCGGCGTGGAATGTTATCTGTGAATAGTTCTGTGTATGACCCTTTGGGTTTCCTGGCTCCAGTGACGTTGAAAGCAAAACTGATGCAGCAGGAACTGTGTAAAAGAGGCTGTAGCTGGGATGATGCACTGCCACAAGATATTTTACACAAATGGAGAAAATGGCTGGAGGAGCTTGCGCTACTGTCTACATTTAGTGTCGGCCGCTGCATAAAACTTGTGGGCTTTGGAGCCATAAAGCATGCACAATTACACAGTTTTTCAGATGCTAGTGAAACTGGATATGGAATTGTTGTGTACATTCGGATGATAAATCATGAAAACACCATTCATGTTGCTTTTCTTATGGGAAAGGCCAGAGTAACACCACTGAAAGTCATCACCATTCCCAGGCTGGAACTTTCAGCTGCTGTGTTAGCGGTGAAGGTGGATGCTATGGTCAAAGCAGAACTGAATATACATCTGGAAAAATCGATGTTCTGGACTGATAGCACATCTGTGTTAAAATATATCAACAATGAAGACAGACGATTTCACACGTTTGTGGCAAATAGAATTGCAACTATTAGAAATTTGTCTGAACCTATTCAGTGGAATCATGTCAGCACAAAAGAAAATTCAGCTGATTATGTATCTCGTGGACTGAAAGTTTCAGACTTTCTGAAAACCAGAAAGTGGCTTGATGGACCAGAATTCTTGTGGAAAGATGAAGAAAGGTGGCCTAAAGGGGTGATTGATGTAGAATTGGACGTCGGTGACAAAGAAGTTAAGAAGGAGACTGCAGTTCACATCATTGGCCTTGATACTCCTGCACCTACTGACCAGCTTATTGCACATTTCTCAGATTGGAGAAGACTTAAAAGAGCAGTGGCTTGGTACCTAAGGCTGAAGTGTGTCTTAAAGGAAAAATGTAAAGAAAGAAAACGGCTGAAACCTTTAATGGACAAGAACCAAGTTGTGCATCAGATGAACACAAGAGGGTGCCAAAGGACTGCTGATGACTCAAAAAGTGGAAATTTGTCATTGACAGAGCTCCAAAGTGCAGAGTTCTTTATTATTTTGTACTGTCAGCAGCAAAAATTCCAGCATGAGATTGAAGCTCTGTCACATAACTCTAAAGTAAGCCATACAAGCTCTATCTACATGTTGGATCCAGTTTTGGAAAGTAACATTTTAAGAGTTGGAGGCCGACTTCATAGAAGTGCAATGCCAGAGGAAGTGAAACATCCGATAATTCTGGCCAAAGAGCAACACATCTCCAAGTTAATCCTCAGGCATTTTCATCAAGCTCTTGGACATGCAGGACGGACACACACACTGTCAGCTGTAAGAAAAAGGTTCTGGATTACGAAAGGAAATTCTGCTGTGAGAAAAGTCATTGGTGAGTGCAGCATCTGCAGGCGATACAACAGCCAACCCTTAACGCAAAAAATGGCTGACTTACCTGTTGCAAGGATTCTCCCAGACCATCCCCCCTTTTTTAATACTGGGGTTGATTATTTTGGGCCTTTCGAAGTTAAAAGGGGAAGAACACGCTGCAAGAGATATGGTGTTTTGTTTACCTGCCTGGCAAGCCGAGCCATTCATTTGGAGATTGCAGCCACACTTGACGCAGATTCTTGCATCAATGCCTTGAGGAGATTTATCAGCAGAAGAGGTCAAGTTAAACAGCTATGGTCTGATAATGGAACAAACTTTGTCGGTGCTGAGAGAGAACTCAAAGAAGCACTTGCTGATTTAGACCAGCACGCAATAAAGTCATTTTTGGCACAGGTGGAAATTAACTGGATTTTTAATCCACCTGCTGCTTCCCATTTTGGTGGTGTTTGGGAGCGAATGATTCGTCTGGTGAGAAGAGTACTCAACTCAGTGCTGCGACAGCAAACTCTTGATGATGAAGGGCTAAATACAGTAATGTGTGAAGCAGAAGCCATCTTGAACAGTCGCCCTATTACAACCCTTTCAGATGATCCAAATGATCTGGAGCCACTTACCCCCAATCATCTGCTCTTACTCCGCGGAAAGCCTTCGTTTCCCCCTGGAATATTCAAGCCAGAGGATCAGTATGCAAGGAGACGATGGAAACAGGTGCAATACCTGGCTGACCTGTTTTGGAAGAGATGGGTTCGAGAATATTTACCTTTGCTTCAAAAAAGGCAGAAATGGAATGAGAAGAGGAAAGGTCTCGCTGTTGGAGAAATTGTGGTCATCATGGATCCTTCCGCACCTCGAGGATCCTGGCTTCTTGGAAAGGTTTTGGAAGTGTTTCCAGACAGTCATGGTTTTGTGAGGTCAGTGAAGTTAAAAACTAAGTCCAATATTATTGAGAGACCAATTTCAAAACTTTGCATGGTGTATGGTATTTAAATTAACGAGTTAATGTCACATTTGCGTCACATATTGTCTCTTGTATTATTATTGTTTTGGAATTGGCATATTTATTTATTATGCCAATTAGGGGCCGGTGTATTGGAGCCAATTATGTGTACTTTTGTTTTCGGTCACTAGATGGCGCTGTCAGCTCCAATATATAAATCAAGAGGTGACAGGTAGCTGTCAGGTGTTGAACCCGGAAGGGCATAAAAGTTTTTGACCGCTATGGCGGAGTCATTGTTATCATTGTTGCCATGTACTATCAAATAAATGGATATGTTTCACCAACGTTTATCTGTCTGGACCAAGTGTGGAGTTTGGACCATTACAAGATCGGGGATTGATTTTACACGCGATCAACAGGTACAATGTTAGCCGCGAAGCGCGTCATAAAGCAGCAACGGGTCAACGCTTAAGCCAGTGCAGGTTGAACTGGCGTCTACACTGTCACTCTGGTAAAAATAAATAATGTCATTATTTCCAGATACTATGAAGGTCCAGGATAAAGAAGATCATTTATCCTTTTTATCCTGGACCTCATTATTTTAAGATAATTTATTATTTTTTCACCAGATGGTGGAAACAGGCTTCCACAGATTTTACTCCAGATTTAACTCATTTACATCCATGCAGGTTTCCTCTGTTTTCTTTTCCTAACCAGAAATCAGGAAGCGTCTGGAGTTGACTCTTGATCTGCTACACGCCCCTCCCCCACATGTTGCTGCTGCAACCTCAGAATAACCTCTGAGCTGCTGCAGAACCTGAGCCTCCAGGTGACCTCTGACCCCTTCAGAACCTCGTGATAATCCGGATTCATTTCGTTCTCCACCATCTTTTAGCAGCAATGAGAGCAGAATAAAAACACTGCGATGCTTTTAAGAGACATTTTTGTTTAATAACTTCATTTATTTTCCAACACTAGAAAAAATACATGTGTATTAATAATGAATGTTTAATAAATGCAGAGTTCTGCCTCGGACCCGTTCACGTTTAAACCGGGTCCAGAAATGACCCGGTCCGCGGGTCAGGGGCAGCCGAACAGCTGCAGGTCCACAGCGTAGCTGGTCAGCTGGGAGTTGTAGTCCTGACACTCTGGAGAACTACAAGCCGCGGGCCACAGCTCCACCAGCGCCTCCGAGTCCAGAGGCAGCCGGTACCTGCTGGTCCAGAAACACCACAGGTGAGACTCTAACCGAGCTGAGCAGAACCGGGGCAGAACCTTAGCAGAACCACCCACCTGGAGCCGCCACCCTGCGTGACCTCTGACCCCCCGGAGCCCAGCACCAGGTACTGCTGGTTGTTCTGCAGCTCCACGCTGCTGCAGGTCGCCTTCTTCACCAGGTCCAGGTAGCTGCCCGGACCGGCCGCTTCCAGCGCTGGGACCAGAACCAGAACCAGAGTCAGAGTAAAGTCAGGAAGGACCCGGTTCTACTGGACCCACAGAGCCAGACCAGATCATCTCAGTCACAGAACCAGAGCACCGTCTGCTGGGTCAATTCCTGTCTGACTCTGCGCTACGCTGCATGCTAGCTCCACTTAGCGCCTCGTGAAGCGTCACAAGAGGAGAAAGTGAGTAGAAAAACTAAACTTCAGTCTTTCTTCCTCCATACGGATGTTAGTGACTGAGGGAAAGACCATGCAGTGGTTGCTACTGCGTTTCCATGGTAACAAGCTGGGTCTCACCTTCAGACTTCTTGAAGACCTCAGCTACGGTGGCTGTGTAGGTCATGAAGTCTCCCTCCGCTGCCGAGGATTTCACCGTCACCTTGAAGGCTGCAGAGGAAGCAGGCAGACCAATCAGAGCTCCAGGTCACCTGCTGCTCATCCAACCATTTAACACAAACTGGGAACAATGGTCTGATCTGGAGCTGGGATTCCTCACAGCAACAACCAACAGTCAGTTCTTACAGAAACACAGAGAGAAACATGTTTTCATGAAATGTGCATTTATTTTTCAGTCAGTGGAATCAGTGTAGGAAATGTAGTTAGCTGTAATAAGGTGATTTATGTAGCCCTGCTAGCAGTTAGCTGTTAGCAGTTAGCTGTTAGCAGTTAGCTGTTAGCAGTTAGCTGTTAGCAGTTAGCTGTTAGCAGTTCGAATCACCAGATCAATAATCAGTGAAAGATCCGATCCAGTGGAGATGGGAAGTCCGATTCTCTGATATTACTTTATTATCTGCTTAACTTGGTAAATATTAACGTTTGAACATTAATAAATCCTCTTGCATTCAGTGTTTTAATGAGAAGCCTCATATTTTAATGTATTTGTTCTTTTATTAATGCAGTGATTATTACTTTTCTGTAATATTTTAATCAAACTTTTAATATTAAAACAAAAACAAACTGAAACACCAAATCTACCAAATAGACCCATGATCATTTATTATGATTATAAATAACATCTTTAAACATCCATTATATTTCTGGGTCTCCTGACCTCCATCACCTGGCTGTTTGTCGGCCCCCATCTGTTTTGATCCCAAATCCTCACATGTGATTGGCTGCATGGCAGCCTAGTGGCCAATCAGATCAAAGTTCTGCTGTGAGGAGGGCGGGGCCAGTGAGAGGGAGAGCTGAGGACCAGATGCAGCTCCTCCAGGAGCCTCTAGGGGGCGTGTTGGGGGTTTTCCAACATAATAATTAAACCATATCAGATTATTATTGCCTCACAATTCCTTTAACTTTACCTGTAAGAGATTATAAACCCTCCAGGTGAGTTTAGACCAGATCATTTCACCTTTAACCTCCGATAACGATCCGATCTGAGAACCTCCATCTGTTTTTAACAACACTGCAGCTAAAAGCATCCAATCAGCTTCCAGCCTCTCACCGTATTTGATATGCGGCTGGCAGGTCTCCTCGATGCGTTTGGCTGCGGTCAGAGTGGCGTCCATGCTCCCTCTGTAGGTCGCACACGCAGCTGCAGGGTCACACAGCGCTCAGCTTATTAAGGTCAGCCGCAGCTGCAGCAGCCATTCAGAACAGAAACCCGCCTCACCTGCCATGCACTGGCACTGTTCGCCCACACAGAGGCGCTGCAGCCTCTGCAGCTCGCTGGAGAACTGCTTGGTGCACAGGCTGCCTGGAACAGAAAGGTTGCAGGTAGCAGCAGATTCTCATCAACATGGAAACAGAGACAAAAGATTTGATGAGATTTGCTCAGTGAAAACATGAGGACCGTCCCCAGGAAGGGCCAAATCTTAACGGCCCGAGTGGGTTTGGTGTAGGACCACTCTGGGAGAACAGTGGGACCCAAAGACACAGCAGACCTTAAGCCAGAGTTTCTCCTCCCTGGTCCTCAGGTCCTCCATGTTTCAGGTGTTTCCCTTCTGTATCTCTGGGTGATTAACAGACCTGATGGTCATGCAGCCATTTGGATCAGCTGTTCTGAACAGAGGCTCATCTAGAACATGCAGAGCAGCGGGGCTGAGCACCAGGGGGGGAAACTCTGGGTTAGCGCTTTGCTAACGGGTAACTTTCAGAGCACTTAGATTCTCCTAAAGTTATTTTCTGTATAAATTCTGAAGCGCTAATTTACTTGGCTGTTTTGTAAACTTTCAGTTGAAGAAAGTTTGACATTTTTATTGAAGATACTGACTGTTATCTTTATATTCATGCTCTTATTTTGGAGTCTGTTTACACAGCAATTTCATTTCCTGTCTTCACATTCTTTTTGTTTTCCAAGAATCTTCAGTAAATAAATGGAAAATATACAGCAAGCCAACAAATGAGGTAAACAGAAGAAAACAACTCTTACATAAAAACCAGGGATGTTAGTTAAACTGTTGCTCTGCAGTAAAAATGTCCTGCTTCTTCCTGACCGGAGCTGTACCGCGGCTAATCAGGCTAAATCAGCAACAGAGTTAGCAAAACTCAACAAATATAAAACTGAGAGCGGGTTCTGATCCGACGAATCACTTCCTGAAGCTCGTCATCAACACATGGAGGGCAACATGGGTGAATTTAGCATTTTAGCATTAGCCACAAATAAATCCCACGTAAGTTTTACAGCTGGAGCTTTAGCATTAGCGTAGCTAGCTTTTTAGCTAGCGGTGCTCAGATCAGAATAATCCAGTTTAATCTGAAAAATGTGAGCAAAACATTCAGTTACTGACTGACAAGAAGACGGTTCAGGTCCAAACGTAAGACTACATATCCCAGCATTCACTGCAGGCTCACCTTTGTCCTGAGGTTCTGTGACGGTCATCAGGGACTCAGCAGCACCAATGACCCTGAAGCTGGTTCTGACCCGGAACCCGACACACAGGAAGACCTCAGAGGGAACCTGAGGGTCAAAAGACAGAGATAACAGAACTACTGATGGAGGCTTCATCATCATCATCATCATCATCATCATCATCATCATCATCATCATGATGATGATGGTCAAATTGGATCATTCCAGAGAGGAAACGGTTTCAATGTTCAGCTCGGGGTCAGAGGTCAGAGCATGAAGCTCAGAGAGATGAGGAGCTCCATCCCTGACGCTACAGGCCTCAGTCAGAAGGTTAAAGGTCACAACCCTGAACCGGAAGAAGCGAGGTGCTGCAATGGCCTAGTCAAAGTCCAGAGCTCAGGGTGAGGTACTCACAGAGTCCATCTGGATGACGACGGTGTCTCCCTGGAGCTGATAGTGGGAGACAGACGGGTAGTCTCCGTCTGTGAACTGAAGACCAGAGAAAAGTTCAGCAGAAATTCATAAAACCAAAAGATGAGATGACAGATTTATGGTAAACTTGGCCTGATCACAGCCTGTGAGACGTTCTGGATTCAACTCTACAGACTCTATAGACTCTACAGACTTTACAGACTCTACAGACTTTACAGACTCTACAGACTGTGAAGACGCTGCAGGGATCAGAGCCACTGCAGAGAAACGCCTGGATGAGTTTCATCAGGCCTGGAAACGTTCTGCAGCTGGGAGAAGGCTGAGAGGTCAGAGGTCAGCCTGACCTCTGGTTTACCGCTGGAACAACTGCAGCTGACTCAAGATCTATAACTCTAGATCTATAGCTCTATAACTCTAGATCTATAGCTCTATAACTCTAGATCCAATAGCTCTAGATCTAGAGTTATAGATCTATAACTCTAGATCTATACCTCTAGATCATATTGCTATAGATCCTATAGCTCTAGATCTATAACTCTAGATCGCTCCTCTTTAGGTCCAAAGATAATAATGTTCAGCTGAACAAAGTTTCGTCACATCCTCACATTGATCTGTTCTAAGCATCTGTTCAGTGACTGGATGGGGTCAAAGGTCACCTGGTGACATCATAATGTAGAGCTGTGTATCATAGTTATGGTAGCTGATCTTGCTTCCTGTTATAACCTGAGCCAGTGGGACATTTAGATATTGAGTATTAGGGGTCCTAGGACTGAACCGTGGGGAACCCCACAGGTGACCTCTGACCTCTTTGATGAGAAGTTCCCTATTGAAACAAACAAATCTCTGTCCACTCACTCCAGCCCTGTTTAGTCCAACTCCATTAAAGACGTTATAGAAAGTTCTAGAAATTAGAAACTCCAATCCCGTTGGTGAGGTGTGAATGCTAACCAACCTCTGACCTCTGACCTCTGACCTCTGGTCCTCCAAACCTCAGTATCGCTTCTGAGGAAGTGAACTCTGGTTCGGTCCAAAAGCAGGAAGTGGACTACGGCGCAGGGCATTCTGGGTAAATCCAACCGCAGCGCTAGCAGCAGCAGGTTAGCGTTCCAGTTGTTTCAGTAACTGTCATGGTCAACACAGAAGCCCAACAGAACCAGAACCAGAACCAGCACTTCTTCCATGATTTGTATTCACGTGGACGTCATTGAACAGTTTGACGGTCTCCGTGGTAACCATGGAAACCGGACTGAAAGACGTCACAGCGGTTTGCAGGCCGTTCACCTGCCGTGCTGATTACCTGTCTCAGGTCCTCCAGGTACGGCTCCACGCCTGTGGGCAGCTGGATCTTCATGACGGTCAGAAGCGACTCGGTGTAAACCTCGGTGGGTGGAGGTCGGTACCTGGAACACAAAGGTCACAGCGTCCACCACTGAGGATCCGGGGCAGCGGGTCAGGTTTTACCTTCTTACTTCACGCAGGCGACCAGGTGAGGAGCCTGCATGGTTGGATCTGAGGGGCAGAGCAAGAGCATGAGGTGGAAAGATCAAACAGTTTCCTTAAATCCAGCAGGGGGGGCGAGGGCCCTGGGGAGGACGTACTGGTGGAGACGCCGGGTCCGACCAGCTCGATGGTCAGGTCAAAGTTACAGGAGGTCTGGGTGGACGCCGTGGTCTGATAGTAAACCGTCTTCATCTGGAGACACAGTCAGACCGTTACTGGGAGGACAGCTCACCTGTCAGGTGACCACAACAAGCCCCGCCCACCTTCACACTGGACACGCCCCTCCCATAGCCGGTGCTCACGATGATGTCATCATTCTTTGTTATCTTTGACAGAAACAGAGAAGGAGAAGTGAGTAGTTCTGCTGGGGCTGTGGCCCCGCCCCTCCAGGTGGGCTCGGCCTCACCTGGAGGGGCGTGGCCACCGGGCGGCTGCGGCTCAGCTGGACTCGGTTCAGCTCTTCCTGCCTGCTGTTGCGGATGTTGATGTCCTGGTTGAGCACGGCTTTAGGAACGACCTTGCTGTACTCGGTCAGGGCCTCCAGGGTCAGAACCAGGTCCTGATGTCACACACCACCACAGAAGAAGAAAAGAAGCTGAGCTGGGTGTGGAACTCAGCGTCACCACCGCTGGAGGAGTGGAACCCGTTTACCTTGATGGAGTAGAATCCTTCTCCGTAGTGCTGATCCTGAGTCAGCCAGGAAACCACGGGGTTGGCGTAATGGATCCTCCCCTTTCAGAGACAAACCACATTACTGAGGCAGCAGCGCCCTCTACAGGCAGAGAGAGGAGCTGCAGACACACCGCCCTCTACAGGCAGAGAGAGGAGCTGCAGACACACCGCCCTCTACAGGCAGAGAGAGGAGCTGCAGACACACCGCCCTCTACAGGCAGAGAGAGGAGCTGCAGACACACCGCCCTCTACAGGCAGGGAGAGGAGCTGCAGACACAGGCAGAGAGAGGAGCTGCAGACACACCGCCCTCTACAGGCAGGGAGAGGAGCTGCAGACACAGGCAGAGAGAGGAGCTGCAGACACACCGCCCTCTACAGGCAGAGAGAGGAGCTGCAGACACAGGCAGAGAGAGGAGCTGCAGACACACCGCCCTCTACAGGCAGAGAGAGGAGCTGCAGACACACCGCCCTCTACAGGCAGAGAGAGGAGCTGCAGACTGTGATATTATAAAAGTGTTTTTATCAGCCTTATGAAGGGGAAGCTGTTTGCACCTTGAGCAGGACGGTCAGCAGGACGTACGCCGTCATCTCCACCGTCTGACCGCTGGATTTATCAGGCTTCAGCCAATCAGCCGTCACGCTGGGCTCCTGCCAGTACCGCAGCACAACCGGGTTCCCTGGACACAGAAAGCAGCATCATGACACCTCTGGTATTCTGGGGTGTCACATGGTGCCATGGCAACAAAACAACAGATTTAAACACAAAACAAATACATCAGAAGAAGAGCTGCACAGTGGTGCAGTTGGTAGAGCTGTTGCCTTGCAGCAAGAAGGTTCTGGGTTCGATTCCCGGCCTGAGGTCTGTCTGCATGTTCTCCCTGTGCATGGTGGGTTCTCTCTGGGTTCTCCGACTTCCTCCCACAGTGGACTGGTCACTTGGTTTCTCTAAATTATCCCTCGGTGTGTGTGCATGGTTGTCTGTGTGTCTCTGTGTTGCCCTGCAGCAGACAGGTGACCCGTCCAGGTGACCTCTCCAGGTGACCTCTCCAGGTGACCCCGCCTCTCGCCCAGAACGTTTGCTGGAGAGGCAGCAGCTCCTCCTGACCCACTGAGGGACTGAAGGAGTCAACAAACCCAAAGATCCCTCAAACAGGAAGCGGGAATCTTGGTTTGAATAAATGTGAAACGGTCATTTGAAGGTCACCTTTCTGCCGCGCCTGCTGCTCCAGGCGGGTCAGCAGCTGCGCCGCCTCCGGCCTGCTGGCGTCCTGCAGCGTCAGAGCGTAGGTCGCCACCGCACGCACGTACATGCTCTTCACATTCAGGGCATGCTGGGAAAGGTAGTTTGCTGCTGAACGCTTGCTGCTGTCATGGAGCTGAGAGGAGGAACGACAAGGAGACGAATCAACATGGATCAGAACCCAGTTAGAAAAATCTACTTTTATTGCAGCTGCAGCTTCTCAGGAAAATCAAAACTGAATCTATTCATAGGCGATTCAGCGAAAACCGAAGAACAAACACGTGAACCAAGACTTCTCGTTTCCAGGGAAGAAAATAACGCGACACTCGGGAGATGAAGACGAAGACAGCGAGACGTCTGCCGTCTTCATCCTGCAGCAAATTAAACTTTCAACCAACTGGACAACTGACAGACTTTAGTTTCCACCACCAGTCTCCATGGCAACCACTCAATGCAGACTGCATGCTGGGTGTTTGGTAGTGATGGGAAGACGAGGCGCCATGAAGCGTTTCGCCCCAAAGCAACTGGCACTCAATACTGACACCTGCTGGACATTAAAAATCCCTACAGGCAACGTAGTGATTGGATGACCAGGTCCAGGTCCAGTCCTGGTCCAGGTCCAGGTCCAGGTCCAGTCCTGGTCCAGGTCCAGGTCCAGTCCTGGTCCAGTCCAGGTCCTGGTCCAGGTCCAGTGGTCCAGGTCCAGGTCCAGGTCCAGTCCTGGTCCAGGTCCAGGTCCAGTCCTGGTCCAGGTCCAGGTCCAGGTCCAGTCCTGGTCCAGGTCCAGTCCAGGTCCAGGTCCAGGTCCAGTCCAGGTCCAGTCCTGGTCCAGTCCAGGTCCTGGTCCTGGTCCAGGTCCAGTCATGGTCCAGGTCCAGTCCTGGTCCAGTCCAGGTCCAGTCCTGGTCCAGTCCTGGTTCTGGAGGGCCAGAGACCTGCAGCTCTTAATGTCTCCCTGGATCCAGAAGCTGAACCTCCTCCTCAGTCCAGGTTAATTCGTGATTATTCCCACTGTGACCTTTGACCTCTGACCCTGATGTTAGTGCGTTCTCACCCGGAGCTGCAGGACGGGGTCTCTGATGCTCGTCGCTCGGTGTAAAGCCACCAGCACCAAGGAGGTGACGAAGACCGACTGCTCCTCATCGGACCCGAAAACCTGGAACACAGACTGACCGTCACAGAGGAGCTGACCGCCAGAGGAGGACGGAGGAGGACAGAGGAGGACGGAGGAGGACAGAGGAGGACGGAGGACAATAGAGGAGGACAGAGGAGGACGGAGGAGGACGGAGGACAATAGAGGAGGACAGAGGATAGAGGAGGACGGAGGGGGACGGAGGACAATAGAGGAGGACAATAGAGGAGGACGAAGGAGGACGGAGGAGGATAGAGGAGGACGAAGGAGGATAGAGGAGGACGGAGGACAATAGAGGAGGACAGAGGAGGATAGAGGAGGACGGGGGAGGATAGAGGAGGACGGAGGACAATAGATGAGGACAGAGGAGGACGGAGGAGGACGGGGGAGGATAGAGGAGGACGGAGGACAATAGATGAGGACAGAGGAGGACGGAGGAGGATAGAGGAAGCTGGAGGAGGCCAGAGGAGGATAGAGGAGGACGGAGGAGGACAGAGGATAGAGGAGGACGGAGGACAATAGAGGAGGACGAAGGAGGACGGAGGAGGACAGAGGAGGACGAAGGAGGACGGAGGAGGACGAAGGAGGATAGAGGAGGGCGGAGGAGGCCGGAGGAGGACAGAGGAGGCCGGAGGAGGACAGAGGAGGCCGGAGGACAGAGGAGGCCGGAGGATAGAGGAGGACGGAGGAAGCCAGAGGAGGACGAAGGAGGACGGAGGAGGACAGAGGAGGCCGGAGGAGGACGAAGGAGGGCGGAGGAGGCCGGAGGAGGACGAAGGAGGACGGAAAAGGACAGAGGAGGCCGGAGGAGGACAGAGGAGGCCGGAGGAGGACAGAGGAGGCCGGAGGATAGAGGAGGACGGAGGAAGCCAGAGGAGGCTACATGAGGACGGAGGAGGATAGAGGATGACGGAAGATGATAGAGGAGGCCAGAGGAGGACGGAGGAGGACAGTCGAGGCTACAGGGGGCCAGAGGAGGATAGAGGAGGCTACAGGAGGCCAGAGGAGGCCCACCGACCCCACTGACCATGAGCCGGCTGTTCTTGGAGGAGGCCCGCTCCACGAAGGAGCCGTCAGGCTGCTGAGTTTTGCGGATCAACCAGCTGACAGAGTCTGAGAGCGACTGATGGTCCACGGAGACGAACGGGTCGGCCAGAGACAGAGTCCTGACCACCTCGGCTGTGACCCTGCAGGACAGAAGGTCATCAGCCCCCAGACACAACTTCATTCAGACAGCACTTTATAGCAACACCACAGGCCAAAGCAGTGCATGACAAAAACACAGAAAAACCATAAATAAAACATTAAAATCAACATCTAGAGATTCTGCCTAAAAATCGATTCATGTAAGAATCACAATTCTCATTTACTACGATTCAGAATCTATTTAAAATGTCCCAAAACTGATTTTAAAAAATAGAATCAATGCACCATCTGTAGGCCTCCATTTTGTAACAAAACGGGACGTTCTGACGTCGCCATGGAGACGGACAGCGGAGCTGGTGCAGCTTTAGCTACAGCGGAGCTAAGCTACAGCGGAGCTATGCTACATCAGAGCTAAGCTAAAGCTACAGCGGCGCTAAGCTACAGCTACAGCAAAGCTAAGCTACATCAGAGCTAAGCTACAGCGGAGCTAAGCTACAGCTACAGCGGAGCTAAGCTACAGCTACAGCAAAGCTAAGCTACATCAGAGTAAGCTAAAGCTACAGCGGAGCTAAGCTACATCAAAGCTAAGCTACAGCTACAGCGGAGCTACGCTACATCAGAGTTAAGCTAAAGCTACAACGGAGCTAAGCTACAGCTACATCAGAACTAAGCTACAGCTACAGCGGAGCTACGCTACATCAGAGCTAAGCTAAAGCTACAACGGAGCTAAGCTACAGCTACATCAGAACTAAGCTACAGCTACAGAGGAGCTAAGCTACATCAGAGCTAAGCTACAGCGGAGCTAAGCTACATCAGAGCTAAGCTACAGCGGAGCTAAGCTACATCAGAGCTAAGCTACAGCGGAGCTAAGCTACATCAGAGCTAAGCTACAGCGGAGCTAAGCTACATCAGAGCTAAGCTACAGCAGAGCTAAGCTGTGTGAGGCGGGCTGTGATTGGTCAGAAGTTTGTTACTGTATTGCGTTGATATTTTTCGTCCACCATCTTTTCTCTGCATCTTTAGGCGCCATGATTACTTCTGTTTATGGTTCATCACTAAATAACTCCACAGGCTGTCAGATGCTAAAAACCCCTGGATGGAAATGTCCGGCCTGCAGAAAGGTGGCGCTGTTTTTCTGACGCTTTGTTGAAACAAAGTGGAGGATGCAGGGAGGAAGTGATTCACAAAGGATGGATTCACATTTAAAACGCCTCGATTTCACGGATCGGCCTGGAGCAGATCAGGAGGGTCTTTGGACTCGGACAGACTGACGAATCGTTTTGAATGAAAAACCTGGATAATCAGGTAGTAAAGTAATCGGGTCGGTTCTGTGGAGCAGTGGGAGGTTCTGGTCCACTCACAGGGTGCTGGGTTCAGAGTTCATCCACATGCTGTAGCTGCTGTCTCCGTTCCTGAAGGACGTGAGGCCGACCTGACCTGCAGACACATCACCACCATCATCATCATCATCATCATCATCATCATCTCCAGAATGAACCGCCGCCGGCGCCGCCACCCACCGTCTCTGATCTTCTGCCTCAGCTCGCCCGAGTTCTTCTCTACGTTTTCTCCCAGGACGTCCCAGATGCTGTTGGTCTCCAGGTACTGGTACACCTGGATGAGTGGGAGGAGCCTATCGACCTCTGCTACTGCTGACCCAGGAGGAAGGCTGAGGAGCCGCTTGAGGCCCTCGGGGTCCAGTATGACTGACACGACTTCGCCGGGAAGCTCGCCTGCCGTTAGGAACAAACATCCTGATCATTTCTGCACCTGAAGAAGCTCAGCGGCTCGGCGCCTCGTCTCACCGTTTATGGTCAGCAGTCTCTCCACAGCCGAGTTGGGAACCATGTTCTCTGGCAGGATGTTCTTCAGCACCACAGTCCGCTTCTCTGAACCTGCAACAGGAACCCAGACCGGCGCAGGTGAGACGACGATGACGATGGCGAGGATTCGAGGTGAACCAAGATGGCGTCCACAAACCGTAGAGTCCCTGCGGATCCAGTCTCCCCCCAGAGTTCACTTCCTGTCTCACTCCTTCAGGCTGCAAACAACCACAGCAGAAGTAATGTTTAGCCAAGCTGGAGCCGACTAACGGCGTGAACAGTTCAAACTGTTAGCGTCCACCTACCACCACACGCAGCGTCTTCTTCACAACGTCTCTCACCCCTGACTGGACGGTCAGGGTGAAGGTCAGGGTGTGCTCTCCAGGCTCCAGGCCCAGCAGGGTGAAGGTCACTTTGCCCACCCCCCCCGCAGCGAGGCGGCTCCAGCTGCAGGCCGTGGTGTGATGCCCCTCCTGCCTGGGCGTCGGCCGGGACTTCAGCAGGCAGAGCGCCGGGCCGGCCGTCAGCGTCACGCAGTACTGAGAGGAGAGAGCAGAGGTTAGAGCTGCCAGGTGTGCTGGCCCCGCCCCTTCCTGTGGAGAGGAACACAGGAAGTGATCTCCTGCTGCTCATGGGAACAATCAGCTGTAAACTCAGCCAGCAGTGTTTATGATGGGATGTGTGGTTGAACTGACGGTGATGACGTCGTCCTGCTGGTTGTAGACGGAGCCCTGCAGCTCCAGCTGCTCCCCTCGGACCACCTGGTAGGGCAGCGGGACGTCCACGCTGAGCGGCTGGTTGACCGACACCTTCACAGGATCCGACACACACATCCCTGGCAGAACCAGACAGACTCGGAGGTTAGCTTGATTCCTGCAGGCCACTGAGGGGACGGTCTGAACCGATAGACGCATGGAGGGCAGACCCACCGCCCTCTGGAGACATGCCGACGGCTTTCACCACCCAGGTGGTCAGAGAGTCCGGCAGAGCCCTGCTGATGGACAGCTGACCTGACCTGAAGAGACAAAGCCGGATTAGCTGCTACAGGGGACGACACAAGGGTTGGTCAGGCCGTCCACAGGACGACACAAGGGTTGGTCAAGCCGTCAGGACGTCCACAGGACGACACAGGGGTTGGTCAGGCCGTCAGGCCGTCCACAGGACGACACAGGGGTTGGTCAGGACGTCCACAGGACGACACAGGGGTTGGTCAGGCCGTCAGGACGTCCACAGGATGACACAGGGGTTGGTCAAGCCGTCAGGCCGTCCACAGGACGACACAGGGGTTGGTCAAGCCGTCAGGACGTCCACAGGACGACACAGGGGTTGGTCAGGCCGTCCACAGGAAGACACAGGGGTTGGTCAAGCCGTCAGGACGTCCACAGGATGACACAGGGGTTGGTCAGGCCGTCAGGACGTCCACAGGAAGACACAGGGGTTGGTCAAGCCGTCAGGACGTCCACAGGACGACACAGGGGTTGGTCAAGCCGTCAGGACGTCCACAGGACGACACAGGGGTTGGTCAAGCCGTCAGGACGTCCACAGGACGACACAGGGGTTGGTCAGGCCGTCCACAGGAAGACACAGGGGTTGGTCAAGCCGTCAGGACGTCCACAGGATGACACAGGGGTTGGTCAGGCCGTCAGGACGTCCACAGGAAGACACAGGGGTTGGTCAAGCCGTCAGGACGTCCACAGGATGACACAGGGGTTGGTCAAGCCGTCAGGCCGTCCACAGGACGACACAGGGGTTGGTCAGGCCGTCCACAGGAAGACACAGGGGTTGGTCAAGCCGTCAGGACGTCCACAGGAAGACACAGGGGTTGGTCAGGCCGTCAGGACGTCCACAGGAAGACACAGGGGTTGGTCAAGCCGTCAGGACGTCCACAGGACGACACAGGGGTTGGTCAAGCCGTCAGGACGTCCACAGGATGACACAGGGGTTGGTCAAGCCGTCAGGACGTCCACAGGATGACACAGGGGTTGGTCAAGCCGTCAGGACGTCCACAGGATGACACAGGGGTTGGTCAAGCCGTCAGGACGTCCACAGGAAGACACAGGGGTTGGTCAAGCCGTCAGGACGTCCACAGGAAGACACAGGGGTTGGTCAAGCCGTCAGGACGTCCACAGGATGACACAGGGGTTGGTCAAGCCGTCAGGCCGTCCACAGGATGACACAGGGGTTGGTCAAGCCGTCAGGACGTCCACAGGATGACACAGGGGTTGGTCAAGCCGTCAGGACGTCCACAGGATGACACAGGGGTTGGTCAAGCCGTCAGGACGTCCACAGGACGACACAGGGGTTGGTCAAGCCGTCAGGACGTCCACAGGATGACACAGGGGTTGGTCAAGCCGTCAGGCCGTCCACAGGACGACACAGGGGTTGGTCAAGCCGTCAGGCCGTCCACAGGATGACACAGGGGTTGGTCAAGCCGTCAGGACGTCCACAGGATGACACAGGGGTTGGTCAAGCCGTCAGGACGTCCACAGGATGACACAGGGGTTGGTCAAGCCGTCAGGACGTCCACAGGATGACACAGGGGTTGGTCAAGCCGTCAGGCCGTCCACAGGACGACACAGGGGTTGGTCAAGCCGTCAGGACGTCCACAGGACGACACAGGGGTTGGTCAAGCCGTCAGGACGTCCACAGGACGACACAGGGGTTGGTCAGGCCGTCCACCACAAAGACACAAATATTAGATGTCTCACTGGGCGCTGAGGCCCAACAGTATCACCATCTTCTATGGCTCCTTCAGTTTTTTGCTGCATTTCAACCGTTTTATGAAACAAACTGGATTCATTCAGGATGAAAGATCAGAATCACTTTGCAGCCAGAAATTCGCTTCTCAACAACCGGAAAATATTTCCTATGTATTGTCAAGTGATAAATCAGTCATTTATCAATATTATACAGAAAAATAAATACAAGAAAATTATTTGTTTCTTGTCTTGAAACGTTAAATGTACATTAAATTATAATTATGTAAATATATTCTTTAATAAAACACTGTAAAAGTGTCTGTTCATCAATTCAATATAAAAATGATCAGAATCTATCAAATCAAACATTGAGCTCTTTATTCAGAAAACTATTAAATAATCACATCAAAAGTTAGAAACTCTCTTTAGTCATTTCTCTGATTGCCAAATATATTAATGTGTGAGAAAATGTGTCAATAACAGGAATTAACTTAAATACTTTGTAGAACGGCACTTAGTGAAGTTCGGTCCATTCACCTGTATTAGCTACTGGCAGAGATGCCACATTCAATATGGCCGACACTGTTACGTATCGCAGCAACGGGCCGCCCCGCTCCATGACCTCTGACCCGCTCCATGACCTCTGACCCGCTCCATGACCTCTGACCCGCTCGTGACCTCTGACCCGCTCCGTGACCTCTGACCCGCTCCGTGACCTCTGACCCGCTCCGTGACCTCTGACCCGCTCCGTGACCTCTGACCCGCTCGTGACCTCTGACCCGCTCCGTGACCTCTGACCCGCTCCGTGACCTCTGACCCGCTCCATGACCTCTGACCCGCTCGTGACCTCTGACCCGCTCCATGACCTCTGACCCGCTCCGTGACCTTTGACCCGCTCCGTGACCTCTGACCCGCTCCGTGACCTCTGACCCGCTCCGTGACCTCTGACCCGCTCCGTGACCTCTGACCCGCTCCGTGACCTTTGACCTGCTCCATGAGGCGTCTACTATTCATGCCTGTGGTTAAAACCTGATCTGTCTTCAGCCTCTTGTCCGTCTCTGATCCTCCAACAACTGCAGAGAAATCTGAGTATTTCTGCAGATGACAGACGTGTGGAGAGAAAAGTAACGGTGAGGGTACAGAGCCCTGTGGAGCCACCAGCCGGGTCAGACTCTCTCACTGTGGTCGGTCCGGTGGCCACCGATCTGCTTCCCTCATCAACTCCTGGCTCACTGCTGACCTGAAAGAGGTGCAGAAACTGCTGCCTTGCCAAGAGGAGGTCCTTCAGAGGACGCATTTCAGAAACAGCTGAAACGTTTTAAGAGCAAAGAAAGAGACGTGGCGGCGGCACCAGCTGACGCTGGGACTCTGCTGCTCTGGAAGCTGAGGAGGTGAACTGGCCCATCAGCCTGATGCTGACGAGCTGCTGTTGCTCCACCCAGGCAGGAGTCATGGGAGCCACAGCTCATTTCTAAGCCAGAACAAATGATCACATCTTCCAGATTCTTCTGCTGGGATCCTGTCAGGCCCATCAGGAGACCTGGTCCTGGTCCTGGTCCTATCAGGACCTGGACTAATCAGGAATGTCCTGGATGAAAACGACCCCTGAATGTGTCCGATCCGTTCAGGAGACGAAATGAAACTCATCTCAATCTGGACCCCTAGAATATGGAGGCTCTACTGCATAATAACTCAATGAAAATAAACTAATATGGCTGCAATAATGAATAATCTTTGCACCGTGATTCATTAACATCAACAGAACTGAAGGCCGTGTTGTTCCTCTCAAACGCCAGACCATCTGTTGAGGTGCGTTTGATTCGTGCTACCTGGCCCGCTGCACCTCCCACAGCCAGCTCTCTGGGAAGTAGCTTCTCACCAGCGGCGCCTGATCGAAGTCTGCGCCCA
This sequence comes from Poecilia reticulata, assembly GCF_904066995.2. NCBI lineage: Eukaryota > Metazoa > Chordata > Actinopteri > Cyprinodontiformes > Poeciliidae > Poecilia > Poecilia reticulata. The sequence continues at coordinate 35,263,164 of NC_088838.1, forward strand.
GTTCTGGAGAGAAACACCAAGTCAGGCGTCAGGCGGGTCCAGACTGAAGGAAGGGACCAGAACCGGCCGGACTCACCGTAGCGTCCCAGAACCAGCCGGTCGCCCTGGTCCAGGTGCTGCTGGTAGAACTGGCAGCACTGCCTGAAGGCCGCCTTGCACTCCTCGTTCGCCACTCCGAGCCTCTGGAAGGCCTGGTCTGCGTACTGCTGGCAGCTCACGCTCTTCGGGATGTACTTCATCCCCGCCAAGCAGCAGCTCTTCCTGGAGCCGAACGTTCTGGCTGCAGAGACGGACCCGGACAGAACCAGAACCAACAGCAGCAACTGTTTTTACATCACTGCTCGTTTCTGTGGTTTTATGTTTTCAGTCACGTTGGATGTTTGAATCTTCACGGCTCTTTGCAGGGAGATTTGATTTTTATTATTTAATCTTTGATTGTTACAACAAACATTTTAATATGTGAAACTTATTTCAGACAGTAAAATCAGCCAAACATACAGACCAACCAACCAACCAAATCATTTATCTTTAGTTACTTATCACACACAGATGTGACCGAGGACTAAACTCTGCCACAGACGGAAACGTCAGACGGACGTAGCGACGGTGGATCGTACCTTTAGCTTCCTTTTGTGCGTCGGTCAATCCTCTCTTTGGACGAACGGCGGCTGTACACGGCTCACCTGAGGAACAAGCCGCCGTCAGATGGTGATTGTTTCTGATTCCTTACTCTGAGTGACGGACGTACTGCTGGACGACGGGGCGGCGTTGGCATTGGTCATAAAGGTGAGGCCAGCCAATCGGAAGACGTCGGCGTTGTCTTTGCCGCCGCCTCCTCCACAGCCCAGGTCGCTGTGCTCGAAGTGACGAAGGACCTGCGGGCCACCGTACATCCTGTCAGAGCGCCGCCCGGCCGCACCGCTCAAAGCAACACAACAAGCAGGCTGAGGTCAAACTGACGGTTACCATGGAAACAGGGTCCCTGTAATTGGGCCGCAGGCTGAAGACAGCAGAGTCTACCGCCGACAGAGCCACCATGCCGCCCTGATTGGTTCTGATGTCCAGCTTGATGTTCTCCTTTGGCTTGTAGAGTCTTTCCTGGAATAAGATGTTGGTCTGACAGACAACAACATGTCAGCCGACACGTTCAGATGAATTCCTGCTGATGAACCAGAGAGGCAGCCAGACTGCAGCACCTGCAGGCCGTTGACACACTTGTCTTTGACGTCCATCCAGACGGAGTCCGCCACCAGCTCAGTCGTTCCTTCTCCGTCCAGGATGTAGTAGACCAGCAGCCTGATGGACGGCACCATGGAGGTCGTCACCAGGAAGTTCAGGTTCTGTTTGCCATCAACGCTGGAGGCAAAGTCCTGACTTTTAAAGAACACCACCTTCCCTTTAGACAGCACCTACAGGGGAGCAGCGGCGAAGCCATCAGTAACTATGGCAACAGGGGAAGCAACAGGTGCGACCGCTTCCTCACCAAGTAGTTGAGAGTCCTGATGTTCAGGTAGGAGGGAGCGGCGGTGTACACCTGGATGTTGGCGTACTGGTTGACCCGCAGGGTGTGGCCGAACATGGGCGTGTCGATGTAAAGGTACCGCTGGTTCGGGGAGTGATAGGCCACGGCCTCCAGGGCCAGACTGGCCTGACTCTGAGCGGTCAGGCTGGGGTCCGCCGTCTCAAACTGGGTCAACAACAACCAGACCAGTCACACCAAGAGTACCGAAAGACAGACCTGCTGTTTATGTCCCACCTAACGTTTCAGATCATCAAGCTAACGTTCATCAAGCTAACGTTCATCAAGCTAACGTTAACATCAAGCTAACGTTAACATCAAGCTAACGTTAACATCAAGCTAACGTTCATCAAGCTAACGTTAACATCAAGCTAACGTTAACATGAAGCTAACGTTCATCAAGCTAACGTTCATCAAGCTAACGTTCATCAAGCTAACGTTAACATCAAGCTAACGTTCATCAAGCTAACGTTAACATCAAGCTAACGTTAACATCAAGCTAACGTTCATCAAGCTAACGTTAACATCAAGCTAACGTTCATCAAGCTAACGTTAACATCAAGCTAACGTTCATCAAGCTAACGTTCATCAAGCTAACGTTAACATCAAGCTAACGTTAACATCAAGCTAACGTTCATTAAGCTAACGTTAACATCAAGCTAACGTTAACATCAAGCTAACGTTCATCAAGCTAACGTTAACATCAAGCTAACGTTCATCAAGCTAACGTTAACATCAAGCTAACGTTCATCAAGCTAACATTCATCAAGCTAACGTTAACATCAAGCTAACGTTAACATCAAGCTAACGTTCATCAAGCTAACGTTAACATCAAGCTAACGTTCATCAAGCTAACGTTAACATCAAGCTAACGTTCATCAAGCTAACATTCATCAAGCTAAAGTTAACATCAAGCTAACGTTAACATCAAGCTAACGTTAACATCAAGCTAACGTTAACATCAAGCTAACGTTAACATCAAGCTAACATTCATCAAGCTAACGTTAACATCAAGCTAACGTTCATCAAGCTAACATTCATCAAGCTAAAGTTAACATCAGGCAAACAGAACCTGAATGGATATGAAAAGCACCTCAATAAACCTGCTAGGGGGTAAATACTTTTCACAGCCCGGCAGTGGCAGATCTTCCTCACCTTCAGCTGCGCCCTGACTGCATTTTTCTGGGGGTTGCAGATAAAATACAAGAGGCCATCAGATCCACTGCTCCTGCTCTCCCCACAGGACATGACCTCCGTTCCTCCTGTGTTCATGACCAGCTGACGCTCCACCAGACGCACCTGCACCAGGCTCACCGGCTCGTCCAGGTGATCCTTCACCAACACCTGCAGAGACAAAGGGCCTGTGCAGCTGAACAAGGTGTGGGCCACAGGGGAGTCAGAAGGTCCAACCAGATGTTGCCTCTGGTTCTGGAACAGCTGGAACGCCTCAGTGGAGGTCCGTTTTCTGGACACGTCTGGGATTCATGCCAAAGGAGCCCAGACCAACTAGTGCTAAACACTTTTCAGGTGGGACTCCATGATGCATACCTGGATGTTGTAAGGAAGACCCGGTTTGATGAACGGAGGCGTCGAGATGAGGCTCAGACGGTACGGCGACCTGACGAACTTCACAGTAGCAAACTCCGCCTCCTGGGTGATCCCACCTGCAGGGCGACAAACGGTGAGAAGGGGAGCACCTGGTTTCAGGGTGGTATGATGTCAGCGTACCTGTGTCCTCCTTCACCAGCACCGCTACATACAGGTAGCTCCCCACCAGGCTGTCCAGGTCTCTCGGTCCATCGTGTTTGTGCAGAACCTTCTGCATGTTAACAGTCACATCCAGTTCACCTGTCGGAGAGAGCTGAGAGAAGGACCCACGTTGTCTCTGAGGAGTTTCATCAGCCGCCGACAGAGAAGTCTTTGCTGCGTGTCAGGGCCTTACTCTTTCTCTGGTCACTGATGTGGGAATGATGACAGGAGCGTTCTTCTCCCTGACGTATCCATAACGCAGGAACAGCTCTCCTTCAGCCACCGGCGCGCCATGGAGATACCTGCCGAAGGCCAGAGCACCGCAGGGTAAACATCAGGTCGAACGGCTGAGCAGCTGGAGGAGATCAGGCCTCACCTGGCTGAAATCTTGAAGTGGAACTGGCTGAACTGACTGTGGCTGATGAAGTTTGTCCGTGGGTTCATTTGGATGGAGAAACTAGGAAGAACTGACAGAGGAGGAGAACGTCACAGATCATCACCTCCACCAGCGGGGCTCATATCCAACCCCAAGACGTACCGTATTCTTTAACTTCAAAATCCGTCTTTGCTTTTGTTGTGAAATCATCTGTGTAGGAAGCTTCTATTGTCCAAATTCCCAACCTGCAAGTACAGAGAACTCCGGAAAACCATCTGGGAATAACCCGAATCTTCCCGCCTCGGCAGGTCTTCCTTACTTTGGCTTGATGGGAATCCTGAAGGGGTTCTGCATCGACGGGATCCCATTGTTCACATCAACAATCTCCACAACGTCTACCGTGATGTGATCCGGATCCTGTCGGGAACAAAGATGTTCATCGACATGGCAACCGAACATCAACTCATCTATGGTCCTGGGCTCATCGGGCTCACCTTGAAGGTTAAGAAGACGCTGCGATTGGCTGGTCTCAGCTCCTGGTTCATGGAGAACGCCCTCACTTTGACTGAACACATCACAAACAGTTTCATTCTGCTAACCTGAACAGTCCATGTTCAACCTGAGTGAAGAGCCAAGAAGGCCCGACCTTTCTGATGAGGCGTGTAGAGCGGTTTGTCTGTTTGGAGGAACAGGAAGCCGTTGGATCGGGAAACCGGGATGGACAGGTGACGGTTGATCCCGTTTGATTGGACGTGAAGAATCACATGATTCAAATCCTTATTCTCTGGAAGTGGCAGCAACTGAAGAGACACAGAAGCACAGGAATCAACACCCAGGTGTTTCCAGGTACACTCCATGTCGGGCTGCGGTTGCCACAAACTGCTTCCAGCCATGTTGTTATCTGACCGCGGTAAAGCTATCCGGCTCAGAGTCCAGCCGGCCCAGCGCACGATTTACAAGTGCGCCGCAGCTCCAGACATTATGGTACACACATTTACGTGCTGCTTTCACAATAAAAGCGCACATCCGGTCCATGTTTGAGCTACTCGAAATAGGTTTCCAGCCGCTGCATTTGAAAACAGAAAATATATGCTGAAAAACTAATGCAAATATATATATATATATATATATATATATATATATATATATATATATATATATATATATATATATTAGTTTTTATTTTGTATTAGTTTCTTAGCATATATTATTTTCTGTTAGCAATGCAGCGGCTGGAAACCTATTTTGAGTAGCTCAAACATGGACCGGATGTGCGCTTTTATTGTGAAAGCAGCACGTAAATGTGTGTACCATAATGTCTGGAGCTGCGGCGCACTAGCATATTGCTGGACGCTGAGCCGGATAGCTTTACCGCGGTGTTTTCTGTTGCTATGGTTTCTCGGTTTTCTGTAGTTTTTTTTTTTTGCTCTTGTTCTGCAGGTGTGGAGGCAGACTTCTAGGATCTACTGTCCCTTTAAACCTTTCTCTCTTTCGTTTCCATTTCTGTGTCCATTACATTGGAAATATACATTTTATTTATACGTATTTGACATCAGTCAGGTGAGTGATGCAGAGCTTCAGGAGGTTTTCTCACCCGGACTTTAGCGACGCCCTGGTGGTTGTTCTGGCTGTGGAGCCGCAGGGAGGCCCTGGACAGCTCCCTGCTGTCCGCGGCCATGGACGTCTTCAGGAAGACGTAGACCGTTTCCTCCGTGGAGGAACCGAACAGCTGGACAAACACCGTCTCCACCGCGTCCAGCCTCACCGACAGGGGCGCTGTGACCAGGAAGCTGACAGAAAGAGACGCCATCACTGGTGGTGAAATACCACAGAAGAAGAAGAAGAGTCCGTTCACCAGCTGGACTCCGTTATGAATCTGTTTATTATGATAAATCACAGAAATCCTGACGAATCAGAGGCCAGTTAGACCAGAAAGCTGCAGGATTCAGAAATAAATGTTGAATAAAAGCATCAGAGTAAATCTGACAGAAGGAAAAGTTCTGGAAACTTGAACGTGTTTCAAGGTTTCTGGGTTCTGAGTTCGTCTGGACTCTGATGTTCGTTCAGCAGGTGACCCGCCGGCTGTGTGTGCGCCCCCTGCTGCTGGTCAGGTAGAAGGCAGATGACAGCCTGCCAGGCTGGTTCAGCTGGAAACATGATCACACATCGGGCTCGGTTCTGGTTCGGTTCGGTTCTGGTTCTGGTCCATCCGTCAGATGATAACAAACTTTCCTGAAGCAGGCCGTCACCCAGCAGAGGAAAACCAACCTTCAGGAAAATAACGGCACATTTGCTGAGTTTCCTCCTTTGGTCTCGTCTGTTCTGGATCAAAATGACCTCAAAGGTTCAGACAGGCAGTCAGAAACAGGTGGGGGAGGGATGGAGGCTGACAGCAGCACTGGAGGAGCTGCGGGGTTTCCAACCCGTTCTGGTTTGGTTCTACAGGAGGTTCGGACCACGGCGTCGCCTTGCAGAACCATTCGCTCGGCCGCCGTCCCAAACGGACCGATGAGGTGAAACACGGCGGTGTGAGCATCATGATGTGGGGTTTTAAATGTTCTTACATTTAAATTTATTTAATTTTACTCCATAACAACCAGCCAGCAGCTTCTGATCATTTTAATCTGTTTTATCTCCAAAATAAAACAACCAATCATCACGCAGACGACAGGAGCTTCACTTACGACTGAGCGTCCGTCCTCCAGCACAGAACCCAAACCCAAACCAGCAGAACCGACGGCTTCATGCTGAGCAGCAGGACTGACGGCTTCATGCTGAGCAGCAGGACTGACGGCCAGAAGCTCCGAGCCTCTTTATCACTTATTGATCGGTCAGAGGACGGACTTTTCCTCTGGGACGGTGTGAGTGTCCCAAAGGTGAGTTTACTCAGCCTGCTGTGTTTTCCCATCTTACCCAACACCGACACAGAACAGCTGCTGGGACAAACACAGTCTGGGTTTTACAGAACCAGAACCTCCAGAAGCTGCTCTGGATCCCTGAGGAACGTGAGACCATTTACCTGGAGGGTAAGATCAGAACCAGGCGGATCAGAACCAAGATGATCAGAACCAGACGGATCAGAACCAGGTCAGAACCAGGTGGATCAGAACCAGGTAGACCAGAACCAGGCTGATCAGAACCAGGCTGATCAGAACCAGGCTGATCAGAACCAGGCGGACCAGAGGAGGACTGTCCAGTTGGACCAGAACCTGGAGTGAAAGGGAACCAAACGGTTCCTGGTTTTATCCAAGTTGATTTCCAATCAATCGACTGAGCTGCAGTGGAAGGAACCTCCTGTAGTAACTGGACCTCCTGTAGTAACTGGAGCTCCTGTAGTAAATGAACCTCTTGTAGTAAATGAACCTCCTGTAGTAAATGAACCTCCTGTAGTAAATGAACCTCCTGTAGTAACTGGACCTCCTGTAGTAACAGGAGCTCCTGTAGTAAATGAACCTCCTGTAGTAACTGGACCTCCTGTAGTAACTGGACCTCCTGTAGTAAATGAACCTCCTGTAGTAAATGAACCTCCTGTAGTAACTGGACCTCCTGTAGTAACTGGAGCTCCTGTAGTAAATGAACCTCTTGTAGTAAATGAACCTCCTGTAGTAAATGAACCTCCTGTAGTAAATGAACCTCCTGTAGTAACAGGAGCTCCTGTAGTAAATGAACCTCTTGTAGTAAATGAACCTCCTGTAGTAAATGAACCTCTTGTAGTAAATGAACCTCCTGTAGTAAATGAACCTCCTGTAGTAACTGGACCTCCTGTAGTAAATGAAACTCTTGTAGTAAATGAACCTCCTGTAGTAAATGAACCTCCTGTAGTAACTGGACCTCCTGTAGTAACTGGACCTCCTGTAGTAAATGAACCTCCTGTAGTAAATGAACCTCCTGTAGTAACTGGACCTCCTGTAGTAACTGGAGCTCCTGTAGTAAATGAACCTCTTGTAGTAAATGAACCTCCTGTAGTAAATGAACCTCTTGTAGTAAATGAACCTCCTGTAGTAAATGAACCTCCTGTAGTAACTGGACCTCCTGTAGTAAATGAAACTCTTGTAGTAAATGAACCTCCTGTAGTAAATGAACCTCCTGTAGTAACTGGACCTCCTGTAGTAACTGAACCTCCTGTAGTAAATGAACCTCCTGTAGTAAATGAACCTCCTGTAGTAAATGAACCTCTTGTAGTAAATGAACCTCCTGTAGTAACTGAACCTCCTGTAGTAACTGGACCTCCTGTAGTAACTGAACCTCCTGTAGTAAATGAACCTCCTGTAGTAAATGAACCTCTTGTAGTAAATGAACCTCCTGTAGTAAATGAACCTCCTGTAGTAAATGAACCTCCTGTAGTAAATGAACCTCCTGTAGTAAATGAACCTCCTGTAGTAAATGAACCTCTTGTAGTAAATGAACCTCCTGTAGTAACTGAACCTCCTGTAGTAACTGAACCTCCTGTAGTAACTGAACCTCCTGTAGTAAATGAACCTCCTGTAGTAAATGAACCTCCTGTAGTAAATGAACCTCCTGTAGTAACTGAACCTCCTGTAGTAACTGAACCTCCTGTAGTAACTGAACCTCCTGTAGTAACTGAACCTCCTGTAGTAAATGAACCTCCTGTAGTAAATGAACCTCCTGTAGTAACTGGACCTCCTGTAGTAACTGAACCTCCTGTAGTAAATGAACCTCCTGTAGTAACTGAACCTCCTGTAGTAAATGAATCTCCTGTAGTAAATGAACCTCCTGTAGTAAATGAACCTCCTGTAGTAACTGAACCTCCTGTAGTAAATGAACCTCCTGTAGTAAATGAACCTCCTGTAGTAACTGAACCTCCTGCTCCCTGTAGTAACTGAACCTCCTGTAGTAAATGAACCTCCTGTAGTAACTGGACCTCCTGTAGTAAATGAACCTCCTGTATTAATGAACCTCCTGCTCCCTGTAGTAAATGAACTTCCTGTAGTAACTGAACCTCCTGTAGTAAATGAACCTCCTGTAGTAAATGAACCTCCTGTAGTAATTGAACCTCCTGTAGTAAATGAACCTCCTGTAGTAACTGAACCTCCTGTAGTAAATGAACCTCCTGTAGTAAATGAACCTCCTGTAGTAACTGAACCTCCTGTAGTAAATGAACCTCCTGTAGTAAATGAACCTCCTGTAGTAACTGAACCTCCTGCTCCCTGTAGTAACTGAACCTCCTGTAGTAAATGAACCTCCTGTAGTAAATGAACCTCCTGTATTAATGAACCTCCTGCTCCCTGTAGTAAATGAACTTCCTGTAGTAACTGAACCTCCTGTAGTAAATGAACCTCCTGTAGTAAATGAACCTCCTGTATTAATGAACCTCCTGCTCCCTGTAGTAAATGAACTTCCTGTAGTAACTGAACCTCCTGTAGTAAATGAACCTCCTGTAGTAAATGAACCTCCTGTAGTAACTGAACCTCCTGTAGTAAATGAACCTCCTGTAGTAAATGAACCTCGTGTAGTAAATGAACCTCTTGTAGTAAATGAACCTCCTGTAGTAACTGAACCTCCTGTAGTAAATTAACCTCCTGTAGTAAATGAACCTCCTGTAGTAACCGAACCTCCTGTAGTAAATGAACCTCCTGTAGTAAATGAACCTCCTGTAGTAAATGAACCTCCTGCTCCCTGTAGTAAATGAACCTCCTGCTCCCTGTAGTAAATGAACCTCCTGTAGTAACTGAACCTCCTGTAGTAAATGAACCTCCTGTAGTAACTGGACCTCCTGTAGTAACTGGACCTCCTGTAGTAACTGAACCTCCTGTAGTAAATGAACCTCTTGTAGTAAATGAACCTCCTGTAGTAAATGAACCTCCTGTAGTAACTGGACCTCCTGTAGTAACTGAACCTCCTGTAGTAAATGAACCTCCTGTAGTAAATGAAGCTCCTGTAGTAAATGAACCTCTTGTAGTAAATGAACCTCCTGTAGTAACTGAACCTCCTGTAGTAACTGGACCTCCTGTAGTAACTGAACCTCCTGTAGTAAATGAACCTCCTGTAGTAAATGAACCTCTTGTAGTAAATGAACCTCCTGTAGTAAATGAACCTCCTGTAGTAACTGGACCTCCTGTAGTAACTGAACCTCCTGTAGTAAATGAACCTCCTGTAGTAAATGAACCTCTTGTAGTAAATGAACCTCCTGTAGTAACTGAACCTCCTGTAGTAACTGGACCTCCTGTAGTAACTGAACCTCCTGTAGTAAATGAACCTCCTGTAGTAAATGAACCTCCTGTAGTAACTGAACCTCCTGTAGTAAATGAATCTCCTGTAGTAAATGAACCTCCTGTAGTAAATGAACCTCCTGTAGTAAATGAACCTCTTGTAGTAAATGAACCTCCTGTAGTAAATGAACCTCCTGTAGTAAATGAACCTCCTGCTCCCTGTAGTAAATGAACCTCCTGTAGTAATTGAACCTCCTGTAGTAAATGAACCTCCTGTAGTAACTGAACCTCCTGTAGTAAATGAACCTCCTGTAGTAAATGAACCTCCTGTAGTAACTGAACCTCCTGCTCCCTGTAGTAACTGAACCTCCTGTAGTAAATGAACCTCCTGTAGTAACTGAACCTCCTGCTCCCTGTAGTAACTGAACCTCCTGTAGTAAATGAACCTCCTGTAGTAACTGGACCTCCTGTAGTAAATGAACCTCCTGTATTAATGAACCTCCTGCTCCCTGTAGTAAATGAACTTCCTGTAGTAACTGAACCTCCTGTAGTAAATGAACCTCCTGTAGTAAATGAACCTCCTGTAGTAAATGAACCTCCTGTATTAATGAACCTCCTGCTCCCTGTAGTAAATGAACTTCCTGTAGTAACTGAACCTCCTGTAGTAACTGAACCTCCTGTAGTAAATGAACCTCCTGTAGTAAATGAACCTCGTGTAGTAAATGAACCTCTTGTAGTAAATGAACCTCCTGTAGTAAATGAACCTCCTGTAGTAAATGAACCTCTTGTAGTAAATGAACCTCCTGTAGTAACTGAACCTCCTGTAGTAAATGAACCTCCTGTAGTAAATGAACCTCCTGTAGTAACTGGACCTCCTGTAGTAACTGAACCTCCTGTAGTAAATGAACCTCCTGTAGTAAATGAACCTCTTGTAGTAAATGAACCTCCTGTAGTAAATGAACCTCCTGTAGTAACTGGACCTCCTGTAGTAACTGAACCTCCTGTAGTAAATGAACCTCCTGTAGTAAATGAACCTCCTGTAGTAACTGAACCTCCTGTAGTAAATGAACCTCCTGTAGTAAATGAACCTCCTGTAGTAAATGAACCTCCTGTAGTAACTGAACCTCCTGTAGTAAATGAATCTCCTGTAGTAAATGAACCTCTTGTAGTAAATGAACCTCCTGTAGTAAATGAACCTCTTGTAGTAAATGAACCTCCTGTAGTAAATGAACCTCCTGTAGTAAATGAACCTCCTGTAGTAACTGATTCTCCTGTAGTAAATGAACCTCCTGTAGTAAATGAACCTCCTGTAGTAACTGAACCTCCTGTAGTAAATGAACCTCCTGTAGTAAATGAACCTCCTGTAGTAACTGAACCTCCTGCTCCCTGTAGTAACTGAACCTCCTGTAGTAAATGAACCTCCTGTAGTAAATGAACCTCCTGTAGTAAATGAACCTCCTGTAGTAACTGGACCTCCTGTAGTAACTGGAGCTCCTGTAGTAAATGAACCTCTTGTAGTAAATGAACCTCCTGTAGTAAATGAACCTCCTGTAGTAAATGAACTTCCTGTAGTAACTGAACCTCCTGTAGTAAATGAACCTCCTGTAGTAACTGAACCTCCTGTAGTAACTGAACCTCCTGTAGTAAATTAACCTCCTGTAGTAAATGAACCTCCTGTAGTAACCGAACCTCCTGTAGTAAATGAACCTCCTGTAGTAAATGAACCTCCTGTAGTAAATGAACCTCCTGCTCCCTGTAGTAAATGAACCTCCTGTAGTAACTGAACCTCCTGTAGTAAATGAACCTCCTGTAGTAAATGAACCTCCTGTAGTAAATGAACCTCCTGTAGTAACTGAACCTCCTGCTCCCTGTAGTAACTGAACCTCCTGTAGTAACTGAACCTCCTGTAGTAAATGAACCTCTTGTAGTAAATGAACCTCCTGTAGTAAATGAACCTCTTGTAGTAAATGAACCTCCTGTAGTAACTGAACCTCCTGTAGTAACTGGACCTCCTGTAGTAACTGAACCTCCTGTAGTAAATGAACCTCCTGTAGTAAATGAACCTCCTGTAGTAACCGAACCTCCTGTAGTAAATGAACCTCCTGTAGTAAATGAACCTCCTGCTCCCTGTAGTAAATGAACCTCCTGTAGTAACTGAACCTCCTGTAGTAAATGAACCTCCTGTAGTAAATGAACCTCCTGTAGTAAATGAACCTCCTGTAGTAACTGAACCTCCTGCTCCCTGTAGTAACTGAACCTCCTGTAGTAACTGAACCTCCTGTAGTAAATGAACCTCTTGTAGTAAATGAACCTCCTGTAGTAAATGAACCTCCTGTAGTAACTGAACCTCTTGTAGTAAATGAACCTCCTGTAGTAAATGAACCTCCTGTAGTAACTGAACCTCTTGTAGTAAATGAACCTCCTGTAGTAACTGAACCTCCTGCTCCCAGGTCATTTTCATGCTACATAAAAGTTGCATCTCTTCAGGAACATTCAAAGTGTTAAACCTCCTGCAGGTTCTCCCTGGTTCAGGTTGGACCTCAGAACTCGTTTCTCACCTGCAGCTCCAGACAGAACCTCTCCAGAAGACGACTGGGTCGGCTCACATGGGGACCCAGGAATGTTTGCGTTGAGCCAGAAGGGGATTGAAATGTTCCCAACAGGATCTGGAGGAAAATCCCTCTGTGGTTCAGGCTGCAGACATTTAGTTCTCAAATCTGGACCTCCTGTTTATGTTAGACCAGGAGGTCCAGGTCCAGTCCTGGAGATCTACCACCCAGCAACTTCATCCAGCAACTTCATCCAGCAACTTCATCCAGCAACTTCAACCAGCAACTTCAACCAGCAACTTCAACCAGCAACTTCAACCAGCAACCTGAATAAAATGAATGGGTTGCTCTTCCCTCATCTCCTCTGCAGAGCTCATGAGGGAATTCAGCCATTTGATTCAGGAATGATGGGGACGCATCTCAGGATGTTTTCCCTCCTTCAGTCAGTTGACCCGGTTCTACTGGAACCAGAACATCTGCTCCACCTCCAGCTGCTCTGAGTCAAACCAACCTGTTCCCCTCCTGGCCTGTGGGGGCGCTGCACCAAGAACCACTGAAGGAAACGACACAAAAACCTCTGAAGACACTGAGAGCAACTTCCTTCTTCACCAGATGGAAACAAGATGGAGGATTTTAGCGGTTGGAGGATTTCTCTTTAGGCTAAAGACCAGGAGCCATTTCTGCTGCTAGCGCTAGGCTAGCATGTTAGCTTCGGTTACCCAGAATGCCCTGCGCTGTGGTCCACTTCCTGCATTTGGAGTGGTCTCTGGTCCACTTGGCGTTCACATTCAAACCAAACCCAGACCTGGACGATCAGAGGTCAGAGGTCGATTAGCAGTCATACCTCACCAACCGGACTAGACTTTGACTAGGCAGACGGACTGGACTCGCTCATCCTGTGTTGGAGGTTCTGTTCTGGTGGAACCTCTGAAGCGCCAGGAAAAGTCCAGAGAACCGAGTCGAGGAGAAAAACTTTATTAGGACTTTATAATCGTTTATAGAAGTCATAACATCCTTTATGTACAGATACAGTTTGATACATTTCATGAAATAAAGTGACGGCAGAGTTCATCTCATGTTCTTCCACAAGCTGAGCCGTTTCAGAACCGACGTCCAGTAACTTTGTGTCAAAACGTCTGAAAGGTTCTGGCAGGAGAATCTGAGCCTGGAGACCCGGCAGCTCAGGCCTCCTGGACCAGACGTCCTGCGGGTTTGGACCTGCGGTTCTGGACCTGCGGTTCTGGACCTGCGGGTTTGGACCTGCGGTTCTGGACCTGCGGTTCTGTCTCTGCAACATCACGACCTTCAACAGGAACCAAGCATGCAACGCAAACACAACATCAACAGAACTGGTCATCATGCAGCTGGGCGGTCGGAACCGGGTCCGGACTCTGAGCGTCTGATAAATATTAGTTTATAGGAAAATGATTAATAATCAATAAAAGGAGTTTATTTATTCAGTTCTAGGATTTTATGGGCTGATCATCATTTGATCTGTTTTAACGTTTTAATCATCAAACAGAACCGGGCTCATCAACACCAACTGGACCTGTGTTTGTGCAGAAATCTTCGGTCAGCTTGTGCTCGATGATTGGTCAGCTGACCACATCGCCGGCCCTGATTGGCTCACAGCACCATGGCGGGGATGTGGTGGACCATGGAGGCGGGGTGAGGCACCGCGGTCAGCTGCGGGGGGTGGGCCGGCGGGGGCGAGTGGACCCCCGGGCCGCCCACCACCACCACGCCGCCCACCGGCGCGCCCGCGTCCCCGCTGGGTCGGTGCCGCGCGCTCTTCTGGTGCGCGCGCAGCCCGGCCAGCTGGGAGTAGGCCGACTGGCAGACGTGGCACTTGTAGGGCCGCTCCCCGGTGTGCAGCCGGACGTGGTTCCGCAGCGTGGACGACTGGCTGAAGCGGCGGTTGCAGAAGCGGCAGACGAACGGCTTGTCCAGCGTGTGAATGCGCATGTGCGAGCGCAGGTTGCTGCGGGAGTTGAAACCGCGGTGACAGATGACGCAGCGCATGCGCCCTAGACTGGAGGAGGAAGCGGAGGAGGAAGAGGAGGCGGAGGAGGAGGAGGAGGAGGAGGAGCCTTCACAGGTGTGGAAATCATCTGGAAGCAGGAGAAGAAGAACATCCAGACCTGCTGATCATCAAAACCTGACCTGCCGGAACCAGAACCAGACCGGCGGTTCCGGTTCTGGTTCTGGTTCTGAAATGTCGTCCGAGCTCATCTCTACTGTTCAGTTACCGGTTTTGGTTTTCTTTCCCTGCTCCTCGTCGGCGCCTGGAATCCCAGGAATTCCCAGGAATGTGTTGTGGGAGTTTCCATACCAGACCAGCAGCTCCTGGTCCGGAGGGATGGTCTGCGCGCAGATATGGATTATTATTCAAATACAATATAATATGGATTATTATTAAAATATAATAATATGACTTATTATGAAGCTGAAACATACTCTGGGTAATTTCATAAATATTCTATTTGGTGAATTTAAATCATTTCAAATCAGGTAAATTTCAGGTTTTCAATGTTTTTCTGTCTGCGGCCAGCAGGTGGCGCCACCGACCAGCGGAAGAACCGTTTCGGTTCCAGGCGTTCACCTGTCCTGATCCGATCCATGCGGGAACGTTCTGGATCTGCTCTTAATTTCACCTTTTTCGTTTTAAACATTTCACCGTAAAAATGTTTTCATATCATTTTATTTCCGTTTATTCAGATTTAAATCTCTTTGTCAGTAATTATTTCTAATTTAATTACATTTTGCTTCTTAGGATCTAATTACAAAACAATTAACCACTAATTTATTCTTTAGGCTGTTTAATTTACTTTGACTTTTGTTTTCTTTTTCTTATTTATTTGTTTTTTATTTAAACATTTTTTTATATTTTTATTTTCAAAAATCAACTAAATGTATTTTATTACATTTTAAATTTAATTAGAATAATTTAGTGACTTGATTTATTAAAGTAAGTTTTTTGTGTGAATGAATGAATGAATGAATGAATGAATGAATGAATGAATGAGTCGGAATTCTCTGGACTTGTTGTTAAATTAAAACATTTGATTTGAAGTAAAAATGATTTTCCTGCAGCTTCAAACCGACTGAATTATTTATTACTTTTATTTCTGTAATTTACATAATAATAATAATAATAATAATAATAATAATAATAATAATAATAATAATGATGATGTAATATTTTTCTATAGTGAAATTTAAACGCTGCTCTTGATTTTTTCCACTGGTTGACAATAAACAATATTTCTATAATATTGTTATAAAATTAGCAATAATAATGATATTATTAATAATAATGTTATTAAGTTATCCCTTACATTCCCAGGTTGTTTGCTGATGTTTAATAAATAATTCATTTCCCAGATTTGTGATTAAATCAGTTTTATTAAATTGTTTGATTTATTAAATTTTTACAGAAACCAATAAGAGCCAAAAATCACCAACATGTTGAATCTAAATCAACTCGTAAATAAAAAACATGTTTTCACAGATTAAAAAGCTAAAAAATGAAAACGATGCCATATTTATAGATTTACATTTAGAAGAATGAAAATGATTTATTTTTAAATTCCAAACAGAAAAACGTTTCATTTGTTTTATTCTAATTATTATTTCTTTATTAATGTTTTGGCTCCAAAAGGAAAACACTGGAATAATTGAGTGTTAGGGTTATGGTTAGTAATAATATCGGTATTTGCTTCCTGACCTCCACCGCCTTGTAGAAAACGCTGCTGCCGACCTGAACCACCTCCAGGTTCTGCTCCTGCTCGTTCCGGGCGCATTTGATGTACGTCATCCAGCTGCGCTGGTCCTCCTGACTGGCGTCGATGAAGAACCGGACCGACCCGTCTTCGTTGAACACCTGGAGACCAAAACGGGCCGATCAGAAAACCATCAGAAACCGATGATAAACCGATGATAAACCGATGATAAACCGATCGGTCGGTTTGTGTTCCAGATGTTTGGATTTTAATGAGATAAATATTTTAGTCATAACATGAAACGTCCCCAGAGAAACATGTTGAATTAAACACATAATTTATTTAGTTTCACTAAAATCACTTTTATTTATTTACTTAGTGGCTGAAAGTTTTTTCAAGATTTTCTGACGGCTGAGAAATTAATAAAAATTAAAAATGTCAAAAGTTTGTTTTTTTAGTATAAAATTATTTACAGTCAATTACTGCAACAATTTCATTATTAATATAATAATAATAATAATAATAATAATAATAATAATAATAATAATTATTATTATTATTATTATATTTATTATTATTATATTTATTATTATATTTATTATTATTGTTGTTATTATTATATTTATTATTATTATTATTATTATTATATTTATTGTTGTTGTTGTTATTATTGAACTGTAGTTTATTCTGTAGTTTGTTGCTGAAATGTTCATAAAGTAAAATCAGTTAAATCTTTTATTTCATCTGAATCGTTTTAATAACTTTAAATATTAATTTTTCTGCATTTTGTTGCTGATTCTTTGTGTTTAATTATTATATTTATTATTATTTATGTTTACAGAAACTTTTTAAATAAAACATGTAAATAAATTTCGCACCGTTTTTTGACTTGACTGATATTTTTATATTCTGATGTGATGAAAGTCCAGAACCGGTTCCGATCGCTGCTGCAGCGGGAAGAACCGCGGAAGATTCGGCTCATTTAAAGAATCTTTCCGGAGCTGGTTCGGTTCTGTCTGGT
Organism: Poecilia reticulata; assembly: GCF_904066995.2. Classification (NCBI taxonomy): domain Eukaryota; kingdom Metazoa; phylum Chordata; class Actinopteri; order Cyprinodontiformes; family Poeciliidae; genus Poecilia; species Poecilia reticulata. The sequence goes on from NC_088838.1 coordinate 35,280,270, forward strand.
TCTGGTTCGGTTCTGTCTGGTTCTGGTTCGGTTCTGTCCGGTTCTGGTTCGGTTCTGTCTGGTTCTGGTTCGGTTCTGTCCGGTTCTGGTTCGGTTCTGTCTGGTTCTGGTTCGGTTCTGTCTGGTTCTGGTTCGGTTCTGTCTGGTTCTACTGGAAGTGTTGAGATGTTCCGAAAAGCCTGAAATTCGCCAACAGAACCGGAGGTTGGGGTGTGTAGGACGGACTGGACCGAGCCTCACTGGACCGAACCGAACCAGACCGAACCGGACCGGCCCTGACTGGACCGGGCCTAACTGGATCAAACCGAACCGGACCAAACCGAACCGGACCGAACCGGGCCTCACCTCCCACATCAGGTTGTTGTTCTTGTACAGGTCCACATGTTCCGGTGAGACCAGGCGGCCGGTAAATGGACCCATCTCGGTTCCGGCTTTGATCCAAGTCTTGGAGAAAATCCCGAGTCCTTCTCCTGCAGCACACAGAGGTCCAATCAGCCTGCGGACGGACCGAACCGAACCGAACCTCCACATCGTGTAATTTCATCTCTGCTTCGTTTCACGGAAACATCAAATGTTCCTCAAAGTTCTGCTTACCCGGAACCGAACTCTGCGCGATGATGACCTCGCTGGGCAGAACCAGGCTGGACAGCTTCTGGACCTCTGAACACAAACAGAACTTCACTTAGATCCGGTTCTGTCCGAACAGAACCAGGTTCGGCTCTGGCTCAGCGGCACCAGGCCGCCCCGCTGCTCGCCGAACCCAGTTCAGGAGGTTCGGAACCAAATGACAATAACTGGAAAAAACAAGAATAAAACTGCAAGACAAGTTCGGTTTCTGTGGATCTCAGGGTTCGGTTCGGTTCGGTTCGGTTCGGTCCGCGAAACTAGCAGAAGCAGAAAAAAACATTTGGATTGTAGAAAAGAAGAACGGAACCGGAACCGGAGCGGCGGGTTGAGCCGGAACCGCCTTTAAGCAGAGAAACAGAAATAATTCCGTCAAAATGACAGAAAACGATAAAAATGACGAAATGAAACTGAAACATTTTATCTGGAATTTTTTCTAACGAAATTCAGCAAAAACCAAAACGAATCAAACACGAAATGAAATGAAAATGAAGCAGAAATCAGAGGAAAAAATCATCTTCATGCTGAGAAAAGTTTCAATATCTGATCAAATCAGAAAATATTTTCCTTTTTTTTCCATTTAAAATCAAATTATGATGTTTAAAAATAAATACAAAATAAAAACGGAATTAAATGTTTATCTAAAGTCCCGAAAATATGAATTGGCCGATCAGAGTATAATTATAATTATTATTATTATTATTATTATTATTATTATTATTATTGTTATTATTATTATTAACTCTTTGGTTCTCCGGTTCCGGACTCTCACCTCCAGAGAAGGACTGGGCCAGCACCTCGGCCGTGAAGGCGGTCTTGGGGCTCGCGCTCGGCCCGGTTCGCTCCTCGTGCTGCAGGTGATGCTGGTGCGCGTGCGGCGGCTGCTCGCCCAGCACGTGCCTCCAGCGGCCGTACAGGAAGCTGTGCAGGATGTCTGAGGTGATGATGTCCGCCAGGGAGAGCGGCTGCTGCGGCTTCAGGGCCAGAGAGGAGCCGGCGGGCAGCACGGAGCCCATGGCGGCGGGGGAGAGGAGGGACCGGGCGGAGGAGGACCGGGCGGCGGACGACCGGGGCGGCGGGGGACCGGGGCGGCGGGGGACCGGGCGGCGGAGGACCGGGGCGGCGGGGGACCGGGCGGCGGAGGAGAGGAGGGACCGGGCGGAGGAGGACCGGGGCGACGGGGCAGAGGAGGGACCGGGCGGCGGAGGACCGGGGCGGCTGGGGACCGGGCGGCCGAGCGGAAGTTCCCTGTCTGGGTTCACCGGTGAAGAAGATCCAGCCACTTGCAGCCCGGGAGACGCTGGCAGGAGTCGAGAGGTTCTGCAGGAAAACCGACCTGAGGGAGAGTGGGGGGGGCCTTTATACCGGAGCCGCTGAGGAAGAGGAGGGAGAGGAGGAGGAGGAGGAGGAGGAGGAAGAGGAGCAGGAGGCCTGTTATTGGCTCCGCTGCGGTCTCACGCTCAATTAGGACGGACAGAGCCGATGTGACCCAGACCAGCAGGTAGACGCAGCCCAAACACGCAGCGCTGACCGGGGGGTCACGGCCCGCCGGGGGAGGCTCCGTCATGCTCTGGGCTCCAGATCCGCCTGAAAATGGACCCGCAGAACCTCCCGGAACCAGCAGCGCTGGAATCCAGGCTGAGTGACGGAGCAGAACATGAGATTAGAGGCCAGATTAGCGAGAAACAGCTGCTCTTCATCATCATCATCATCCTCCCGACATGATTCCCGCTTCCACTGTGATCTGTATTTATGAGCTTTTAAACATTTATTACCCCCCCGAACACACACACACACACACACACACCAGACACACACACACACACACAGAAACACACACACACACAGAAACACACACACACCAGACACACACACACACACACAAACACAAACACCAGACACACACACACACACACACAAGACACACCAGACACACACACACACCAGACACACACACACACACACACACATTTCTGTCGTCCGTCACTGAAACATCGCTGGATGTTGAATCTGATTTTGACCCGTTTTAAATCGGAACCGAACCTGGACGGACCGGATCCAGAACCTGTGGAAACATTCAGCGTCTCGGTGTTTTATTTAAACTGCAGGTTTTTATTTTTGAAATAAATATTTTTATATTTCAAATAATGTCAGGCGACACAAACCAAATAAAAACTCAGGATAATCTTTTATTAATCAGTAAAATATATTAAATAAATATACACTTTAAAAATTCCTACAAATAAAACCTAAAATAATTTAAACATTATAAATTTTCCTCCAGCAGCTCCGGGTCACCGAGCCCTGCAGCCGGGAATCACGGCTCCTCTCCCGGCCCCGGCTCCGCCCCGCCGGCCTCTGCGGAGCTCCGTGCGCCCCGGAGCGGGCCGAACCGGGCCGAACCGGGTCGGAACGGGCGCTTTTGTCCTGGGAGTCTGAGGAGAGAAAGGGGAGAAAATCCGGGAATAAAAGCAGATTTGCAAATGTTTTCAGTTCGTTAGAGAGAGAAAGGCCGGGTCCTCCTTTCTCTCCCGCCTTTCTTTGCGGGGCTCCCCGCACGCGGATCCGGGCGGTTCGGTTCCTTAATGGAGAGGCGCGTCTGGGCCGCAGGAGGACAGACACGCTTAATGAGCTTCCCAACAAAAAGCTCCGCGCCGCCGCGACAACGAGACACTTCAGCCCGAAAAGACGCCGGGAAGTCAGAGGCGGAGGGAGGCAGGTGACTGGCACGCGCACAGAGCGGGTGTGTGTGTGTGTGTGTGTGTGTGGGGGGGGGGTCAGGGGGTGGGAATCGGCCCAAATGGCGCAACATTGTTCCGCTAACGTGATTAAGTGGCGCAGCGCCTCATTAGTATTCATGCGGCGGACAGACGCAGCGCGCGCCGCTAATAATCCGCTTTAAAAACCTTTTAATGATCATCAGTCAGCTGCACGAGCCGAACCGAACCGAGCCCACCTTCCTCACGACCAAGGGGAGGAGGAGGGTTCGGTCCAGAGCTTCAGCTTCTCTCCGGAACCAGCAGAACTAGAGAAACTAAAACCAGAACATCTTCAGGGTTCTGCAGAACCGGACCCAGAGTCCCCGGTTCCGGACGGTTTCTCAGGTCCCGTTTTTTTTAAATCTCACTTTGGAAAAAGTTCTGCTGAGGTTCTATGACCCAGATCCGCAACATCGGCCTCGGTCCACAAATGTTCCCGAACCTGTCCTGGTTCCGGTCCGATGAGCTTCAGGACATTTCCAGGAGAACTTGGTGGTTCCGAAATGTTCTGCTGGAACCGAGACCCGCAGAAACCCAGAACCAGGGAGACGTCACCGACCAGCAGAGAGAAAATATAAAAAATAAAAAAATAAAAAATATAAAAAATAAAAAATAAAAATATAAAATCTAAAAGTCATAAACAGAAAAATAAAAACGTTCCGGTTCCGGTTCGGTTCGGTTCCGTCTGGCGGGACAAATTCACGAGAGAAATCAAAGATTCATTTCTCAAAGCTCATAAACCCGGTTCTGCTGAGCCGATCAACCCGCCCGGTTCCGACTGGACCTGGACTTCAGCTTGAACCAGGAATCCGGTTCTGGTTCCGGAGGAATCCCTCCAGGTCCAATCCTGGGTTCTGATCCAGACGGTTCTGTAATCTCAGACAGAACATTTGGGTCAGAACCGCCCCCCCTTCAGGGAACCATTTGGACCGGGTCCAGATCCCCATCACGTTAATGTTTAATCAGGTCATCGGTACTTACCGAACCCCTTCCGGTACTTTATGACCGCAGAGCTGCATGCATTAGCCGAACCGGACCCCTGGGCCCGACCAGAGCTGAAACCACAAACAGAACCGGCCGGTTCCGCCGCTCCATGAAGCTTCAGCCATCAGGAAAACATCCAGAACCGGACCGGACCGGAGCCGAACCGAACCATCAGAACTTCTGATTGTTTAATAAATTCATCAAAATCAGATTCAGTTGTAGGAACCAGAACTACGGACCGGAACCAGAACTATGGACCGGAACCAGAACTACGGACCGGAACCAGAACTACAGCAATAATTTATTATTTCCGTTTCTGCCCGTTAATCCGATTCCTGAATTTAACCACCGGTTTCATCAGGAACTGGGTTCTGCGGGGCTCCGGCCTGGTTCTGCTGGCCATGGCTCGGTTCTGCGGGGCTCTAGGCCTCGTCTGGAACCGGTCCAGACTCTTCAGAACCTCCTCGGTCCCCACGAGGCGTTCATGTTCCTGTAAATATCCGTTTCCACGGTGATGCGTCCTCCTCCTCCTCCTCCTGCGGCCCCCCGGCGGCCCGCGGCCCCCCGGGGCCGGTCGGCGGTGATTACAGGAACGTTTTAGCGACCCGATGACATCACGCCGTTATTCGGACCAGAACCATCTGCGCCGCTCAGGGAGCATCAATAAATGATCAGAACCATGTTCATGTCTCTGAGGGGCCCAGCAGCGGTCCGCGGGCCGGTTCCGACCCAAAACACACGAGTTTGGTCCTTTGAAGCCAAGCAGGAATTTTATCCATAATTTTCATAAAAACAAAATGAGTGTAAATGTGAAATCTAAAGGTTTTTCCTTCATTTTGATGCTTTTCTATGGTTTCAGTAAAATCCTCATGATGATTTCAACATCCGGCTGCAGGAGGGAAATGAACCATAAATCTATAGATCTGTGTTGTCCTGTAAAGGTAAAGGTGAGTTTCATCACCTGGACTCAGAAACAGACACGGTCAGAAAGAAGGAGCCGTTTATTAGCCCGCAGTGATCATCGCGTCCGCAGCGGTTCATCCATCCGCCAATAGAATCTAGAAAATCTGCAGGTTACAGTTAGAAAAGCAACAGAAACCGGAAGCTGCCCTCCGGAACCAAAGTCTCCGGATCAGGAAGCCGGACGCTGAAGCGGGCCGGTGCTCACAGGTCCGGTTCTGATCGCAGCTGTCGGAACCAGAACCGGACACCCGGCATGAATCCACTTCAGCCGTTTTAACAATGCGGCGCCGCCCCATCTCCGGCCCAATTCCAGGCGGGTCAGAACCGAACCGAACCGCCGGGGGGCGGGGCGCCTAGCAGTCTTGAGGAAACGCAGATCGGTTAAACACAACATGTGAATTAAACAGAACAGAAATCATTTTAACTGGAGAGCAGTGGAATTTACACAAACTGAATATTTATACGATTTAAATAGACCTGAAGAGGAGAACTCATTATTATTGTCTTTATCATCATCATCACATACAGAAAGCAGAACCATTTCAGCCAGATCTCCGGAAACAAGACAAACCTCTCTGTGGTCCGACAAACGTGGTTCAGCTAACAGAGCAGCCGCCGCGGCTGGCCGCGCCAACATGGCCGCGCCAACATGGCCGCGCCAACATGGCCGCCAAGCGAACCGTCCAACTGCAGCTTGCTAGCATGATCTGAGGACAAAGCATGCAGCTAGCATGTCGGCTAACGAATCTGAAATACTGCAACAGGTGGAATTAAACTGGTAGAAAAATCTCAAGATTTCAAAAAAACAGACATAACTAAAAACTTCAGGACCGACATCTCTTAAAAAATAAAATGAACAAGTCTTTAAATTTTACCAAATTCGCATCAAATAAGCTTAAACAGTAAATTAGCTGAGTTTCGATAAGAAAAGCCAAAAAATATATTTACATTTGTGCAAGTTGATGAAAACAACATAACTTTTTGAGGAACATTACCAACCCTTAAACACACACACACACACACGCACACACACAAAGCATAAATCAGCACCGCACGAATACACACAATGTTAAGCTAACGGGTTCTGGTAGCTAAGCTAACGGGTTCTGGTAGCTAAGCTAACGGGTTCTGGTAGCTAAGCTAACGGGTTCTGGTAGCTAAGCTAACGGGTTCTGGTAGCTAAGCTAACGGGTTCTGGTAGCTAAGCTAACGGGTTCTGGTAGCTAAGCTAACGGGTTCTGGTAGCTAAGCTAACGGGTTCTGGTAGCTAAGCTAACGGGTTCTGGTAGCTAAGCTAACGGGTTCTGGTAGCTAAGCTAAAACACTTTCAGCTAAATTGTTAACGCGGGTAAAGCAGGCAGGAAAATGTCAAAACTCAAGCAGGTTCGGCAGCTTATCAAATTAAAACGGATCATTTTGGAGTTAATTAATATTTAACCATTTTCACCATCCTTTTCTTTGGAGCCTTTAATTTCTGGTTTTGTCCGTTTTTCCTAACCATATTTAAAACATCTTTAGTAGCTTGTTAATTTCATGTCCACAGCACCAATTTCAGAGAATCAGACGAGTTCTTCCTTATGCCAACTCCAAGGTTTAAAAATAAATCATCAGAACTGAAATCTGGACCCATTTTTAGTTGGAAAATCAACACTAATAATGTGCGACCTGGTTTAGATGTTTAAATTGTAATTGCACATGCAGGGTTAGAGTCTGGGGTTAGCGTGAAGCTAAGCTAATTACTCAGTATTTAAGTTTTTGTTCACATTGAATCCAGTTAGGATGTTAAAAATGAAACAGCAAATATCAAAATACTGATCGACTGTGTTGCTTCCCACTATTTTATTAAATTCAAAGTCGTCATTTTTCTCCTGTAGTTTAACAAGATTTAACGTTTTTGAGATTAAAGTCTGTTTTTGATGTTGGCTGTAAATCTGACCTTTAACCTTTGAGCTGATGACATCACAGGTTAGCATAAATTTGCATATTGAGAGGAGAGATAAAAATATGACGGTTTACATGTGAATACTTTTTGTTTAAAGATTATTCAGCTAAAGCTCAAATATCAGCAAGTTTAACAGATACTTAAAAAATGGATTTTTATTTCCGTTGCAGAATATTCACATTATTTCTTTGCTGAAAGTGACTAAAGGTTTAACTTTGCTTGCATTTCTTAATGTGTTCAAACGTTAGTGGAGAGAATCAGAGGGACGTTAAGTTAGCTGGTTAGTTAAGTTCTGACTGCTGTTACTTCAGTTCCTGTTAACAACTCAAATGTTGCGCCAACATGAATATTTCATGCAGATTTACTGAGCTTCGGTTGTTAAAACAGAAAAGTTGTGCATAGAGCGCCTGGCAGTTTGTTAGCAAGTTAAAAAAGAATATCAGTAAATGTCAAAGATCAATAGCTTTTTATTCTGTCAGCTCTTAAATTGTCAAGGCAGAACAGTGTTCACACGTTAAAACCATCAGGCTCACCTGATTACTTGGTTCAGGACTTTTGATAGAACGTCCGTTCATCTCCCACATCCACTCAGCTACATCCAGCTAAAACATTCATTCAGCAAACACCCGCTGAGGTAACACGGACCAGCTTCAACGTTTCTCCACTCAAACTAAGCACAACTAACAGCAATAATTCAGTTTCACTGGAAGAAAACAGGCTAAGCTCCTGTTCCAACAACAACTGGTGCTGAACTGCTGAGGTTCTTCGACCACAGAGAGATCTGGCTTTAGACAACAATATGATCACCACTTGTTTCATCGTTACATAATAAAACCGAGTTCACTATCGACAAACAGGAATAATCAAACCAAAGAAAACAATCGTGTCATTGCACCTCCAAGATGGCGACTACAGGTGAAAACAGACCCAGCGAGCAGAAATTTAGTACAAAATACAGTTTTATCTCCGACGGTAAAACATCACATTTCCATCCAACGCTATTAAAATATTTCTATGCCAAAATAAAAAAGATAACTGAGAGTCAACACACAATCTGACGCATGCTTTAAAACATTATCATGAACAAAATAATAATATATCTGATTTTCTTACTCAAGACTGCTAAGCCTTTTACCGTTTATCAGAAAAATAAAACTAGACAAAATATAGATTATACTGGATTTGTTTTTGTTCAAAGCCACACTGATAGATCTTTAAGTTCAAGTTTGATAAAAAAAAAAAGAAAATCAGGTCTATGCTGTGGAGACCAGAGGCTAGTCCAAAAAAACCTGCCTGACAAAATATCAACTCTGTAAGGTTAAAAAACAGAAAGACAAGAGTTTGTGATTTTTCAGTTAATCCTTAGTTTTTCTCTACAAAAAGGAAGAAAGAAGCGGCAGAGCGTTGCTTGGAAACCCCGTTTTGGTTGCTGTCAACGACCGTCCGACGCCTGGAGCCGAGACGAAGGAGCCTCTAGTGATCCTGGCAGAAACAAGACGACACGGTGGATCAGCGGGTTCACCGCGGCCCGGCGGAGGAGGGCGGAGCCTCGGGTGTTACCTGGATCTGGGCGGGGTTCCACAGGTAGGGCTGCTGTCTGTAGTATTCTGCTAACACTGCAGTGTAGTCTGGCACCGAACTCTGCTGAGACGACTGACCTGCAACAGCAAGACCACAATGACACCATGAACCGCTCATGTTACAGCGCAGCCCCGAGTAGCGCAGCCCCGAGTTAGCGCAGCCCCGAGTTAGCGCAGCCCCGAGTTAGCGCAGCCCCGAGTTAGCGCAGCCCCGAGTTAGCGCAGCCCCGAGTTAGCGCAGCCCCGAGTTAGCGCAGCCCCGAGTTAGCGCAGCCCCGAGTTAGCGCAGCCCCGAGTTAGCGCAGCCCCGAGTTAGCGCAGCCCCAAGTTAGCGTAGCCCAGAGTTAGCGTAGCCCAGAGTTAGCGTAGCCCCGAGTTAGCGGGTTCTGGATCTATAGAGCCAAGTTAGCGTAGCCCCGAGTTAGCGCTGCCCCGAGTTAGCGCAGCCCCGAGTTAGCGCAGCCCCGAGTTAGCGCAGCCCCGAGTTAGCGCAGGCCCGAGTTAGCGGGTTCTGGATCTATAGAGCCAAGTTAGCGCAGCCCAGTTAGCGTAGCCCCGAGTTAGCGTAGCCCCGAGTTAGCGTAGCCCAGTTAGCGTAGCCCCGTTAGCGTAGCCCCGAGTTAGCGTAGCCCCGAGTTAGCAGGTTCCTTATGGACGGAACGCCGTGTTAAGAGTCGGACCTCCATCCTAATTGATTATATTTCTGGTTCTGTTTAGCGTGACCTTCCCTGAAGGCAGCTGCCACGGTTTCGCATGTCAGGCAGTGGGAAGCGGGCCGACCGGATCAGAACCGGACTGTACAGTGAGCAACAAGTGAGCGTTCATGCAGCCGTACTCTGTTTCTTGTAGTAGTCCTCCCAGGCCTTGCTGTAGTCCGTCATCATGTTCTGAGGCTGGTTCTGCTGACCTGCACACACACACACACACACACACACACACACACACACACACACACACACACACACACACACACACACACACACACACACACACACACACACACACACACACCGTCATCCTGTGTCCGTCCAGCAGCCGCTTCCTGCCAGGTGAACTCTCCCTTCCTCAGAAACTGCACCGTGTGTGTGTGTGTGTGTGTGTGTGTGTGTGTGTGTGTGTGTGTGTGTGTGTGTGCACTTGCCTAGCTTCTTATAGTACTGCTCCCATGCTTTGGAGTAGTCCATCTGTCCTGTCTGAGCCAAACTGTGACCTACACACACACACACAGCTTCAGCCGCTCGGACCCCCAGCCTGACGCTGCCCTGAACTCACCACTAACCAGGCAGGAGGCTGCAGCCAGAGCCGTGTGTGTGTGTGTGTGTGTGTGTGTGTGTGTGTGGGCCCACCTGGGTCCTGCTGGCCCGGGTTCTGCCAGCTGGTCTGGTAGGTGTTCCCCCAAACGCCGGTCACAAACGGCTGGCCGCTGCTGCAGACACAGACACCTGGTGAACACCTGCTGACAACCGGCCAATCACGTCGTCAGCTCACATTCAGCCTAATCAATAATCTGAAACTGATCAGATTATCTGACTGTAATCTGAACAAGATGGGATTTCAGACGAAAATGTAAAAACGGCATTTTGACCCGTTGACCCCAAACCTGTAGAACAACAGATCTATAGAGCTAGAGATCTATACAGGAGGATCTATGTAACAGGATCTATAGATCTATAGATCTATACAGGAGGATCTATGTAACAGGATCTATAGATCTATAGATCTATACAGGAGGATCTATAGATCTATAGATCTATAGATCTATAAAGGAGGATCTATAGATCTATAGAGGAGGATCTCACAGTGTTTCCAACATTCTGAAATAAACATGAACTTTTTTTCTTCTGTTTTATAAACAACCAGGACGAGACGCTCTGGACGGATCCATTCAGCTCCTCACTTCCTGTTTAAACCTGAAGACGGAGCCTCTGATTGGCTGGGAGGCTGCCGTGAACAGCTCAGGGGTCAGGGGTCAGAGGTTCTTACTTCTGGTGGGCGGCAGGGCCCTGGGTGAAGGGGCTGAAGCCGAATCCTCCGTTGCTCATGATCCCCGATCCCTGCAGGGAGACGAGACGGAACCGTGAGCGCGGACCGGGCCGGCTGGAACCCGGGCCGGACCCCCAGCGGGGCGCGTTCGGCCGCTCACCCCGATCTTGTCGTCGATGAGCTGGCGGGCGACCTCCATCTGCTGGGCGGAGCCGCGGATGGTGAAGACCCGGGTGTTGGGGTCGGTGGAGGGCGGAGGGTTCCTCTGCAGCTCCACGTGGGCACCAGACTGCTGGTTGATGCTCTTGATGGTCTCACCACCTGCAGGGAGGAGCACGCATCACTTCCTGCTCGCAGCGCGCCACTTCCTGCTCTCAGCGCGCGTCACTTCCTGCTAACACGCATCACTTCCTGCTCTCAGCGCGCGTCACTTCCTGCTAACACGCGTCACTTCCTGCTAACACGCGTCACTTCCTGCTTGCATCACTTCCTGCTAACACGCGTCACTTCCTGCTTGCATCACTTCCTGCTCTCAGCGCGCGTCACTTCCTGCTAACACGCATCACTTCCTGCTCTCAGCGCGCGTCACTTCCTGCTAACACGCGTCACTTCCTGCTCTCAGCGCGCGTCACTTCCTGCTAACACGCATCACTTCCTGCTCTCAGCCCGCGTCACTTCCTGCTCGCAGCCCGCGTCACTTCCTGCTCGCAGCACGCATCACTTCCTGCTTGCATCACTTCCTGCTCTCAGCGCGCGTCACTTCCTGCTAACACGCATCACTTCCTGCTCTCAGCGCACATCACTTCCTGCTAACACGCATCGCTTCCTGCTCTCAGCGCGCGTCACTTCCTGCTAACACGCATCACTTCCTGCTCTCAGCGCGCGTCACTTCCTGCTCTCAGCGCGCGTCACTTCCTGCTAACGCGCGTCACTTCCTGCTCTCAGCGCGCGTCACTTCCTGCTAACGCGCGTCACTTCCTGCTCTCAGCGCGCGTCACTTCCTGCTAACACGCATCACTTCCTGCTCTCAGCGCGCGTCACTTCATGCTAACACGCATCACTTCCTGCTCTCAGCGCGCGTCACTTCCTGCTCTCAGCGCGCGTCACTTCCTGCTAACGCGCGTCACTTCCTGCTCTCAGCGCGCGTCACTTCCTGCTAACGCGCGTCACTTCCTGCTCTCAGCGCGCGTCACTTCCTGCTCTCAGCGCGCGTCACTTCCTGCTCTCAGCGCGCGTCACTTCCTGCTCTCAGCGCGCGTCACTTCCTGCTCGCATCACTTCCTCCTCTCAACGCGCGTCACTTCCTCCTCTCAACGCGCGTCACTTCCTGCTCGCATCACTTCCTCCTCTCAACGCGCGTCACTTCCTGCTCTCAGCGCGTACAGAGTGTGTGCAGCCGCTTCTCATGGTGTCTAAATACGTCACATTAATCTCTGTGGCTTTTAGTTTGGAAGCTGCAGCTCAACCCTCTCAACCTCCACACACACACACACACACACACACACACACACACACACACACACACACACACACACACACACACACACACACACACACACACACACACACACACACACACACACACACACACACACACACACACACACACACACACACACACACGGTTCTCCTCTCTGCCTGATGAATCTGCGCCCCTCCGACTTTGTTCCCGGTTCTGACCCGATCGGGTCTGAGCAGAACCGGTGGGGGCGGGGCTTGTGCTCCTACCTTTGCCGATGACCAGGCCGCACTTATCAGCTGGGATTGTGTATGTGACCTCCTGCAGCGGGCCTGGAGAGCCCATGGTCCAGTCGCCGCGACCTCTGACCCTGGAGCTCCGCAGGGCCGAGCCGAAGCCGTCCCGCTCCTGGACACAGGAACGGGATGAGGGGAGGTTCTGACCCGGTTCTGGCTCCGCCGGTTCTGGCCGGGCTTACCTGGGCCGTCTGGATGAGCTCGTTGATGAGGTGGACGGCGTGCTGGCAGCGGTCCGGCTGGCCCATCACCATGGCAACGCGCTCGGGACTGATGCCGTCATCTGGACACAGCCGGGGTCAAAGGTCAGAACCGCTTCACTCAGCCGGTTGTTAAACATCACACAGAACCAGAACCGGCTTCCGGGCTAAAACCGAAACCTGATCAAGTATTGGAGCATCGATTATTATGGTCTGGAGGGATTTTATGGAGGACGACCCGGTTCCGACCCGGTTCCGACGGTTCCGACCTGCTTTGAACTGAACTCTGACCCCGGCGTCGTTCTGGATCTTCTTGATCATCTCTCCGTTCCTGCCGATAACGATGCCAACGGCGAACCTCGGAACCGGAACCTGTGGACGGATTGGACCTGGGGTTAGCGAGGCATGGGGACGGCGGTCCGGTCCCGGTTCTGGAGCGTGGGTCGGGTCTTACGTCCAGACTGGTTCCGCCCAGCCGACCTCCGAAGTCGCTGCGTCCGGACCGAAAGTCCCCGTCCTTCTCCCGGATCACCTCCAGAACCAGCTCCTTGGCCGCCTGTGGATCGGAACCAGAACCGGGTTTAGCATGGAGGACTCCAGGTCCAGGAAGGTTCTGGACCCGGACATCTAAACTCATCCTGATTCATGACCTTTGACCTCCTGCCACCTCATAAGGCCCGTGAACCGGGTCCGGGCCCAGAACCGGTTCTGGTACCTGGACTTTGTAGGGATCTCCAGAGATGCGGAGCGGCTTGTCGGCGCCGGTCGGCAGCGGCCCGTCCTGGATCATCATCATCTTGACCCCGGCCCGCTCCTGGCAGAACCAGAACCAGAGGCTGAAGCCGGGCCCAGCAGAACCCGTCCAAGGCGGTCCGGTTCGTCCTACCTGCAGCTGCTTGATGGTGTCGCCGCCGCGGCCGATCACCAGCCCCACCTTGCTGGCCGGGATCAGCATCTCCTGCACCGCGGCGCCGCCGTCACCGTCGCCATGGAAACCAGGCCCATTCCGACACCGCTCCACGATCTGGACCAGCAGCCGCTTCGCCTGCCTGGACAGAACCAGAACCGTTACGGAGCGGGGTCCACAGGAACCAGACCCTGAGGAACCGGGTCAGCGGCGCCGACACTCACTCGATGCTCTCTGGCGTTCCCGTCAGTGAACACGGCCGCTCCATCAGCCCTCCGCTGTCTGAGACGCAAAGCAGCCGTCAGCGGGTCAGAACCGGCTCAGAACCGGGTCCTGGGCTGGTTCTGGACTCACCTGAGGCGATCTGGATCTTACATCCCGACTCCAGCTGGATCCTGGTGATCTGCTCGCCGCCTCTGCCGATAACTGAGGAGCAACAAGCAGAGAGGTGAGCGGGCCGCCGCCGACCAGAACCAGAACCTCAGGGTGATACTCACTGAAGCCCACCATCCGGTCCGGGACCTTGTACTCCTCCGTCATCACCCTGCACACACACACACACACACACACACACACACACACACACACACACACACACACACACACACACACACACACACAGGTGATGGATCTATAACGATCTCATCTCACACTGAGCGCTATTAGCAAACAGAACATGGAGCTGAGAGCAGGGGATGATGGGAGCCCTGCTGTGTGTGTGTGTGTGTGTGTGTGTGTGTGTGTGTGTGTGTGTGTGTGTGATCAATAGCAGCTGCTCCTACCTCTGATGGCCCATGGCTGGAAGCTGGTTACCCACTGAGGAGAGAGAAGCTGCCGTTAGATCCCGTCTACTGATCCGCCTCACTGACTACAACAGGAACAACATGGCTGCTTCTGATAGGTCAAAGGTCAGAGAACAGACCTAAAGTTCCTGAGGAACACTGCAGACATTCTCCAGGTTCAGTAAAAGGTCCAGAAACTGTGCTAACATGCTAACATTGCTAACATGCTAATGGTGCTAACATGCCAACATTGCTAACATGCTAATGGTGCTAACATGCCAACATTGCTAACATGCTAATGGTGCTAACATGCCAACATTGCTAACATGCTAATGGTGCTAACATGCCAACAGTGCTAACATGCTAATGGTGCTAGCTACTCTCTTGAGCCCGTCTGGACTCGTTCACACTAGTTAACATGCTAACAGTGCTAACATGCTAATGGTGCCAGCTACGCTCTGGACCCGGTCTGGACTCGTTCACACTGGGTAGGGGTTGCACCAATTAGTCGATTCTTTTCTCTGCAATGAGTCCCAATCACGTGACTAAACAGATTTTTCCAAGGAAATGAAAGAAGGTGGACTAGGTGAGTTCGTCAGAAAGCTCAAATTGTATAAAAACGTAAATAATTTAACAAAGAGAAACTGTAAATTACAGCATAGGCTCCTGCATTGGGGCGGTGGCGGCGCGTTGGTTAGCGCGGCGCCCGCATATAGAGACTTCAGCCCGCGGTGGTCAGGAGTCCGACTCCCGTCCTCCATTCGCTGGGCCCATCGTGCCTCTCTCTCCTGCTTCGCTCTCTCTGCCCCCTTACTGTCAGATTGCTGTCAAATAAACTAGTGCCGAAAAAATCCTTAAAAAAAAAAAAGGCTACCAGAGTAACGGGCGTCAACGCGTCATGATGTCAGGCTTTTTATCCCCCAGCTGATCAGCGTCATCCTGCGTATTGAAGCTTCTAACCTGGCAGCTTTACGCTCTTATAGAAATATGGTTTGACTACATCTGGAAACTAAGTCCAAGCTTCACCCTGAGGGTCAGATAGAGGTCATCTCTGCCGCCGTCTGCATGTCGGTTCAGAGAGACGCTGCTGAGTCAGCAGAGCTTCCCGCTGCTCATCGGGCGGAGGAGCAGCGGGAAGCTTCGCTGGATTCAGCTGTAACCAAACGGGATCCGTTCATAATACGTTTGGTTTGTGAGGATCCAAAAGCGCCATGTGGTCAGTGTGGTAACTGGACTCGAGTATCCAGGGATCATCAGCATCAGCCGGTGTTTGTAAGAAAAAAAAAAAAAAAGGTCAGACCGACTTTGTGCAACGAACTTTTCTCCGCTGCTCACAAAGAATGATGTTTATTACTCTTTTAATTCTCCATAATAGACTTAGTGAAAGCGGGAGAAGAGTGTAGGGGTTAATATTAGCCGTGAAAATAGCTGATAAAGCCTCCAAGTAGTTGTGAAGGGGTTTGAGTTTACGTCACTCTGATGTCATCGCGACTAGTCGACATCGACTCGACTATTATGATGTAGTCGACCTTAAAAAATAGGTAGTCGTTCAACCCCCAACACTGGTTAACATGCTAATGGTGCTAACATGCTAATGGTGCTAACATGCTAACGGTGCTAACATGCTAATGGTGCCAACATGCTAATGGTGCTAACAAGCTAACGGTGCTAACATGCTAATGGTGCTAACTACGCTCTGGACCCGGTCTGGACTCGTTTATACTGGTTAACATGCTAACAGTGCTAACATGCTAACGGTGCTAACTACTCTCTGGACCCGGTCTGGACTCGTTTATACTGGTTAACATGCTAATGGTGCTAACATGCTAATGGTGCTAACTATGCTCTGGACCCGGTCTGGACTCGTTTATACTGGTTAACATGCTAATGGTGCTAACATGCTAATGGTGCTCTGGACCCGGTCTGGACTCGTTCATACTGGTTAACATGCTAATGGTGCTAACATGCTAATGGTGCTCTGGACCCGGTCTGGACTCGTTTATACTGGTTAACATGCTAACATGCTAACGGTGCTAGCTACTCTCTGGACCCGGTCTGGACTCGTTCCGGACCAAAGCGGATGTTTGCTCTAAACTGACGCGCCGCTGTTCGCCGTAGCCTAAGCCCCGCCCACACAGGAACGTTAAACTCAGAGTCCCTGTTGTCAGGGAGACGGTGTTTTAGGCGTGGAGGTTATATGGCCTTCTCCAAACTATGCTTAGCGCCACCTACTTGTCTGGAGGATTAAATCGATAATCTGGACGTTCATGAACCGTTACGACTTCAGAGCCAAAGATCTTCAGAAGCTGCCCAGCTAACATGAAGCATCATGGAGGCCAAACATGAGGCGCGCTCCCTGGTCCGGCTCACCTCCGTCCTCCCCGGGTCGCTTCTGTCCAGGGTAGTACAGCGTGGACTCCACGCTTCCTGAGGAGCTGTTGAGGTGGGACATGGCTTCTCCCCCCATTTTCCCCACAATCTGAGGCAAAAAGAGAAAACTCAATTTATCACCGTTGAATGTATCAAACCTGGAGATTTTACATAAACACCAGCGTTTTCCAGACTCGGTACTTTAGGCACCAGCTGATTCCAAGAATCAGAGAAATTATCAAGTTGGTGCTCATCACAAAATGACTTGAAAACACAAAAGATAAATTCACAGTTACATTTGTATGTTTTTCTGAACATAACTAGCAAACATCTGAGTCGCAGCGCCGCCCAGGAGGAAATCCGGCTGGAAAATGTCAAACTTGCTCTAAAAACGTTCATCAGTTCTGTAGAACGGCGAGTCGGATAAAAACCGGCCATAAAACCTGATCTGGGATATGCAGCCGGTCTGGCCAATATTTGGTGGTTAGCTGTGGCGGCTAACAGAGACGCACTGCTTCAGGTAAACATCCCATAATGCTATGCTGCATCGCTGTCACATGACCGTCGCCCCGGGCAGCCAATCGGAGAGCGAGGCGACCAAAACATGGAATCCAGAAAACAAAACGGCGTTCCCGGCGGATCGGGAAGCGATGGGATGGAGACGGCTTAGTTTTTCTGTTAAATATCGTTGCTGCTGCCCAGTCGGCCATGTTTGTTTATTATAATAATAATACTACAAGTTATTTAATTAACTTTAAATATGATAAACATAATTTATGAAATATTTAATATTTGAGAATTTAAAGAATTTGTTGTGATTTCTGGCTCAGAACTAAAAACCAAATCATTTGAAAACATCCTCTTCCTCTTTGAGCAGACGGCGACACGCCAGCTCAGCATCGCCCCCTATGTGCCTGCAGTGAAACTGCAGGTCTGAGTGGGAGGCTGCAGCCCAACAGAACCAGAACCATTACAGTCAGCAGGGAGGTTCTGGTCCAGTAATTTATTGTTTTATGATGTTTTCCATGTTCAGATGATAAACATGAAGATCTGGAAGTTTTAAATGGTTCCAGGTGACGCTTTGTTGCTCGTTTTTAAAAAGATTAATGAATAAAAACATTTCTTATTTGAATTTGAAAGTGTCTCTGTTGCTCTGAGCGTTCGACTGGCGGAGCAGATTTACCCTAAAAGATGTTTACAATAGATGCGTTTAAAGCCGGCAGAGCCGACCAATCACGGCGCTGCCCGTTGCCTCGCGCGCCGCTTGATCTCTGAAGTTGACCTCAGAGCCTCCTGTCACTCAAACTGGACTCAGGCTGACCTGATGGATATTTGCATCAACTTCCTGTGAGGAATTATGTTTCTGTGCAGAAATCACGGTAGGAGTCCAAACCCACCGTTAGCTCTGGTTGCGCAGCTCTATGTGAACCGCAGGAATAACTTGTAGTCGCTTTCAGAGGAGCGGTGAGAATGATTAATAATTATGCGGCGCTTCCATGTCACTGGCTGCCCAGCGTGTGGCGCCGTCTGCCCTGTGAAGTTCATGTCTGTCCCGGTCGGTCGGCGCGTTAGCGGCTAACGAACCTCATCACGCAGGTTCAGCCCGGTGAGGAGCTCCATCCTCTCCTCGGTCACTTCATGCTGGTTTTATATTATTATGTTTGGTATCATTTCCCGGTTATGCGAAGCATCAAACCGTATCGATGCTTAATGAGCGGAGAGATCAGAGAAACTCCTCCGATAAACTGGACGACCAAAACAGTTTCTGAGATTCAGACAGAAACGTTGGAGCTGCTAAAGCTACATTAGCATCATTTCATTAAATCTCCTGTTTGCTGCTCATCTCTGCCCAGTGCGGCAGGTTTAACTCATCCTGCAGGGCCGGTCCAAGGCTGATGGGGCCTGGGGCAGAATCTGACTGAGGGGCCCCATCAGCAGCTCTAACAGCTTCTGGGTTTAACTGGCCAACCTAAAAACCATCAGTTATAATCCAGTTTGTTAATTTGTATTTGTGAACAAACGGCTCAAACTCAAAGATTAAACTCACAGCACCAGATTGTTGCCATGGTAACTAGGGCTGAAACGATTCCTCGGATGATTCGAGTCCCTCGATTATTAAAATTCCTCGAGGAAACTTTTCCTGCCTCGAAGCTTCATTAATTTACGTTTTATCATTTAGCACCGTGTTCCGCCCGGAACATGATCTGCGTTGCACGGAGCTCTGACTTCCTCTGAGTCGTTGGCGGAAGCTACGTGTTAGCGGCATAACGTCCAATCTGCAGGTTCGGCCCGCTGGGATTTTACTGATTGGTGATAATTCCGGGTTTTCATGGTTTTCGGGCCCAATAAACATCCTTAAAATGCTGCTGGGAGTCCGGCAGCCTTTCTGCTCCGGAGCTGCTGGTTGGAGCCGAGGAGGATTTCTACAGGTGAGCGGAGAGACGGAGCGGCGGGAGGCTGATGCTAACAGAGCAGCTTTACGGACGAACCGCACAGCAAACTTAGATCATCCGGGTCCGAACAGACGGGAGGCGGAACATGGCGGGTAGATGAGCTTCTGAACGGAGGAGCTGTAAACATCCCGTGTTGCTCCCGGTCTGACCTTCACCTGCCCTCCGGTTTGACCTTCGCCTGACCTTCACCTGCCCTCCGGTCTGACCTTCGCCTGCCCTCCGGTCTGACCTTCGCCTGCCCTCCGGTTTGACCTTCGCCTGACCTTCACCTGCCCTCCGGTCTGACCTTCGCCTGCCCTCCGGTCTGACCTTCGCCTGCCCTCCGGTCTGACCTTCGCCAGGTTTGGGGTGAGGTCAGAGTTCATCTGTTAAACTGACTGAAGATGAACTGAAAGCTGGAGCATTTCTACATGTGAGCCTTTATCAGTAAATTCAGATCTTTGTGTAACTTTTCTTCAGGTTAACTCAGAAAATGAGCCGTTATTGTTACAGGTTAGTTCATAAACTACAGAAAAGTAACTTGGGGAGCCGATATCGATATCTGATCGTAACGCTGGAGTTATGGAAGATTTACCAATATTTTATATTAACTTTTTTATCCGATTACTGGATTAACCGTAAGAATAATCAATAATTACTAAAATATTTGTTTACAACAGCCCTAATGGTAACAGAACAATCCAACTGTGAATATTGAACTTTGAACTTTTACAAAGTAAAACTTGCCAGATCCTTAAAATCTCACATTTAAATGTTAAACCATTTATTTTATGTTTGCTGAAACCATTAAATCAAATTCAGCAGCATTGATCATAAACGTTACATTTATGTATCTGTTCAAATATCAGCATTTATGGGGCCCCTGAAGCCCTGGGGGCCCATGGAGCTGCTGAAGCCCTGGGGGCCCATGGAGCTGCTGAAGCCCTGGGGGCCCATGGAGCTGCTGAAGCCCTGGGGGCCTGATGGGGCCCCTGAAGCCCTGGGGGCCCATGGAGCTGCTGAAGCCCTGGGGGCCCCTGAAGCCCTGGGGGCTCCATGGAGCTGCTGAAGCCCTGGGGGCCTGATGGGGCCCCTGAAGCCCTGGGGGCCTGATGGGGCCCCTGAAGCCCTGGGGGCCTGATGGGGCCCCTGAAGCCCTGGGGGCCCATGGAGCTGCTGAAGCCCTGGGGGCCCCTGAAGCCCTGGGGGCCCCATGGGGCCCCTGATTTAAGTTGGATTAAACACAAGTGATTGATATTAATTTAAATGTGTTGTTTTTAAGGCCAGTCGTTTAAATGGCGTCTCACCCGCCATGTTTTCCCTTCAACATATTTTTACATTTCTACCTTTCAGCACAAAAACACGGTGGAGCCGATCGACACGGTTACTGAGGGAAACCGACATTAATAAACTGATTCACTCTTTAGTTTAGTCCACCTGATATCTGGGAGAACTTTTGCTTTTCATCCACACAAAATGTCAGTTTAATATAATTAAAAATGATAATTTGTGTGTTTCAGGCTGCAGGTCCCTCATGCTGCAGGTAATATTCACACGTTAACGTCATCTGGATTCTTCTTCTCTGAACGAAGCTCCAGGTGGAGCGCCGGGCGCCATGTTCAACTCCCAACAGGAAGTGGTGGTTGTTTAGAAGCCTTCTGATTGGCTGACAGGTGTTGGTGTGGCGCTACACTGCCCCCTGTGGGCCTGGCATGTTTCAATCAACAGATTCCTTCATGTGGATGAAACTCGGAAACGTTTGTTTCCATGGCGACCGGCTACATGAGGAGACGACTGACTGGAGTAAACTATTCCTGATGATAAATCTGGTTCTTGGTCCTGATGATAAATCTGGTTCTGGTTATAAATCTGGTTCTGGTTATAAATCTGGTCCTGATGATAAATCTGGTTCTGGGTCCTGGTTATAAATCTGGTTCTGGGTCCTGGTGATAAATCTGGTTCTGGGTCCTTTCTGAAGGAAACAGGACAGGAAGAAACTTTACTTCTGACTGAGCTCAGTTGGTTCTGATGTTAGTTCCCTGTTTGGTCCTGGAACCGATTCGGTTCTGGTTCCATTTTCGTGGTTCCAGTTCCGATTAGAGCCCTGTTCTGGTGCCCGTTTGGTTCTGGTTCCAGCTCGGTTCTGGTTCTCCTGGCCTCTGCCAGGCCTGGCTCCTGTTTGATGCTCTGGTTCTGTTTTCGTGGTTCCGGTCCATTTCCAGCTCCAGAACCTTCTCGCCCTCCTCCACAGAGCCCTGGTGAAAGCCCCAACCCGGTCCCGGTCCGGGCGGGTGGAGCCACCTGAGCAGGTGAGTCAGTGGGTGCAGCAGGTTCCCCTCCCCTCCCTGTTGCTGTTGCATAACCCAGCCTACTTTCTACCTCCCCACCTCACGGTAAGCAGCCGCCCGCACAGGGAGCGGTGCGGGAGGGGGGCTCCGTCCTGCTGGCCGGGTCTGGACCCCCTCCCCGGACCAGGACCGGTGGCTGGGTCCAGACGCCCACCGGTGAGCGGGGTTTCCCCTCCTCCTGCCCGCTCGGAACCAACAGGTTGCCCCGCAGACTCTCTGACACGTGTGGCCAAAACTTGAGTCCCGCTCCCCCCTTCACTTCCACCCCGACTCCCCCTGCGCTCCGCTCCCGCTGACAGTTCCACAAACTCCCCTCAAACTAACTCGGGAACCGTGTCAGGCCCGGTGAACCGGACCGAACCGGCCTCAAGTCCAACTCCGAGCACCTTTCTGAGCTAGTTAGCATGCTAAGTGTGTTTGTGTTGACGGAGCAGAAGTTCGGAGCAGCAACAGCTCAAACACCATGAAAAGTGCTCCGACTCGGTCCAAACAACGCGGCTCCGCCCGGAACCGGTGTGTGCTAAGCCCCAGAGGAGTTGTTACCTGCCGGGCCCTCTGTAAAGCATCGACCAGGCCGTCTGACTTGAGCCCCGGCTGGTTCATCGAGGCCTGTCCCTGCACCAGCTCCGCCATCACCGCCGCCGTTAGCCGGATTAGCCGCCGCTGCTAGCTGCGCAGAGAGAGGAAAAGCTGCGAGAGGGCTCACTCTGAATCCGTTTTCAGAGGCTCTGTGGGATTGTCAACATGGATGCACACTGTTCACTCAGTTATTCATTAAATGTCCTGGTTAAATTACATATATACATCATTTATGGTTATAAATACAGCAACTAAATTCAGAATACACATGTAAAGTAAACTAAAAACGGAAAACTAAGTTATTAATGAGAGGAAGGAAACAAAAATAAATCTAAAATAGAATGAAATATATGGTGATCATTATACATTTTAAAGCACAGGTTTCACACTCCAGTCCTGCAGGCCTGCTGCCCTGCAACTTTTACATGTGCCTCTGCTGCACCACCTGAATACAATAATTAGGTCCTTAGCAAGACTGTGGAGACCTGATGGACACCAGGAGGAGGAAATGAAGCCGTTTCATTCCAGACTTTTGTGGCACATCTAAAATCAGCAGGACAGAGGAGGACTGGAGTTTGACGCCCTGTAATTATTGTAAAAATAAATAAAAAGTATGATTAAGAGAATACTTGATGTGAAACATTATTTTTCTATGTAACTTGGACAAAAGTGTAGCAAAATCTCAGTATGTTTGATCACTTTTGCTTATTTTCTCTAGTCTATATGTCTTTATTATCTAATATTGATATATATTCTTATTTATGTGTATATAAAGGGTCATGTCTGAAGCTTTAGCTAAAGTGCTAAGTGTGTTAATATATTTTCATTAAAATGTGTTTTTGTACCTACATTTTGTGTGTTAATGCATTTAGTTTGTATATAATTTATATATAAACTTCCCAAATTTTAAAATCTATTACATATTTTTTAATATTTGTAATATTTCCATAACTGTTTGATATATTTCTAAATGAATTTTTAAACAGCATATTTTGGCGTGACTGATTTCACATTTTGTCAGCGTTTTGTTGAAATCACAAGCTTTTATTTATAAGCTTCAGTAATTTCAAAAGGGTCCAATAAAAATTCACAACAAAGCAAATGTTTGCGTTGTAATTTTTCACACATAGCTTCTGTAAAACGTAAAAGATAAAATATTGTTTTGTTTTTCAGCATCAAATGATGTGGACAGTTCATAACTCCCAGAGTGAGCAGGTGTTAACTAAAGAAATGGTTTGAATCTGTTAGTTAGTCTCTGGATTTGACTTGAAAATATTCATTTATAGCCCTTCAGCATTAAGCATCATCATTTATTGCTTATTTTTTATATTCATTTGTTTGTGTTTGGTTTAAAATTAAAAGCAGATATTTAAAACAAAATCTGTTTTGCTAAACTGTGGAGTGGGTCATTGTGTTCATAGACGATCTCTGTAATAGCTCAGCTGTTGACAACTCGTTGCGCTGTTTCCACTTCCGCGTCGAGTCACGTGTTCGAGCCAGCTCCACAGGTGGGGAGAGCAGAAGTTTGAGCAGCAGCAGAAGAAGAAGAAGAAGAAGGTCGGCCTCCATTCTGTGCGGCGGAGTCAGTCAGTCAGTCAGGCTGGTTGGTTAGCAGTCAGTCAGTCAGGCGGGTTGGTTGGTTAGCTGGTTATAGACCAGTTTGGAGGAACCGTCCAGTTTTTCCATCAGCTGAAAACATGATGAACTCTGAGGCAGACATCAGATCCAACCGGTCTGGAGACAGAAACTCAGCATTTAGGTCCAGAAAGAACCAACTAGACTAGCGGTTCTCAACGTGGGCGGTACCGCCCCCCGGGGGGCGTCCAGAGGACGGCAGGGGGCGCTGGCGGACATTTTTACAAAAGGGGGGCGCTGGGTTGCCTTTGGGGGGCGTTTGGTCGAAGGTAAACTTTACACCTTAAATCCACAACAATACCAGTTTAGACTTTGAGCAACTTGGTAAAACTGTATTGTGTAACATTAAATCATGCTTGGCTGCAGCTGTATCGATGGCAGCTCTTCTTCTACTCAGTGTTTGTTAGCTTCTGTTAGCTTCTGTTAGCTTCTTGGCTCCGCTCCTGCTAGTAGCTTCACCGCATCAGTTCAGCGTTTCACCGGCTGATGACGTTGCTGTGATTCACTTTGTCTGGTATTTTCATTTGTTTTTCCAGTTCTGTGATCATGTTAAGCAGCAACTTATATTAAAAAATGTTTTATTGTCCGTTTGAAAGCTGGACGCTTCCATGGAAGGACAACAGAAAATCGCTCTTATAAACATGTAATGACTAAAATCACGACACCCTCACTGTGTATCCCTCTGAACAATGAACACATTTAAATAAAGAAATCCCTCCATGGTGATACCTCGATAGAGAGCGTTCATTTTATAGCGTTAACACGGAGCTGTAAGTGGTCCGGTATGAAACGGGGTGATAGAACAACACAGCACTTTTACATTTCAATAATCAGGATGCAGAAATTGTTTCCATTGTTTTAAAAGGTTTATGTCAGTCTGCCTTTTCCCCATCGATACGCTTCCCCACCGCCCTGCACCTTAAGGGGTTAAAATAAGACGTTCACATTGCGCTAAACTCTGAAACAGGAGTAGCAGGACATAAAACGGAGCGACGAACTAGATGTGAATTATGGCATAAAAACAGAGAATCTGACGCTGAACAGTGAAAAATCAACACATGATGTGAAACATGACGATTAGGCGGCGCAGCAGGTGATGAGTGAAGATTACTGATGGTCAATAAACGATAAAATAAATGTAGCAGCAGGAAAGAAACTAAAGTGGACATAGCAATAAACCAAGAGAGGATAAAACTAATCAAAGGAAACTAAATGGAAATGAATGAAGAACAAAATGCAAGAATAAACTAAGAAACTAAAGTAAATACAGAGGAATAAGCTGGTATGGCAAGACCTTTAGAGCAATAATTAATACAGAGACTGTATGGCATTAAAGGAACTTTAGTTTTTCCACTGAAACCTCTGGTTTGCACAATAAATGCCATGTGGGTGAAGTTTTATGGATGATACTCTGATGTCCCATTCTCCTGAAGGCAGCACAGAGCTGCACCACCAGAAACCCTGAAGAGAAGAAGAGCTGTGATTAATGTAGTTACAGTTCTATCCATGTTTTAATGCTGCAGCTCAGTCGGTTGCTAATAGTTCAAAGTTTAAACTGGCATGTTGAACATCTTTTATCTGGTCATTTTGTGGAATATTTAACTACTAGAATCAATTTAAACTTTAAATGGGACTTTAAAAATCTCTTTAAAAATGAGGAGTCTTTTCCAACTATGTAGAAAGCAGAATGAAATGTTCAAACAAATACACTGTGGCTGTTTAGTAGCTGTGTGGTGTGCCACAGGGTTCAGTGTTCGGCCCAGTAATCTGTAGCCTGACTTGGTAAACAGGTCAATCTGTGCCTTATAACACAAACCGTTACAGGAACCGACCTGTTCTTTAGCATGCTAACTCCTCAGCTCAGATGTTCTTCATGTTTCCCATCAGCCACTCGGACTTCTGGATGACAGACATTTTTCAATATGTCTGGCATTTTTAACCTTTTAAACCAATTATTGTTTCCCATTTTCCCATCCTATTCAAGCAACTGTAACGTGACAATATGAAGCAAAAGAAACAGAACTTTGCTGTTAGCAAGTCTCACACCAGTCAGAGGCGATTTTAACGTTTAGCTTTAGCTTCTGTTGAGTTTTGTGTTCTGAGTGGTTCAGCGTAAATTTACACCAATTTTTTTTTAATGTGTTTAGTAGTTTAGCGTTAGCCTGGAGTCTCTGCAGCTGGATAATAATGTCTGGGTAAGAGCCTCTTGTTGGACGTCAACAGGAAACACTAACAGCCTTAAAGTGGCATTAAGACGAGGAGTGTGTGTGTGTGTGTGTGTGTGCGTGCGTGCGCATGCGTGTGTGCGCGCATGCGTGTGTGTGTGTCATTATTGCTTCTTGAGTGCAAGAAAAAGATCAATGGTGTGTGTGTGTGTAAGCTGTGTGGATGTCTGCCTCTGTGAGGACCGTTGTGAGTCTTGTGAGGACATGAGCAGCCAATCAGAGCGGCCACAGGCAGGCAGCAGCCAATCAGAGCGGCCACAGGCAGGCAGCAGCCAATCAGAGCGGCCACAGGCAGGCCACAGGCAGGCAGCAGCCAATCAGAGCGGCCACAGGCAGGCAGCAGCCAATCAGAGCGGCCACAGGCAGGCAGCAGCCAATCAGAGCGGCCACAGGCAGGCAGCAGCCAATCAGAGCGGCCACAGGCAGGCAGCAGCCAATCAGAGCGGCCACAGGCAGGCAGCAGCCAATCAGAGCGGCCACAGGCAGGCAGCAGCCAATCAGAGCGGCCACAGGCAGGCAGCAGCCAATCAGAGCGGCCACAGGCAGGCAGCAGTTGGAGGTTCTACTGGTTCTGCTGTAATGACCGGCCCGGTTGTGCCAGAGATTCAGGGAAGCATGAAACGATAAAACCAAAATGTTGCTGAAGGAGCAGAGTCTGCCTCTACCTGCCACCAATGTCTGGTAACCATGGCAACTGTGAACACACCTTAAAGCTACCAGCAGGTCTGGATGCTCAATAAAGATTCTTTTATTAAATACGATTAAATCCCCAAAGAAGAAAAACGTAACGTCTGGCAGCAAAGATGTCCGCCACGGCATCCTGTTTATGGATGGATGATGGATGGATGATGGATGGATGGATGGATGGATGGATGGATGGATGGATGGATGGATGGATGGATGGATGATGGATGGATGGATGGATGGATGATGGATGGATGATGGATGGATGGATGGATGGATGGATGGATGGATGGATGGATGGATGGATGGATGGATGGATGATGGATGGATGATGGATGGATGGATGGATGGATGGATGGATGATGGATGGATGGATGGATGGATGATGGATGGATGGATGATGGATGGATGATGGATGGATGATGGATGGATGGATGGATGGATGGATGGATGATGGATGGATGGATGGATGGATGGATGGATGGATGATGGATGGATGGATGATGGATGGATGATGATGGATGATGGATGGATGATGGATGGATGATGGATGGATGGATGGATGGATGGATGATGGATGGATGGATGGATGATGGATGGATGATGGATGGATGATGGATGATGGATGATGGATGATGGATGGATGATGGATGGATGATGGATGGATGGATGATGGATGGATGATGGATGGATGGATGATGGATGGATGATGGATGGATGGATGGATGATGGATGATGGATGGATGGATGATGGATGGATGATGGATGGATGATGGATGGATGGATGGATGGATGATGGATGGATGATGGATGGATGGATGGATGATGGATGGATGGATGGATGATGGATGGATGGATGATGGATGGATGGATGGATGGATGATGGATGGATGATGGATGGATGATGGATGGATGGATGGATGATGGATGGATGGATGGATGGATGGATGGATGATGGATGGATGATGGATGGATGATGGATGGATGGATGGATGATGGATGGATGATGGATGGATGATGGATGGATGGATGATGGATGGATGATGGATGGATGGATGATGGATGGATGATGGATGGATGGATGGATGGATGGATGGATGATGGATGGATGATGGATGGATGATGGATGGATGATGGATGGATGATGGATGGATGGATGATGGATGGATGGATGGAGGATGGATGGATGATGGATGGATGGATGATGATGGATGGATGATGGATGGATGATGGATGGATGGATGGATGGATGGATGGATGATGGATGGATGATGGATGGATGATGGATGGATGATGGATGGATGATGGATGGATGATGGATGGATGGATGGATGGATGATGGATGGATGGATGGATGGATGATGGATGGATGATGGATGGATGGATGATGGATGGATGGATGATGGATGGATGGATGGATGGATGGATGGATGATGGATGGATGATGGATGATGGATGGATGGATGATGGATGGATGGATGATGGATGGATGATGGATGGATGGATGATGGATGGATGGATGGATGGATGGATGGATGGATGATGGATGGATGGATGATGGATGGATGATGGATGATGGATGGATGGATGGATGGATGGATGGATGATGGATGATGATGGATGGATGATGGATGGATGGATGATGGATGGATGATGGATGGATGATGGATGGATGATGGATGGATGATGGATGGATGATGGATGGATGATGGATGGATGATGGATGGATGATGGATGGATGGATGGATGGATGGATGATGGATGGATGGATGGATGGATGATGGATGGATGGATGGATGATGGATGGATGGATGATGGATGGATGGATGGATGGATGATGGATGGATGATGGATGGATGATGGATGGATGGATGATGGATGGATGGATGGATGGATGGATGGATGATGGATGGATGATGGATGGATGATGGATGGATGGATGATGGATGGATGATTGATGGATGATGGATGGATGATGGATGGATGGATGATGGATGGATGGATGGATGGATGATGGATGGATGATGGATGGATGATGGATGATGGATGGATGATGGATGATGGATGGATGATGGATGGATGATGGATGGATGATGGATGGATGGATGATGGATGGATGGATGGATGGATGGATGGATGGATGATGGATGGATGATGGATGGATGATGGATGGATGGATGGATGGATGGATGGATGGATGATGGATGGATGGATGGATGATGGATGGATGGATGGATGATGGATGGATGGATGATGGATGGATGGATGGATGGATGATGGATGGATGGATGGATGGATGATGGATGGATGGATGGATGGATGGATGGATGGATGGATGGATGGATGATGGATGGATGGATGGATGGATGGATGGATGATGGATGGATGATGGATGGATGGATGATGGATGGATGGATGGATGGATGGATGGATGATGGATGGATGATGGATGGATGATGGATGGATGATGGATGGATGGATGATGGATGGATGATTGATGGATGATGGATGGATGATGGATGGATGGATGATGGATGGATGATGGATGGATGGATGATGGATGGATGATGGATGGATGATGGATAGATGGATGGATGATGGATGGATGATGGATGGATGATGGATGGATGATGGATGGATGGATGATGGATGGATGGATGGATGGATGGATGATGGATGATGGATGGATGATGGATGGATGATGGATGGATGATGGATGGATGGATGATGGATGGATGGATGGATGGATGGATGGATGATGGATGGATGATGGATGGATGATGGATGGATGATGGATGGATGGATGGATGGATGGATGGATGGATGATGGATGGATGGATGGATGGATGATGGATGGATGATGGATGGATGATGGATGGATGGATGATGGATGGATGGATGGATGGATGGATGATGGATGGATGATGGATGATGGATGGATGATGGATGGATGATGGATGGATGATGGATGGATGGATGATGGATGGATGGATGGATGGATGGATGGATGGATGATGGATGGATGGATGATGGATGGATGGATGATGGATGGATGGATGGATGGATGATGGATGGATGATGGATGGATGGATGGATGATGGATGGATGGATGATGGATGGATGATGGATGGATGATGGATGGATGATGATGGATGGATGATGGATGGATGGATGGATGGATGGATGATGGATGGATGGATGATGATGGATGGATGATGGATGGATGGATGATGGATGGATGGATGGATGATGGATGGATGGATGATGGATGGATGGATGGATGATGGATGGATGATGGATGGATGATGGATGGATGGATGATGGATGGATGATGATGGATGGATGATGGATGGATGATGGATGGATGATGGATGGATGGATGGATGGATGGATGATGGATGGATGATGGATGGATGATGGATGGATGATGGATGGATGGATGGATGATGGATGGATGATGGATGGATGATGGATGGATGGATGGATGGATGGATGGATGATGGATGGATGATGGATGGATGATGGATGGATGATGGATGGATGGATGGATGGATGATGGATGGATGGATGATGGATGGATGGATGGATGGATGGATGGATGATGGATGGATGATGGATGGATGATGGATGGATGATGGATGGATGGATGGATGGATGGATGGATGGATGGATGGATGATGGATGGATGGATGGATGGATGGATGGATGGATGGATGATGGATGGATGATGGATGGATGATGGATGGATGATGGATGGATGATGGATGGATGGATGATGGATGGATGATGGATGGATGATGGATGGATGATGATGGATGGATGATGGATGGATGATGGATGATGGATGGATGATGGATGGATGGATGATGGATGGATGGATGGATGGATGATGGATGGATGATGGATGGATGATGGATAGATGGATGGATGATGGATGGATGATGGATGGATGATGGATGGATGATGGATGGATGGATGATGGATGGATGGATGGAGGATGGATGGATGATGGATGGATGATGGATGGATGATGGATGGATGATGGATGGATGGATGATGGATGGATGGATGGAGGATGGATGGATGATGGATGGATGATGGATGGATGATGGATGGATGATGGATGGATGATGGATGGATGATGGATGGATGGATGGAGGATGGATGGATGATGGATGGATGATGGATGGATGATGGATGGATGATGGATGGATGGATGGATGGATGATGGATGGATGGATGGATGGATGATGGATGGATGATGGATGGATGATGGATGGATGGATGATGGATGGATGGATGGATGGATGGATGGATGATGGATGATGGATGATGGATGGATGGATGATGGATGGATGATGGATGGATGATGGATGGATGGATGATGGATGGATGGATGGATGGAGGATGGATGGATGATGGATGGATGGATGATGGATGGATGGATGATGGATGGATGGATGGATGGATGGATGATGGATGGATGGATGGATGGATGATGGATGGATGGATGATGGATGGATGATGGATGGATGGATGATGGATGGATGATGGATGGATGGATGATGGATGGATGGATGGATGATGGATGGATGGATGATGGATGGATGATGGATGGATGGATGATGGATGGATGATGGATGGATGGATGATGGATGGATGGATGGATGATGGATGGATGATGGATGGATGGATGATGGATGGATGATGGATGGATGGATGATGGATGGATGGATGGGATGGATGATGGATGGATGGATGATGGATGATGGATGGATGATGGATGGATGATGGATGATGGATGGATGATGGATGGATGGATGGATGGATGGATGGATGATGGATGGATGATGGATGGATGATGGATGGATGATGGATGGATGGATGGATGATGGATGGATGATTGATGGATGATGGATGGATGATGGATGGATGGATGATGGATGGATGGATGGATGGATGATGGATGGATGATGGATGGATAATGGATAGATGGATGGATGATGGATGGATGGATGATGGATGGATGATGGATGGATGATGGATGGATGGATGATGGATGGATGGATGGAGGATGGATGGATGATGATGGATGGATGATGGATGGATGATGGATGGATGATGGATGGATGGATGATGGATGGATGGATGGAGGATGGATGGATGATGGATGGATGATGGATGGATGATGGATGGATGATGATGGATGGATGATGGATGGATGATGGATGGATGGATGGATGGATGATGGATGGATGGATGGATGGATGATGGATGGATGATGGATGGATGATGGATGGATGGATGATGGATGGATGGATGGATGATGGATGGATGATGGATGGATGGATGATGGATGATGGATGGATGATGGATGGATGATGATGGATGGATGATGGATGGATGGATGATGGATGGATGGATGGATGGATGATGGATGATGGATGGATGATGGATGGATGATGGATGGATGGATGGATGATGGATGGATGGATGGATGATGGATGGATGGATGATGGATGGATGATGGATGGATGATGGATGGATGATGGATGGATGATGGATGATGGATGGATGGATGGATGATGGATGGATGGATGGATGGATGATGGATGGATGGATGGATGGATGATGGATGGATGATGGATGGATGGATGATGGATGGATGGATGGATGGATGATGGATGGATGATGGATGGATGATGGATGGATGGATGATGGATGGATGATGGATGGATGATGGATGGATGATGGATGGATGGATGATGGATGGATGGATGGATGGATGATGGATGGATGATGGATGGATGATGGATGGATGGATGGATGGATGGATGGATGATGGATGGATGATGGATGGATGATGGATGGATGGATGATGGATGGATGGATGGATGGATGGATGGATGGATGATGGATGGATGGATGGATGGATGGATGGATGATGGATGGATGGATGATGGATGGATGGATGGAGGATGGATGGATGATGGATGGATGATGGATGGATGATGGATGGATGATGGATGGATGATGGATGGATGGATGGATGGATGGATGATGGATGGATGGATGGATGGATGGATGGATGGATGATGGATGGATGGATGATGGATGGATGGATGGATGGATGATGGATGGATGATGGATGGATGATGGATGGATGGATGGATGGATGATGGATGGATGGATGGATGATGGATGGATGATGGATGGATGATGGATGGATGATGGATGGATGGATGATGGATGGATGATGGATGGATGGATGGATGATGGATGGATGGATGATGGATGGATGGATGATGGATGGATGGTGATGGATGGATGATGGATGGATGATGGATAGATGGATGGATGATGGATGGATGATGGATGGATGATGGATGGATGATGGATGGATGGATGATGGATGGATGGATGGAGGATGGATGGATGATGGATGGATGATGGAATGGATGATGATGGATGGATGATGGATGGATGGATGATGGATGGATGGATGGAGGATGGATGGATGATGGATGGATGGATGGATGGATGATGGATGGATGATGGATGGATGGATGATGGATGGATGATGGATGGATGGATGGATGATGGATGGATGATGGATGGATGATGGATGGATGGATGGATGGATGGATGGATGGATGATGGATGGATGATGGATGGATGATGGATGGATGATGGATGGATGATGGATGGATGGATGGATGGATGGATGATGGATGGATGGATGGATGATGGATGGATGATGGATGGATGGATGATGGATGGATGGATGGATGATGGATGGATGATGATGGATGGATGGATGATGGATGGATGGATGATGGATGGATGGATGGATGGATGGATGGATGGATGATGGATGGATGGATGATGGATGGATGGATGGATGGATGGATGGATGGATGGATGGATGGATGGATGGATGGATGGATGGATGGATGGATGGATGGATGGATGGATGGATGGATGATGGATGGATGGATGGATGATGATGGATGGATGATGGATGGATGGATGGATGATGGATGGATGATGGATGGATGGATGGATGGATGATGATGGATGGATGATGGATGGATGGATGGATGGATGGATGATGGATGGATGGATGGATGATGGATGGATGGATGGATGATGGATGGATGATGGATGGATGGATGATGGATGGATGATGGATGGATGGATGATGGATGGATGGATGGATGGATGATGGATGGATGGATGATGGATGATGGATGGATGATGGATGGATGGATGATGATGGATGGATGGATGGATGGATGGATGGATGATGGATGGATGGATGGATGGATGGATGATGGATGGATGGATGATGGATGGATGGATGGATGGATGGATGGATGATGGATGGATGGATGGATGGATGGATGATGGATGGATGATGGATGATGGATGGATGGATGGATGGATGGATGGATGATGGATGGATGATGGATGGATGATGGATGGATGATGGATGGATGGTGGATGGATGGATGATGGATGGATGGATGATGGATGATGGATGGATGGATGATGATGGATGATGGATGGATGATGGATGTGTGAATGGATGATGGATGGATGATGGATGGATGGATGATGGATGGATGATGGATGGATGGATGATGGATGGATGATGGATGGATGGATGGATGATGGATGGATGGATGGATGATGGATGGATGATGGATGGATGATGGATGGATGGATGGATGATGGATGGATGATGGATGGATGATGGATGGATGGATGGATGGATGGATGGATGGATGATGGATGATGATGATGGATGGATGATGGATGGATGATGGATGGATGGATGATGGATGGATGGATGATGGATGGATGATGGATGGATGGATGATGGATGGATGGATGATGGATGATGGATGATGGATGGATGATGGATGGATGGATGATGGATGATGATGATGGATGGATGATGGATGGATGATGGATGGATGGATGATGGATGGATGATGGATGGATGATGGATGATGGATGGATGATGGATGGATGATGGATGGATGATGGATGGATGGATGGATGGATGATGGATGGATGATGGATGGATGGATGGATGGATGATGGATGGATGATGGATGGATGATGGATGGATGATGGATGGATGGATGATGGATGGATGATGGATGGATGGATGGATGGATGGATGGATGATGGATGATGGATGGATGATGGATGGATGATGGATGATGGATGGATGATGGATGGATGATGGATGGATGATGGATGGATGGATGATGGATGGATGATGGATGGATGGATGGATGGATGATGGATGGATGGATGATGGATGGATGATGGATGATGGATGGATGGATGGATGATGGATGGATGATGGATGATGATGGATGGATGATGGATGGATGATGGATGGATGATGGATGGATGATGGATGGATGATGGATGGATGGATGGATGATGGATGGATGGATGGATGATGGATGGATGATGGATGGATGGATGGATGGATGGATGATGGATGGATGGATGGATGATGGATGGATGATGGATGGATGGATGATGGATGGATGATGGATGGATGGATGATGGATGGATGGATGGATGGATGATGGATGGATGGATGATGGATGATGGATGGATGATGGATGGATGGATGATGGATGGATGATGGATGGATGGATGATGGATGGATGATGGATGGATGATGATGGATGGATGGATGATGGATGGATGGATGGATGATGGATGATGGATGGATGGATGGATGGATGGATGGATGGATGGATGATGGATGATGGATGGATGATGGATGGATGGATGATGGATGGATGATGGATGGATGATGGATGGATGATGGATGGATGATTGATGGATGGATGATGGATGGATGGATGATGGATGATGGATGGATGGATGATGATGGATGATGGATGGATGATGGATGTGTGAATGGATGATGGATGGATGATGGATGGATGGATGATGGATGGATGATGGATGGATGGATGATGGATGGATGATGGATGGATGGATGGATGATGGATGGATGGATGGATGATGGATGGATGATGGATGGATGATGGATGGATGGATGGATGATGGATGGATGATGGATGGATGATGGATGGATGATGGATGGATGGATGGATGGATGGATGATGGATGGATGATGATGGATGGATGATGGATGGATGATGGATGGATGGATGATGGATGGATGATGGATGGATGATGGATGGATGGATGATGGATGGATGGATGGATGGATGATGGATGGATGGATGGATGATGGATGGATGGATGATGGATGATGATGATGGATGGATGATGGATGGATGATGGATGGATGGATGATGGATGGATGATGGATGGATGATGGATGATGGATGGATGGATGGATGATGGATGGATGATGGATGATGGATGATGGATGATGGATGGATGGATGGATGGATGGATGGATGGATGGATGATGGATGATGATGGATGGATGGATGATGGATGGATGATGGATGGATGGATGATGGATGGATGATGGATGGATGGATGGATGATGGATGATGGATGGATGGATGATGGATGGATGATGGATGGATGATGGATGGATGGATGGATGGATGATGGATGGATGATGGATGGATGATGGATGGATGATGGATGGATGGATGATGGATGGATGATGGATGGATGATGGATGGATGGATGATGGATGGATGATGGATGGATGGATGATGGATGGATGGATGGATGATGGATGGATGATGGATGGATGGATGATGGATGGATGATGGATGGATGGATGATGGATGGATGGATGATGGATGATGGATGGATGGATGATGGATGATGGATGGATGATGGATGGATGGATGATGGATGGATGGATGATGGATGGATGGATGGATGGATGGATGGATGGATGATGGATGGATGGATGATGGATGGATGGATGGATGGATGATGGATGGATGGATGGATGGATGGATGATGGATGGATGGATGGATGGATGGATGGATGGATGGATGATGGATGGATGGATGGATGATGGATGGATGGATGATGGATGGATGATGGATGGATGATGGATGGATGATGGATGGATGGATGATGGATGGATGGATGATGGATGGATGATGGATGGATGGATTATGGATGATGGATGGATGGATGATGATGGGTGATGATGGATGGAGGCTGGGTTATGGATGATGGATGGATGGATGATGGATGGATGATGGATGGATGATGGATGGATGATTGATGGATGGATGATGGATGGATGGATGATGGATGGATGATGGATGGATGGATTATGGATGATGGATGGATGGATGATGATGGATGATGGATGGATGATGGATGTGTGAATGGATGATGGATGGATGATGGATGGATGGATGATGGATGGATGATGGATGGATGGATGATGGATGGATGATGGATGGATGGATGGATGGATGGATGATGATGGATGGATGGATGATGGATGGATGATGGATGGATGATGGATGGATGGATGGATGATGGATGGATGATGGATGGATGATGGATGGATGGATGGATGGATGGATGATGATGATGGATGGATGATGGATGGATGATGGATGGATGGATGATGGATGGATGATGGATGGATGATGGATGGATGGATGGATGGATGGATGATGGATGGATGATGGATGGATGGATGATGGATGGATGGATGATGGATGATGGATGATGGATGATGGATGATGGATGGATGATGGATGGATGGATGATGGATGATGATGATGGATGGATGATGGATGATGGATGATGGATGGATGGATGATGGATGGATGATGGATGGATGATGGATGGATGATGGATGGATGATGGATGGATGGATGGATGATGGATGGATGGATGATGGATGATGATGATGGATGGATGATGGATGGATGGATGATGGATGGATGATGGATGGATGATGGATGGATGGATGGATGGATGATGGATGATGGATGGATGATGGATGGATGGATGATGGATGGATGGATGATGGATGATGGATGATGGATGATGGATGATGGATGATGGATGGATGATGGATGGATGGATGATGGATGATGATGATGGATGGATGATGGATGATGGATGATGGATGGATGGATGATGGATGGATGATGGATGATGGATGGATGATGGATGGATGATGGATGGATGATGGATGGATGGATGATGGATGGATGGATGATGGATGGATGATGGATGATGATGATGGATGGATGATGGATGGATGATGGATGGATGGATGATGGATGGATGGATGATGGATGGATGATGGATGGATAGGTGGATGGATGGATGATGGATGATGATGATGGATGGATGATGGATGGATGATGGATGGATGATGGATGATGGATGGATGATGGATGGATGGATGATGGATGATGGATGATGGATGGATGGATGGATGATGGATGGATGATGGATGGATGGATGATGGATGATGGATGATGGATGGATGGATGGATGATGGATGGATGATGGATGGATGATGGATGGATGGAGCAGCTGATCTCAGGTTTTCTCTCTTCGGGTCTCCGGGATGAAGGCAGAGCGCCGATGATGATGATGATGATGCTGATGACGTCAGAGGCGATGAGGAAGGAGAAAGAAAAACAGGAATTATCCAGGTCATTAGATCGGCCGTGGTGCGTTCACGGACCATTTCACCTCATCACGTCCCCGCGCCCCGCGCCCCGCCCCCCCGCGCCCCGCCCCCCCGCGGCGCCCCGCAGCAACGCGCATGCGCCTGAGCGCAGCGAGGCTCTGACGGTTTTAACCTGATCAGATTCTCTCTGCTTGTCGTTTGTTTTGGCGCCAGCGGTTCAGATAAATGAACTAAATGTTAAAAATAAAGAGAAAGACATAAAAACACAAAGACATTTTCAAAAACGCTGAAACATTTCTTGATTATACTTTGAAATAAATGCAAAAACTACTTTGAAAAGATGTAATATGTTGATAAAGGCAAAATAAAGAAATGTCACAAAAACTCTGACTTAGCTAAAAGCACCAAGCAGATCCAGTTTTCTTCTGAGCTCAGGTGAGTCTCTCAGGTACCAGAGAACCTGGAGGTCTGGGCTCAGGGGGAGCTCAGGTTTCTGCTACACACTGAAGGCTGTTTTAATGAAAGTTAAGGCAGTAAAACTATAAACACAGGAGATGTTTGGAGATCCTGCTGCTTTACAAAGCAAAGCGAAAACTAACATTCAGCTTCACGATCTTTTAAACACACCTGATGCTCCGGTCGACCCGGTTCTACTGGAACCAGAACTCCATCATGTGCTCCACCTCCAGCTGCTCCACCTGAGGCAGGACGACCCCCCTGACCCGGAGAAGGCACTCTACCCTTTTCCGGCTCAAGACATTTGGAGGTCCTGATCCTCATCTTGGCCGCTTCACGCTCTGCTACGAACCGCTCCAGCGAGATTTATAGATCACGATCTGATGAAGCCAACAGGACCACATCATCTGCAAAAAGCAGAGATGAGATCCTAAGGCCACCAAAACGGATCAACACCTCGGCTGGTCAGAGATTCTGTCCATGAAGGTAATGAACAGAATCGGTGACAAAGGGCAGCCTTGGCGGAGTCCAACTCTCACCGGAAACGAGCCCGACTTACTGCCGGCAATGCGGACCAGACTCTGACACCGGTCATACAGGGACCTGACAGCCCGTATCAAAGGGCCCGGTACCCCATACTCCCGGAGTACCCCCCACAGGGCCCCCCTAGGGACACGGTCGAACGCCTTCTCCAAGTCCACAAAACACATGTAGACTGGTTGGGCGAACTCCCAGAACCCTCCAGGACCTGCTGAGGGTGTAGAGCTGGTCCAGTGTTCCAGAACCAGAACCACACTGCTCTTCCTGAATCCGAGGTTCGACTATCCGACTGACCCTCCTCTCCAGGACCCCTGAATAGACCTTACCAGGGGGGCTTAAGAGTGTAACCCCCCTGTAATTGGAGCTCACCCTCCGGTCCCCCTTTTTAAACAGGGGGACCACCACCCCAGTCTGCCAGTCCAGGGGAACTGCCCCCGATGTCCATGCGATATTGCAGAGTCGCGTTAGCCAACACAACCCTGCAACATCCAGAGCCTTAAGGAACTCCGGGCGGATCTCATCCACCCCCGGGGCCCTGCCACCAAGGAGCTTTTTGACCACCTCGGTGACCTCGTCCCCAGAGATTGGAGAGCCCAGCCCAGAGTCCCCAGGCTCAGCTTCCTCAACAGAAGGTATGCTGGTGGGATTGAGGAGGTCTTCGAAGTATTCCGCCCACCGGCCCACAACGTTCCGAGTTGAGGTCAGCAGCGCACCATCCCCACTATAAACAGTGTTGGTGCTGCACTGCTTCCCCCTCCTGAGACGCCGGATGGTGGACCAGAATCGCCTCGAAGCCGTACGGAAGTCTGTCTCCATGGCCTCTCCAAACTCCTCCCACGCCCGAGTTTTTGCCTCAGCGACAACCCGAGCCGCATGCCGTTTCGCCCGTCGGTACCCATCAGCTGCTTCTGGAGTCCCACAGGCCAAAAAGGCCCGGTAGGACTCCTTCTTCAGCTTGACAGCATCCCTCACCGAAGGTGTCCACCAACGGGTTCGAGGGTTGCCGCCGCGACAGGCACCAACAACCTTGCGGCCGCAGCTCCGATAGGCCACCTCGGCAATGGAGGTACGGAACATGGTCCACTCAGACTCCATGTCCCCCACCTCCCCCGGAACGTGTTCGAAGTTCTGCCGGAGATGAGAGTTGAAGCTCCGTCTCAACTCCAGAGTGGAAGTACGTCCAGCCCCTCTCAAGGAGACTGGTTCCAGAACCAGAGCCATGTGTCGAGGTGAGGCCGACTATTTCTAGCCGGAACCTCTCAGCCTCGCACACTAGCTCCGGTTCCTTCCCCACCAGAGAGGTGACGTTCCACGTCCCAAGAGCTTCTGCAGCCGAGGATCAGACCGTCAGGGTCCCCTCCCTGGTTCCTCACCTAGGACCTGTCTGCCTTGGGTGACCCTACCAGGGGCATAAAGCCCCAGACAGCATAGCTCCTAGGATCATTGGGACACTCAAACCCCTCCACCACGATAAGGTGGCAGCCCAAGGAGGAGTAACTGACAATGAATTTGTGCTGAAAGTTCTCGATGTTCTGTTGGCTCAGTGATGTTCATGAATGTGTCGCTGCAGTCTGTCGCTCCTCACATGTCAAGCTCTTTATCTATGACAGACACAAAAAAGCTAGCTAGCTAGCAAGGATACTAGCCTCTACTTAGCATTAGCCTCAAGCTGATGCTAACTGTTGTTTGAAATGACAGTA
Organism: Poecilia reticulata; assembly: GCF_904066995.2. Lineage (NCBI taxonomy): Eukaryota > Metazoa > Chordata > Actinopteri > Cyprinodontiformes > Poeciliidae > Poecilia > Poecilia reticulata. The sequence continues at coordinate 35,321,363 of NC_088838.1, forward strand.
AGGAGATTAAATGTCAGAACATTCAGACCTGAGACGATCGTTTCTGACACAGTAACTGATTTAAGACATTTTCTGGATGCGCCGCCTGCTGTCCCTCGACCTGGACCCATCCACAGCAGTCCGGTCCGGTCCACTGAGCATGCTCAGAACGTGCTGATGGGTCCGACAGCCTGATGGAGGAAACAGAACATCTCTGATCATTTTAGATCATTAAAGAAAAGAAATGAAGAACAGGACCAAAAGACAGGATGAGTTTCAGCTCATCGGTATCTGGATTCTGCAGGGCGTTGAAGGTTCTGGTTCTGGACCGGTCCAGCCCAGCAGGAGGCTGATGAAGGCAGGCAGAGTGCAGCAGATTGAACCCAGATAAGATTCTGTTTGTTCTCCCAGCAGGAAGCCGAGAATCTGCAGAGCTTCATCAGACTCACAGGAGGCTGAAATCAGGCTGTCTGTATTCAGCTCCACAACATAAACATGAGCCCTCTTCCTCCTCCTCCTCCTCCTCCTCCTCCTCCTCCTCCTCCTCCTCCTCCTCCTCCTCCTCCTCCTCCTCCTCCTCCTCCTCCTCCTCCTCCTCTTCCTCCTCCTCCTCCTCACAACCGCCATCATCATCATCATCACCATCACCTCCTTCAGCCTCGGCTCAGTTATTTAGCTGAAAACATCCCATCATGGGAATCCATGCAGCTCTGAAACAACAATCTGTACTCCAACTCTGATCCCAGAGCATGACACCCCCTCTACCACCGGGCAGCAGGGCCCGGACGCCCCCCATCCTCCAACCATCTGAAACTGCTGACCTCAGCGTGCTACCAGCTGAAAAACGTCTAAAGTTGACGGGAAGTTTGAAAATGTTGCAGGGAGACATGAACCACATCTAGACATAAAAACAAGCCAGGAGGATAAACCTGGAGGTTGTTGAAGATGAAGATGAAGATGAAGATGAAGATGAAGATGAAGATGATGATGATGATGATGATGATGATGATGATGATGATGATGATGATGATGATGATGAGGATGATGATGAGGATGATGATACCTGAACACCAGCAGCATTTCCTGCGGCATGCTGGGACTCGGGTCTGAATCATTCAGAGCATCAGCAGCAACCCCAGAACCGCTTCAATACCGAGTTGCTGTCTCAGCTGACGGGGCGCCAACTAGTGGTGGCTCCCTGAAGCACAGCTCCTGTCCCAGACCAACATGTGACAGGTTGCTCTGATGACATGCTAGTTTCCATGCTAGCTAGCACTTAGCAGCCAAGGAACGTTGACAGCGTTGGCTCAGTGGCGCCCCCTGTGTCAGCAGGGGAAACAGACGACTCTCCTCCATCGCTGTGTCCGACGTTTTACGTTCTTTATCTGCTTATGTCCCTTTAGTTTCATTAGCATTAGCAAGCCGACCTGCAGAGACAGGAAGTGGTTACAGAGTCACCTGACCTTTGACCCTCTGTGTCCAATACAGACCATAATATGTCACCATGGCGCCTTCGGCCGTTTCCCCAGATGCTCTTCAATGTTTACTGTCTCTGCTGCATCGAAAACACAAATATGAATGGAAACATTTTAAAACCCGACGAAAGGTTCTGGAGATCAGAACCAGGCTGAAGGTTCTGGAGATCAGAACCAGGCTGAAGGTTCTGGAGATCAGAACCAGGCTGAAGGTTCTGGAGATCAGAACCAGGCTGAAGGTTCTGGAGATCAGAACAGATCAGAACCAGGCTGAAGGTTCTGGAGATCAGAACCAGGCTGAAGGTTCTGGAGATCAGAACCAGGCTGATGGTTCTGGAGATCAGAACCAGGCTGAAGGTTCTGGGTTCTGGAGATCAGAACCAGGCTAAAGGTTCTGGAGCTCAGAACCAGGCTGAAGGTTCTGGAGATCAGAACCAGGCTGAAGGTTCTGGGTTCTGGAGATCAGAACCAGGCTGAAGGTTCTGGAGATCAGAACCAGGCTGAAGGTTCTGGAGATCAGAACCAGGCTGATGGTTCTGGAGATCAGAACCAGGCTGAAGGTTCTGGAGATCAGAACCAGGCTGAAGGTTCTGGAGATCAGAACCAGGCTGAAGGTTCTGGGTTCTGGAGATCAGAACCAGGCTGAAGGTTCTGGAGATCAGAACCAGGCTGAAGGTTCTGGGTTCTGGAGATCAGAACCAGGCTGAAGGTTCTGGAGATCAGAACTAGGCTGAAGGTTCTGGAGATCAGACGTTCAGAGATCATTCCCTCCTGCAGGTTTGGGTCCACAGACCCGGTCAGAACCAGCAGACTGGTGAATGAACTGGTTGGACTGGGAGCCCCGACCTCCTTTCACTCACACTTCATTTATTTGAAGTTTTAATCTCATTATTAAGTGTTTTGTGGAGGGGGGTGAGAGCCAGGGGTGTTGCTGACAAAGGCCCCTGTCCAGGAACATTTAGTGCGATGTTTCGGTGGTGGCAGCATGGGGGGTGGGGGGGGGGTGAGGGTCAGCAGATGGATGCCAGATTAACCCGCCCATCACTCCCCATTCTCCACACTCCTCGCCTTTTTTCTCCCTCTCCACCTCCACAAAAGTTTCTCTCTTGTCTCCCTAAATCTCCCCCAACTCTTATCGCCCCCCACCACTCTATTACCCCCACTTGCCCCCCTGAGCCTCTTTTATTGCTCATTTCAGCGATGAAGACGAGGCAGCGCGCCTCCTCAGCCAGAAAGCAACAGCAATGAATTCATGGGCTGGAAGGCCTTGATCCTTCGTGGCCCCCCGCCGCCGCCGGGGGAGGGGCGCCATTGTTCAGCAGTATATTGGCTTGTCTATTACCCCCCTGTTTCTCCTCGCCCCCCCTGCCCCCCCACACACTCGGCTGCTGAAAAGAGCCATTTATCGCCCCTCCCTCCACAAACACACTTTGATTCTTTCAGTTACAGAGGCGGCAACAGTAGCAGAAGGTGGCGGGTCGCCACAAAGGCAGCCATGAAATTCAATTAGCATCCAGCGCTAACTCTCTCTGCCTCTATGAGGACCAGCTAGTCTGTCAGGCCCAGAACCAGGACCGGCCCGATTACCAGTCCGAACCTGCTGACAGAAGCTGCAGGAGAAAATCCACAGGTTCAGTAAAAATGAGAGCCAGATATGAACGTTTATGATACATTAATTTTAGTTCTCACAGTTTGAGTCACTGAGCTAAAAGGAAGGAAAGCAGTTTAGATATCCTGCAGATTTCTGGTGAAGCATAAATGTATGAAGCAACATTTTAGTCCTGAAAAGATAAGCTGCACACCTTCAGGATTGATGTTTAAAACCTATAGATACTTTTAGCAGTAGCCTCAGCTAAATGCTGTGCAGGTCTAGAGATTTAGTGCTAGCAGAACTAATGTTTGTGAATAGTGGGTTAGTGCAGCTAACTTTTTAAATAATGGTGCCCTCTAGTGGTTAGCAAACTAGATCGCTAACATTAGCACAGCTAATGTTTTCACACTAAGTAGCTAATGTTAGCACACTACTTAGCTAATGTTAGCACACTGGTTCATCATGTTGTTGTGCCAGCTGTGTCTGTCAGCCTCAGAATGATGCAGACCAAAGTTAATAGTTTCTTTCTTGTGCATGTTGATGTTTTGAGATGTGTCCTGGAAACATGAGAGAGAAGCCGATCTTTTTCTACCACCAGCCTGCAGCTCACATGGATCCACAGCCTGCTTTCAGCAGAACCAGCTGATCTGAACCTTTAGACCAAAGTCCAGCTTTGCTTTCCAGGCTTTTGGTCCCAGTAAAGCAGCATTCTGATGTTGGTCCTCATAATGGTGAGAAAACCAGTATGTGTGTGCTGAGCAGGTCTGGATCACTGCTCCTCTTCATCGGGGGTCATGTTTATACTAAAAAACGCTCTTTCTGTGCGCTGACCTGTTAGAGGTGGTTTGACCTCAGTTTTTCTTCCTTTTTTACGGCGATAATATTAATAATGCTCTCAGTGAAAAGAGAATCGGCTCCCTGAACAGAAGCCCTTCAGGCAGAAGATTAGCGCTCGTCTCTCATCTGGAGGACAAAGTCACTCCGTTCAATAGCTTCATTTTCTGAGCTGCCTCAGAATAATATTCATCTATTCATTTCTGAGCCGAGGCTGTAAAAGAGGCAGAGAAATTCAAAGAGCTGGTGAGGATTTAATTCATGAGGGGAAACATGGTCTGGACCTTGATGGTGCCCCCTACAGGTGATCTGAGGCAACTGTCAGGGATCTGAAGGGTAAATTCTTTATAACTAAAAAACGAGCAGCTTCTGCCTAACAGCCTCATTGAGTCCAATTAATTCATCTCTAAAATTTATTGATGTGAGAAAAACCAATAATCAAACCAATAAACAGCAAGAAAACCCATTCAGGATGACTGGACCAGAACCAGCAGAACAGAACCAGCAGAGCAGAACCAGCAGAACCAGCAGAACCAGCAGAGCAGAACCAGCAGAACCAGCAGAACCAGCAGAACAGAACCAGCAGAACCAGCAGAGCAGAACCAGCAGAACCAGCAGAGCAGAACCAGCAGAACAGAACCAGCAGAACAGAACCAGCAGAACAGAACCAGCAGAACCAGCAGAACCATCAGAACCAGTAGAACCAGCAGAACCATCAGAACCAGCAGAACCATCAGAACCAGTAGAACCAGCAGAACCATCAGAACCAGCAGAACCAGTAGAACCAGCAGAACCAGCAGAACCAGCAGAACCAGTAGAACCAGCAGAACCAGCAGAACCAGCAGAACCAGCAGAGCAGAACCAGCAGAACAGAACCAGCAGAACCAGCAGAACCAGCAGAACAGAACCAGCAGAACCAGCAGAACCAGCAGACTGGTCCCTGCACACCAAACACATCATCCTGAGACCAAAATAAAGATTTTATCTGCTTAACAAACTGATTTAATTTAATGACTAATTATGTTTCATTAACAACATTAATGCTTTATTAGCACATTTTAGCAACAAGGCTGAATAAAACACAACAACCAAACATGAAACAAGCATCAAAATCACCTCATCAATATATTGATCAATGTTCCAGTTATTGATCATCAAAGCAGCTTCAGCCAACCTGACAGGAGCTCAGGGTTCCAGATCTGTTCAGCATAGAAGCTGAAAGCTGCTTCTCCATGTCTGGTTCTGGTTCTGGTTCTGGTTCTGGATGCAGGTTGATCCAGCAGCAGATCTTTAATCTGTTCAGTGATTTATAAACGAAGAAATGTGGAACTAGGTAGTGTAGATCCAGGTGGTGTAGAACTAGGTGGTGTAGAACCAGGTGGTGTAGAACCAGGTGGTGTAGAACCAGGTGGTGTAGATCTAGGTGGTGTAGAACCAGGTGGTGTAGAACCAGGTGGTGTAGAACTAGATAATATAAATCTAGGTGGTGTAGAACCAGGTGGTGTAGAACCAGGTGGTGTAGAACTAGATAATATAAATCTAGGTGGTGTAGAACCAGGTGGTGTAGAACCAGGTGGTGTAGAACTAGATAATATAAATCTAGGTGGTGTAGAACCAGGTGGTGTAGAACCAGGTGGTGTAGAACCAGGTGGTGTAGAACCAGGTGGTGTAGAACTAGGTGGTGTAGAACCAGGTGGTGTAGAACCAGGTGGTGTAGAACTAGATAATATAAATCTAGGTGGTGTAGAACCAGGTGGTGTAGAACCAGGTGGTGTAGAACTAGATAATATAAATCTAGGTGGTGTAGAACCAGGTGGTGTAGAACCAGGTGGTGTAGAACTAGATAATATAAATCTAGGTGGTGTAGAACCAGGTGGTGTAGAACCAGGTGGTGTAGAACCAGGTGGTGTAGAACTAGGTGGTGTAGAACCAGGTGGTGTAGAACTAGATAATGTAAATCTAGGTAGTGTAGATCCAGGTGGTGTAGAACCAGCTGGTGTCTCCACCCACCTGGTTCTAGTCAGAACCAGGTGGTGTAGAACCAGGTGGTGTAGAACCAGCTGGTGTAGAACCAGGTGGTGTAGAACCAGCTGGTTCTAGTCAGAACCAGCTGGTGTAGAACCAGGTGGTATAGAACCAGGTGGTGTAGAACCAGCTGGTGTAGAACCAGGTGGTGTAGAACCAGCTGGTGTAGAACCAGCTGGTGTAGAACCAGGTGGTTTAGAACCAGCTGGTGTAGAACCAGGTGGTGTAGAACCAGCTGGTGTAGAACCAGCTGGTGCAGAACCAGGTGGTATAGAACCAGGTGGTGTAGAACCAGCTGGTGTAGAACCAGGTGGTGTAGAACCAGGTGGTGTAGAACCAGGTGGTGTAGAACCAGGTGGTATAGAACCAGGTGGTGTAGAACCAGGTGGTGTAGAACCAGGTGGTGTAGAACCAGGTGGTGTAGAACCAGGTGGTGTAGATCCAGGTGGTGTAGAACCAGGTGGTGTAGAACCAGGTGGTGTAGAACCAGGTGGTGTAGAACCAGGTGGTGTAGAACCAGGTGGTGTAGAACCAGGTGGTGTAGAACCAGGTGGTGTAGAACCAGGTGGTGTAGAACCAGGTGGTGTAGAACCAGGTGGTGTAGAACCAGGTGGTGTAGAACCAGGTGGTGTAGAACCAGGTGGTGTAGAACCAGGTGGTGTAGAACCAGGTGGTGTAGAACCAGGTGGTGTAGATCCAGGTGGTGTAGAACCAGGTGGTGTCTCCACCCTCCTGGTTCTACTCAGGTCTCCAGCTGCAGGAATCAAAGTTTCTGGTCTCAGACGGAACCAGCAAAGATCAGGAATGTTTCTCTAACTGTTGCTGAACATAACGAGCAGATAATGGGCCTTCATCACCTCCTCCTCCTCCTCCTCCTCCTCCTCCTCCTCCTCCTCCTCCTCCTCCTCCTCCTCCTCCTCCTCCTCCTCCTCCTCCTCCCGCTAACATCCGTCCTCTCAGAACCAGAACCAGCTGCTCTTTGTGCCACTACAATACGGAGCGAATGTCAAGGGCTGCGCTGTGAAAACGGGTCCATCTGTCTGCAGGAACTCCCCCAGCTGAGCCGCGCTGTGTGTGTGTGTGTGTGTGTGTGTGTGTGTGTGTGTGTGTGTGTGTGTGTGTGTGTGTGTGTGTGTGTGTGTGTGTGTGTGTGTGTGCGCCACACACCCCGACCTCGCTAACTGATGTATAATTGACTCCCAGTTGTTTTCACACAGTGGCTCCACTAACACAGCGTGACTTTTAATGGACAGCAACACAATGCTCACTCATTAGTCCCAACTCTCACACACACACACACACACACACACACACACACACACACACACACACACACACACACACACACACACACACACACACACACACACACACACACACACACACACACAGGATGTCACTTCCTGGCGGTTAAAGCAGAGAAATGTTGTCATGATTTCATTTAATCGTCGGTTGCAGCGTCTCCGTGAAGCTGCTTCAGGAGAAAAGCAGATTTTCTCTTTCTGATCGTTCGCTGATCAGATCCGAAGTTTGGAGTCGGTTCCTTATCTGAGACATGGGAATGTTCTCCTGCTGGGGTCAAAGTTCACCTCAGTTCAGTTCATTTCTGCGGCGATAATTCAGAACCAACGACCCAAAAAAGAATCATTTCAGTTGAAATCACATCCAGTCTAGTTACCCACGGAGCTAAACCTGCGGAGCATCACTCCTCCTGACCAGCAGGGGGCGACAGAGGAAACCTCCATCAGAACCAGAACCGGCCCGCTACCAGCCACCTGGAGAAAACAGAAACAGAAGAACTGATGTCAGAGAAAAATGACTCCATTTTGTTTATTCCTCATTCATTTTGAGCAAAAAGATTTTCTGACTGCTGATTGGTGGGGATCAGAAGGGGGCGTGGCTTCTACAGAGTCCATGCTGCAGTGGGAGGAGCCTACACGCCTTATAAGGACGAGCCGGAGGAAAGGCCCCCAGGGCCGTGTCTACTCTGCTGCCCAGAAATAAAAACAAAACGTGGATTATGACTCTTATGTTTGACGAGTCCATTAATGAACTGGGTTCATGTTTAACTGTGAATCAGATGGAACAATTAGCATTTTACCAATTAATTGTTTTATTGTCTAAAGTTTGATGTAAATTATTCTGAATAAATATTTTATGTTTTATTGATGTCAGTTTTGGCTCATAGTAGAACAACTTTAGGATCCGATTATGACTAATGACTGGATGGAGGTCATCTGGAGGTCATCTGGAGGTCAGGTGGAGGTCAGGTGGAGGTCATCTGGAGGTCATCTGGAGGTCAGCTGGAGGTCATCTGGAGGTCAGCTGGAGGTCATGTGGAGGTCAGGTCTCCATCAGGTGGAGGTCAGCTGAAGGTCATGTGGAGGTCATCTGGAGGTCAGGTGAGTTGTTAGGATGTGATAATTGAAGGATTTTGGTTCTTTTGGACTTTATTTCCTTCCGTCTGAATCGTCTCCTGATCGTCTCTGAAGCCGTTTTTTCCCAGGTTTTCTGATTCGCTGCTCTGGATCCAGCAGCAGGTTGATGACCTTCATCCTCCTCCTCCTCAGTGTTTTTGTCCTGAACACACCTGAGCTCTGCAGGAAGCTCTTTGTGTTGCTGCCTTTTGTTCGGCGCTGCTTTTGTTTCAGCTCTGATGAACATTTTCGCCTCATTGTCTGACTCGACAACAAACCCGTTTCCATGGAAGAATCTGTGTTTGTCGACGTTCCGCCTGCAGCAGCGTCTGCTCAGGTTTCTGCTCCGGAACGAAAATATTCACTTCATACAAAACATTTTGTTCAGAAACAAACAGTTTGGTGAACATAATTGAGAAAGTTTCTGTCTAATAATTGGAAAAAAGGATTTATATCTTGTTATTAATGCATTTATAAATGTCTCACTTTACATATTTAGTCTGAATCTAAATATCTAATAAATCTCATATGTGGTGAAATTCTATCAAATATAATATTTAAGTTAAAACGTAATATTTAGGTTGCTTTAGAGACGCTCGGATTATACTGAATACTGGATATTTAGTCAGTTTAAGGCTGAGGGAACATTTAGTTTGAAACATTTAGAAAAAACTGAATGATGAGGTGAAAATATGCGAAGCTTCAGGTCATCAGGTCGTTTCATGACCATCCGGGGTTCTCTGCAGCTTCCAGGCGGTCAGTATGTTACCAGACAGTGTCTGACTTCCTGTCCAGGATCTGCTGACCGGCAGGTCGTCAGGGACGGCAGCATCTGATTGGCTGTCAGCCTGGTGATGTCATCGTCTGTCCATTAGCCACAACCGCCTGTCTGCACACAGTAATGAATTCACTGCTCCATTAGGGCCGCCCGCTGAGACACACACACACACTCACACACACACACACACACACACACACACACACACACACACACACACACACACACTCACACACACACACACACACACACACACACACACACACACACACACACACACACACACACACACACACACACACTCACACACACACACACACACACACACACTCACACACACACACACACACCTCACACTGGGCTGCAGAGAGCTGGGGAAGGGGGGTTAGGCTCTCAGGTCAATTAGCAGCTAATTGGTGGGCAAGCTCTCATGTTTGATTGGCTAATTATCCAGTTAGCAGTTTGAGTTGAAGGAGATCTATGTGTGTGACCACACACACACACACACACACACACACACACACACACACACACACTCACACACACACACACACACACACACACTCACACACACCCCTCAGGTACCTGAAACAACATGATCCATCCAGCAGCAGATCAGGATGGAGATTCTGTCAGACTCTGTAGACCAGGGGTCACCAACTCCAGTCCTCCACCATCCTGCAGCTTTAGATTCAGCTCTGCTCCAAAATGTCTGAATTCCCTCACCAGCATTCATTCCTCTCTGCAAGAGGCTGGAAACGAGCAGCTTATTTGATCCAGGTGTGTTTGAGCAGAGACGCACCTAAAGGTTTCAGGACGGTGGCCCTGGAGGACCGGAGTTGGTGACCCCTGGTCTAAATGTTTCCCTCCTTCAGTCCAGTTGACCCGGTTCTACTGGACCCAGAACATCTGCTCCACCTCCACCTGCTGTGGTTCTGAACCAACCTGTTCCCCTCCTGGCCTGTGGGGGCGCTGCACCAAGAACCACTGAAGACACTGAGACCAGATGGAAACAAGATGGAGGATTTTAGCGGTTGGAGGATTTCTCTTTAGGCTAAAGACCAGGAGCCATTTCTGCTGCTAGCGCTAGGCTAGCATGTTAGCTTTGGTTGCTTTTACCCAGAATGCCCTGCGCTGTAGTCCACTTCCTGCTTTTGGAGCGGTCTCTGGTCCACTTGGTGTTCACTTCAAATGAGCCCTGACTGAGGTCAGGAGGACCAGAGGTCAGAGGTCAATTAGCATTCACACCTCACCAACCAGACCGGACTTTGACTAGGCAGACGGACTGGAGTTGGGTAAAAACCTAAATCTGTTTCTGAAACAAATTGGAAATAATAATAATAATAACAACAGATTAAAGGAGCTGCTTTATTAATCTTCACATTCTGAGTTTTTGCTGCTGCAGATTCAGATCAGCAGTAAATCACTGGTTCTGGTTCTGTGACCCGGTTTCTTGGTTCTGGTGGTACAGTGAGCTCCTGTCTCATGGCTGCTCTCACACCTTCATCACATTAGCTGCTCCTCCTCCTCCTCCGGCTCTGTGTGAGTTAATTGCAGGGTAGCAGAGAGGAGCGCTGGATTCGCGGCGCGGGGCGTCCAGGAGGAGCCGACCCTGTCATTTAGCTCTGTGGCTGCGAGCTCAGAGTGGCAGCGAGCTGGAGGGTTACCCAGCATGCCGCGGGGCAGAGTGGACCAAGCCGCACGGCAGTGGGCGCCTAATGGCAGCTCACACACACACACACACACACACACTGCGGTGAGGCTAATGACAGCTGCCTTTTAATGTTGAGCGAGGAGGAAACCTGAGTGTGTGTGTGTGTGTGTGTGTGTGTGTGTGTGTGTGTGTGTGTGTGTGTGTGAGAGCAGTGGGGGGGACTCGTCAGGCTGAAGGGCGATCATTTAGCTGCTCTCTCTCTCTGGATGTGAATATGAATGAATGATGGAAAGCAGAACCAGAACCAGAACCAGAACCAGAACCAGAACGTGGTGCGTTCAGGGACTCCAGGTTCTGCAGATTCTGGTTGCTGCCCGTCTCTGGTCCGGATCAGCCCAGTCCAGGTTCCTCTCCTGCCCCATGTGGGCCGGTCCTGGTTCTGCAGACCCAACAGAGTAAGAACCCAGAACATTTTCCAGTTTGAAGTTTTTGACGACCAAACAAAGAGCTGCTGTGTTTCCTGAGCAGCCAATCAGAGCGCAGGTTATTAAAAGGCCAGAATGGTTCAGAGGGAACCTGCAGCGTTCAGCCTTCATGACTGACACGCCGACATTATCAGGCAGTTACAGGCTCAGTGGGTAGAAAGTAGCAGCTAATTACAGCAGATCAGAATAAAAGCCTTTCAGAGAGAAACGAAGTGATGAGCAGAATATAAAGAGGAGGAAGAGGAAGAGTTTCAGTTTCCAGGTGACCCAAACTCTTCATTTATTAAAGAAACAAACATGGAAGGAAAATCATTTTTGCTTTTTGATTCTTTTTATGTATCAAATCTGAAAAGTGTGGCGTACCATTACATTCAGCCCTCCGAATCAGAACTCTGTAGAACCTTCAGGTCAAACTCTTCTTACCTCCTGCAGCAGCGAGCTGCGCTGCGGCTCCAGGAACCAGAGATCAGCACTGATGTGGATCTGACATAATATAGAGTAGACCCCGCATTGGCTGCTCCAGGAAACACGGCGGCCATCTTGGAGAGGTCGTCCCTCCTACTTTGCTGAACCAAAACAGCAGAAGATGCTTCAGCACTGAGGATATTGTTGTTCTGATCGATTGATTATTGATGTGAGGCTCCACAGACAACATTTCACAAGTAAGAATTGTTTATAAATGTAGCTTTGATCGGGTCGGGTCGGGTCGGGTCGGATCGGGTCGGGTCGGGTCGGGTCGGGTCGGATCGGATCGGGTCGGATCGGGTCGGATCGGATCGGGTCGGATCGGGTCGGGTCGGGTCGGATCGGATCGGATCGGATCGGGTCGGGTCGGATCGGGTCGGATCGGATCGGGTCGGATCGGGTCGGGTCGGGTCGGGTCGGATCGGATCGGATCGGGTCGGGTCGGATCGGATCGGATCGGATCGGGTCGGATCGGGTCGGATCGGATCGGGTCGGATCGGGTCGGATCGGGTCGGGTCGGGTCGGATCGGATCGGGTCGGGTCGGATCGGATCGGGTCGGGTCGGGTCGGGTCGGGTCGGGTCGGATCGGGTCGGGTCGGGTCGGATCGGATCGGATCGGGTCGGGTCGGATCGGATCGGGTCAGGTCAGGTCGGATCGGGTCGGGTCGGATCGGGTCGGGTCGGGTCGGGTCGGATCGGGTCGGGTCGGGTCGGGTCGGGTCGGATCGGATCGGATCGGGTCGGATCGGGTCGGATCGGGTCGGATCGGGTCGGATCGGGTCGGATCGGGTCGGATCGGGTCGGATCGGATCGGGTCGGATCGGGTCGGGTCGGGTCGGATCAATCTGAGGAGACCAGTTTCCCTCTGAGTTTTGCTGTTTTCATTTCATCCAGTTTTTGTTTTGTTTTTCTTAAAGCTTTTAAAGCTGCAGAGAAAAACATTCAGAACCGAGAAGCAAAGAGACTGAAGGACAAGCAGAGTGTGTGTGTAGATGTGTGTGTGTGTGTGTCTGACTGTGTGTGTGTGTGTGTGTGTGTGTGTGACTGTGTGTGTGTGTGTGTGTGTGTGTGTGTGTGTGGGTGTGTGTGTGTGTGTGTGTGGGTGTGTGTGTGTGTGTGTGTGTGTAGATGTGTGTGTGTGTGTGTGTAGATGTGTGTGTGTGTGTGACTGTGTGTGTGTAGATGTGTGTGTGTGTGTGTGTAGATGTGTGTGTGTGTGTGTAGGTGTGTGTGTGTGTGTGTGTGTGTGTGTGTGTGTAGATGTGTGTGTGTGTGTGTAGGTGTGTGTGTGTAGGTGTGTGTGTGTAGGTGTGTGTGTTTGTGTTTCAAAGGCAGAAATAAAAAGATGAAAAGCGAAAGAGGAAAACGGGATAAAATGAATTAAAATCTGAAACATTAAAAAGGAAGAATGAAAGAAAGACAGGAAGGATGGAGAGAAGAGACGGAGAATGAATAAAAATGTGGAAGAGAAAATCTGAAAAGTGTGAAAAGCTAAAAGTGAATCATTGGCTGTGGTCACCATGGCGACAGCCTGCTGCCTTGCCCAGAGGCAGCAGGGAATCAAACCTCCACCGTGTGTTTGCTGCTGAAGGTCGTCCAGCTGAAGGTCGTCCTGCTGAAGGTCGGCCATTATGCAGATGAAAAGCTTCAGTCAGAGGCGGCGTCCTTGTGCTGCAGCAGGTGGAAACGCAGCTCAGCTTTTAGCGTCTATTCAGCGAAAAACACTTAAAGAAACACTTTAATTACCAGAAAGACGGCAAGGCGTTCCTCAGGACAGCAGCAATGCATGCTGGGAAGGTCAGCCAGCAGATGGATCCATATTTAGATATCAGAAGATAATTGATCATATTTTAGTGAAAATATCCACAAAATCAGCAGCAGATTCAGTTCAACTGAGATTCACTGTCCATCAGACTGTCCAGCAGCTTCTTTACAAAATGACTGTGGATGCTAACGTTAGCATTAGCTGCTACATGTTAGCACTGAGATGCTATTTCAGGCTAGCATAGCTTTGCTCCCAGGCTAACTGCTGTTAGCACAACCATGATGTGGCTGCGCGTCAGATTTACTGAAAGGTTAATCTGGACCAGAACCGGGCCAGACATCAGGCCCAGGTCCAGCCGTTCCCAGAGCTCTACTGGGCAGAATCATGTTGGAACTGGATCCCAATAACCAGAACCAGAACCAGAACCAGTACTTCCCTCTGTTGTCAGACAAAACCCTCATTTCCTCCTTCCAGCTCAGACTCAGTCAGGAAACCATCAGGCTGAACTGGGTTCAGGTTCTGGTTCTGGTTCTGGTTCAGGTTCAGGTTCTGGTTCTGGTTCTGGTTCTGGTTCCAGTCATCTTCATCAGTTTGTTTCATCAGAACCTTCCTGTTGAGGGGAACCGTCCGGACATTCTGCCCGTCCTGCAGCCGAACCGCGGAGTGAATCAGTCTGTAAACAGCGTGAGCTCCCCCTGGTGGCCAGAGGCTGGAACAGCTCGGAGTTTTTCCACTAAATGTGTTTGGTGACAGAATGAAGGATGAACTGATGAACTTTTAGATTTTATAAATTATCGAAGGAATTTGATTTTCAAGAAGTTCTGAATTCACCCAAAGGGGCGGGGCATCAGGGTTCTGATGGGTTTAGAGGTCAAAGTTCATGTTCAAATGAAACATGAAGAAAATGTTCTGAGAGCTGATCAGGTTCACCAAAAAGTCCGAATCGAACCGACTGGCTCGCCTGTTACCTGGTTACCAGGTTACTGGTTACCTGGTTACCTCTGACCTTCTGCACTTGATCACAATCAACAATCTGACGTCACGCTCCCGCCAGACTCCGTTCAAAGTTTGTGGAATTTAACCGGAAGTTGCTCCGGAACGGGACGTCAGGACCACGTGACTGGCTGAACACCTGCGGCTCACCTGTGACGTCACGCCCTTCTTCCGGCTCAAACAAAGTCATCACAGCTTTTAGTTTCTATTAAGTCACATATTATTTTTTAATTACTCTGAAAATTAATAATTTCTAACTTTTAAATCATGAAGTCCTTCCGGATCCAGTAGACGGCTTAAAACGGAACCGAGCTCAGATCTGGACCGCGATTCCGAACTTCCTGCAGGATTTATCCGGACCGACTCTCCGCGCTGAGAGCGGCCGGCTCAGGGAGCGTTTCCCGCGGACAGGAGCTCACCTGATCCGCCGGGTTCGGCTCTGCGGCTCCGGATGCAGGTTCGAGTCCGGCTCAGTTTAGTGGTGATGATGATGATGACTCTTCCTCCTGCTCGCTGCGGCACAGGGCGCCCCCCGGTGGTGAAAAACATGCTCGGGTCTGTCACGGGTGATCAAAGTGCGGCCCGGGGGCCATTTGTGGCTCCTGAGTGCAACTGAAGAACCAATTTGGCTGCAAGATGGCCGACAGACAGTTAGGACAAAATCAGCTCCACCTCAACATATTCTTATTTTAATAACCAGATTTTTAGCATTTCCTGAAGAATCTGTAACTATTGACGTTATTAAATAGAGCAGACATTTAAAGGGACAGGAAAATAATGTAACTGTTTACAGGTTCAGATGGTTCAGATGCAGGTTGTGGGTCTGAATCCCGGTCAGGAATCTCCATGGAACAAAACCACGATGGGAAAGTCTGGGATCGTTTCCTTCAGGGACATTTTGGTTCATATTTTATTCATTTTACTGTAAATTAAATCATATTTAATGTTTCACATTAAGATAAAAACATGAAAAAGAAACTTTAGAGAATCCAGGTTCAGTTTTAACACCAAAATTATCTTTAACTTCAAAATAAGAACTTTAACAGCAGCAGCTCTTCATTCATTCATTCATTCATTCATTCATTCATTCATTCATTCATCCAGTAACGACGGACGGTTTTCAGTGTTTTATTTCTTTGATCCAGATCATCATCATCATCACCATGGCAACTAAACACAAACATTAAAATACAAAATCTGAGCTTTAAGATGCAAACAGCCAAACCAGGCTGAGGTTTGGTCTTTTTCCCATGATGCACCTGAAGGCCTCCTGCCCTCATTGGCTACGGCAGCCTGCAGGTACAAACCTAAACAGGCATTACAGGTAAAAACATCAAAACAAACAGCCATAAATCTGCTCATTTCAAATTATTTACAAAATTCACTTTAAATTATTTACTATCCGTTAAAAAATGATCATCCAGAACAGGTGTCAAACTCGAGGCCCGGGGGCCAAATCCGGCCCGCCGTAGCTCCTCATGCGGCCCTCTGGATGCACAAATAGAACCTTTAGGATGATTTTATTTATCAAATCAGTTTTCATCACAGTGGATCCGTCACTTCCTGCAGTTTGTCTCAATGAAAATCAGTTAGCACTGCAATGCTAACTGCTAATGCTAGCGTTTCTTTTTTATTGCAAAGAAAATCCTAAAAATGGTTTCTGGTGATGATCGGTGTGATTGATCGGTCAATAAGTTGTGGTCATTATTCTAACTGGAAACTCCTCCAGTCGGACCAGAACCAGGACTGGAAACCAGTAGAAGCAGCTGCTGGTTTTTCCTCTGACCTCTGACCTGCTGATGTTGCTGCTGTATAAACTGAAGCTACGGAGCTCCATTCCTGCCCAGCGTTCAGTCAGCGCTCTGCTCCTTTAAGGGACACAGCTGCTGTTCCTGCAGCGGCCACCAGGTGGAGACCAGGAGCTCTCAGAGCATCATGACGTCACCATGATCCTCTGATGCATTCTGGGAAATGGAGTCGTGAGGTCAGGGCAAATCCTCCTCTTCCTCTTCCCTTCGTCTCTGAGCTCTGTGGTTCTGGAACAAACAAACATCACATGTGATTGGACCAGTCCGACCCAAACGGGCCTCAGCAGAACCTCAGAGAGAGAGAGAGGTCCAGATCAGCCAGACTGGGTCCAGCAGCCGGTCCCAGAACCTTAATCTGACACCAGACTGGACCCACGTTAACATTTCTGTTCTGGGTTTTGTGTCCGACCCGCATGGAGCCACGGAGGCTGCATCACAGCTGGAACCCAGGTCAAAGGTCAGCACCAACCCGGTTCCAGACAGAACCAGAACCGTTGACAGAAATCAAAACATCACCAGACTGGGTCACTGCTGGTCAGGAAGAGTGTGTGTGTTACCTGCAGCTTGAGGAAGTGTGTGTGTGTGTGTGTGTGTGTGTGTTACCTGCAGCTTGAGGAAGTGTGTGTGTGTGTGTGTGTTACCTGCAGCTTGAGGAAGTGTGTGTGTGTCCTGCAGTGTGTGTGTCCTGCAGTGTGTGTAACCTGCAGCGTGAGGAAGTGTGTGTGTGTGTGTGTGTTACCTGCAGCTTGAGGAAGTGTGTGTGTGTCCTGCAGTGTGTGTGTCTCGCTGCCGTCTCTCTGTAGAAGAATTTGTTGCAGAGCCGACAGACGAAGCCGTGAACCGGAACCACGAAGCTGCTTCCTGCTCAGACATGAGACCCGGTTCTGTTTGGGTTCATCACATACAGAGACAGCAGGCCGCCACCGGGGGGCGCTGCAGCGCCACCGGCATATTTACCGTAAGTCAGCTGGGGGTCGAACTCGTCGTCTTCTTCTTCTTCTTCCGACTCTTTGGCATCAACAGTCTGTAGGAGACGAGACGGTTTGTTTCCGTACCAGAATCTGTTCCAGGTTTTAGAGCCGCAGGCTGAAGCAGCACTGACCTCTGACCCCTGAACCTCAGACGGCGCCGACTCTTCATCCTCATCTACCACCTCCACCTCCTCCTCCTCTTCCTCGAAGCAGCCCACAGCGTCCACAGTGATGAGCTCCTCCTCCTGCTCGTCCCCCAGCTGCACCTGGAGGCCAGGTGATGACGTCATCAGCTGTAGGCCAGGTGATGACGTCACCAGCTGGAGGCCAGGTGATGACGTCACCAGCTGGAGGCCAGGTGATGACGTCACCAGCTGGAGGCCAGGTGATGACGTCATCAGCTGTAGGCCAGGTGATGACGTCACCAGCGGTGACTCTCTGCTGCCCCCTGCTGACCTGCTCCTTATGCTCCACAGACTTTATGTGCTCCACAAACTTCCTGGGCGTCCTGAAGTGTCTCTGACAGACCGGACAGAAGGGCCGCCCCCGCTGCTTACACACCTGGATGACACACACACACACACACACACACACACACACACACACACACACACACACACACACACACACACACACCCCGGTGAGGGAGCCCCCCGCCTGCAGCTCGCTCTCAGACGTCCTGCTCTCACCTTGTGCTGCTCCGTCCGTCTGTGGGCGATGATGTCACCGCTGAAGTGGACCTGGCAGGTGTCACACCAGCGCTGCGCCTGTGGCCGACGCCCCCTGCAGGCAGACACTGTTACTGCAGGTTCTGGACATTGAAGCCTCAGTAAACCCTGCGGAGCCGCACCTGTCCAGCAGGGGGCCGGCGTTGAGCTGGACGCTCTGTGTGATGTCCTGCAGCTTCCTCAGGTGTTCTCGCCCTGACATGTGATCCTGAAACACCTGGACGACACACACACAGCTTAGCAAACATTTACCTTAACTGGCTCATTGTACACA
>NC_088838.1:35344605-35357105 GCF_904066995.2 Poecilia reticulata
TAACTGGTAGTTAGCTGGTAGTTAGTCAGGTAGTTAGCTGGTAATTAGCTGGTAGTTGGTTAGGTTGTTAGCTGGTAGTTAGTCAGGTAGTTAGCTGGTAATTAGCTGGTAGTTGGTCAGGTAGTGATCTGGTAGTTAGTCAGGTAGTGAGCTGGTAGTTAGTCAGGTAGTTAGCTGGTAATTAGCTGGTAGTTGGTTAGGTTGTTAGCTGGCAGTTAGTCAGGTAGTTAGCTGGTAGTCAGGTAGTTAGCTGGTAGTTGGTTAGGTTGTTACCTGGCAGTTAGCTGGTAGTTAGTCAGGTAGTGAGCTGGTAGTTAGTCAGGTAGTTAGCTGGTAATTAGTCAAGCAGCTGGCTGGTAATTAGCTGGTAGTTGGTTATGTTGTTAGCTGGTAGTTAGTCAAGTAGTTAGCTGGTAATTAGATGGTAGTTGGTCAGGTAGTTAGCTGGTAATTAGCTGGTAGTTGGTCAGGTAGTTAGCTGGTAGTTGGTCAGGTAGTTAGCTGGTAGTTGGTCAGGTAGTTAGCTGGTAATTATTTGGTAGTTGGTCAGGTAGTTAGCTGGTAGTTAGTCAGGTAGTTAGCTGGTAATTAGCCAGGTTGTAGTTTAAATCTCCTGGTTGGTTAATCTCACAATGTTTCATAAATAATCTCAGTTTGTCAATAATTCTGAATTTTCCAGGATTTTTTCCAAGGTTCGGTCTAAAGTTTCTGAACTATTTTTTCTGGTATCCCTCCGCCGGGCGGGCCTACCTGTCCTGCAGGGACCCATCCCCGCGGTTCGGAGCTCCGGGTCGGAGAAGGCGGCCTCTCGGAACCGACACAGGTTCAGGTATGTGGTTCCATCGCTGCCGCACAGCGCCCCCTGCTGCTCGCACACACACACCTCCTCCTCCTCCTGTTCTCCTCCCGCGGCTCGGTCCGCCTGGCACCGTAGCCCGGTTCCGCACAGCCCGTAGAACCGGGCCCGGGCCCCCGGGTCGCAGGCCTGGCCCTCCAGGTTCCCGCACTCCGCGCAGCAGCCGCAGCGGTCCGGAACCAGTCCGGCCCGGCAGCCGCGGGGCTCCGGGCACAGCTCCGGGTCGCACGGTCCGCAGCGCCCGAACCCGGTTCCGTTGCCGCCTCCTGGCTCCTCCAGCAGGTCCAAGTTCAGAACCGGGTCAGGGATGGAGAACCGGACCGGAGGAGCGCCCCGGCAGAAGAGCGGCTCCGGAACCAGAACCAGGACCAGCAGAACCAGCATTTCAGGTCCGCTCAGAGCTGGTACCGGTTCTGACTGAGGTTCTTCTCTTCAGAACTCGCAATCACATTCCAGTCAGGTCCAGTAGGAAATACCGAACCGAACTGGGAAATCTCTGGAAAAATTGACCAGAACTTTCAGTAAACACAACAAAAGTTCGGAAAAAGTTCGGAAACAGAACCAACAGAACCAGAAGATAAAATGGGTCCAAACCCAAGAAACCTGCTGATCCAAACAGTCCGGGACCGGTTCTAATCAGCCGGACCGCAGCGGACACAGGTCAGGTCTGACAGAATGCAACTCGCTGTTTCCGGTCTGACCCTTCAAAATAAAACTGAGCTGCGCGGATTCCTGGAGGTTTTCATCCCGACCAGAAAAAAAAATCATTTTTAATAATTTAACCAACTTGAATAATAATTTAACCATTTAAAAATAATAATTTAATTATATTAACACTTTAACCATTTTAATTAATATTAAAATGTTTTAAAAAGTTATTTCATGTTCTTCTGGTTCCGGTCCAGAACCTTCTCAGCTCCTCCCGGCAGAACCCCGCTGTCCCGTTCTGCTCCAGTCAGACACACAGGTGAAGAAATGAAACACACCCTCACCCAGTTCCTGGATGGAAGGCCAGCAAACAGCCAGCAGCTTTTACTTTGAAGGAGTTCTGTCCGTGTTTCCGGTCTGATTCTCAGCAGCTGGATGGTCCGAGCGGAGCAGCTGCTGAACCCATCAGCGGCTTCCGCAGGTTCCCAAGGTTCTCCAGGAGGTTCCAGGAGATTCCAGGCTCTCCAGGAGGTTCCAGGCTCTCTAGACTCTCCAGGAAGTTCCAGGAGATTCCAGGCTCCCTATGCTCTCCAGGAGGTTCCAGGTTCCCAAGGTTCTCCAGGAGATTACAGGCTCTCCAGGAGGTTCCAGGAGATTCCAGGCTCTCCAGGAGGTTCGGCTCTCTAGACTCTCCAGGAAGTTCCAGGAGATTCCAGGCTCCCTATGCTCTCCAGGAGGTTCCAGGTTCCCAAGGTTCTCCAGGAGATTACAGGCTCTCCAGGAGGTTCCAGGAGATTCCAGGCTCTCCAGGAGGTTCCAGGTTCTCTAGACTCTCCAGGAGGTTCCAGGAGATTCCAGGCTCTCCAGGAGGTTCCAGGAGATTCCAGGCTCTCTAGACTCTCCAGGAGGTTCCAGGAGATTCCAGGCTCTCCAGGAGGTTCCAGGAGATTCCAGGCTCTCTAGGTTCTCCAGGAGGTTCCAGGTTCTCCAGGAGGTTCCAGGTTCTCCAGGTTCCTGACATTCTCCTCCAGAACAGAGGATTTGATAACGAAATGAAACAAGACAGAAGTTCTTCCTGGGTCCAGCGGGTCGGTATGCAGGGTATGCAGCGCATCGGGGTGCAGCACCAGAGGGGGCGCCAAAACGGCGCCCATCTATGTTTTCGTATATATATATATATATATATATATATATATATATATATAAAAGTCCCCAAAAGAATCATAAAAGAAACTTTTGCATTTCAACAATATAAACATGAAAAGGCTAAATAAAGAAAAAACGAAATAAATCCACCTTTCATCTAAGAAACAATTAAGGATGAAAAGACATGAAACACATTGAACACTTTGACTAGGCCAGTCTCCGTGCTGTGGTAACCATGGAAACCAGACTGGAAGGAGTCAAAGCGGCTGGTTATCGTTGGGAAGTTTTTTAACTGTTGAAGCTTTTTCAATAACTTTGCTGATGAATGGGAGGTCAGAGGTCAGAGGTCGGCCTGTAGACGACGACATCAGGTCAGATTAAGATTCAGCATAACATCCTAAAATGATTTTAATCTGGCATATATTATATCACCTTGGTGGTACGACCCGTCTGAAGGACGGGGTGTACTTTCTATTTTAACCAAGGATTGACTTCATTCCTACTTGGTCCGTCGTCCAGGACAACCAGAGGATCTTATTGGCTAAAACAGCAGCATTCCTGTGAACGTTTGTAGCAAATTATGAATCTGCAGCTAAAATCCTTCTAAGATCTCAGGACTTCTGATCAGAGGGTTAATAACTGATTAATAACTGATTAATAACTGGACATAAAAGATGTTTAGCAGGTTTTTACAGAAGGTGGAACTTTTTCCCGGAACTGGAAAACGTTTCTATATTTTGTAGATTTGGTTTCATTTCTGCTCTCAGCCTTTTGATCCAGTTAAACAAATATTTCAATAATCAATTCATCTGATTGATCGTTTAAACACCTAAATGTGTAAAGATGTGAAGATGAATGAAATGGGAAAACGTTAACAGAATATATTTCTGAAAAAATAAACATGAGAAATTTGTATTTGACAGAATTTCATAAAGAATAAAATGAAACATTTCCTGTTTTTATCCACACAAAAAGGAAGCTGAGCCGTTTAAACTGAAATAAATATTTATTACTGTAAACTCTTTATGCACAGGATCAGGAACAACAAACACTGACGTGCCATTAATGAGGTTCCTGTGACCACAGCGGGTCACGTGACCACACAACCAGCCAATCACAGAGCGGCGTGACGGAAAACTACAGACAGGAAATAACTTCTACAGTCAAACTGACCTCAGATCAACTGATTCTAGACTGGTTACAAAAACACGTGACATCACAGAGTGACGTCACAGAGTGACATCACAGTGACATCAGAATATATCCATCGGAACGAGCTGCTTCTCAGCTCCTGTATTTACTTCAGTGCAACTGAAACAGCAGAAAATCGATCAGATTCTTCAGTAATTCGACGTTCAGACTCAGATTTTAGGGTCCAATTTAAAAACCCATTAAACAGTTAAACTGTTTTTATAACTTCAAACACAGAATCCAAGAAGAAATAAATCATTTCTTAACTTTCAACATTTTAGATGCTTACAGTTTGTTCAAGTTTTAAATTAAACTGTCAAATTTAAACTATGGAAATCAAATGATAATTTGAATGAAAATAAATATACAATCAGTATATCTATAGGAATACATAGCACATTATATAATTTACATTAGAAAATTAAATAATTTTAATCAAGGAGAATTAAAAATTGCTGTCATAAAATGTCTGCTAAACATTAATACTGCAATCACTTTAATAATTACATTTAAGGTGAATTAGTTTTATAATCCTGGTACGAAAATTTAAACAAACATTTTATAAAGTTTACAAAACAAACAACGTAAATATATTGGCTGGATTTTTAGTGCATTATATTAAAAAAATCTATTCAAGTGAAATTCGGAAAAATTTCATCAGACAAAAATAAAAAAATACAAAAAATGTCAAATCAAATATGAATCATAAGATACATTTAGAAAGTGCAACAATTAAACGGAACCAATAGTTTTACTTCCCATGTCGTGATCATATCTAATAACTCAAGTTGTAGTTTAATTAATTATTCAGAATATATTTTGGTTCTGTTTCGGATCGGTGCAGCACCGGAACCGACCCGGTTCCGAGCGCTCCGGGCCGGCAGGGACTCACATCCGACTGGCTGAATGAGCCTGCAGACGGTTCGGTTCGGTCCGGATGGAGACTCTGGAGGTTTTGCTGCACCACGCGGTGCCGCGGGCGGAGCTTCCGCTTCCGGGCGGAAACGATCCAGATTTCAGATGTTTGGTCAGTTTTTAACCTTAAGAACCGAATCGTCAGTTGGCAGATCTTCACGTTCCGCCTCAGAATGAAAGAAGACGGTTCTGGTTTAATAAAAATCGTTACAGTCAGTTTTAAAAAGCCCTCCTTAACTCCGGACCGGATCCCCTTCAGGAAGAAAGGATCAGATCCCAGGGATCGTTTGGATCATCTGGTTAAAAACTCGTTTTCTCTGTGTAAAGTAAAGGACGAGATGAACGGCGGAAACACAGCAACAAATGGGCTCTTTGCACTTACGGCGCTGACGTCACATCCGCATAATGCGGCATTTTTGTTTCCTCTTTGAGTTACCATGACAACTAGAAAAGACTAAGTCATATTTCAGACCCAATAATAAGAACATTGTTGTCTTCTTAATGCTTTTAAGTTTTCATTAATTTCCAAACAATCCTGAATTAAGATGGCGGCTTGTAAATATCCGTCGCTACCAGTTGAAGCTAAAGCTGCACAGCAAAGTTTGCAGCCTTCGCTTCAGTCCGATCAGCTTCTTCAGCCTAAAACTACCGGATGGTGAATAAAGGATCCTGAGTTATTTCCATGGAGTCGCTTCTGTATTCAGCCTGAAACAGTTTATGGGAACCAGAGAGCCGAGCCACTGATCCGCCTGAACATCCTGCTGTAAACACCGAACTGTCTGAGCTCTGAACAGGAAACAAAGGTCATAAAACTAGATAACATTAAGAAACACGGCCATGTTTTTCTAAAAGCAGCAGCTCTGAACCTGAACAGCTGAACCAGATCTCTGACTCCAGAGCTGCTGCTGTTGAGCTAAGAGGCTTTTAGCTCCGTCAGGCTGCGGAGCTAAAAGCCCGAACCGGAACCGGAACCGGAACCTCCCCGTTATTGGGTCTCTGTTTGATACTAACGGCAATAAGGTAGAAACATTGTCTGTTAGAATGGACTAAAATGTTTAGGTACTTAAATATCAAATTTTACAAGAACAATGTCTGAGAATATTCCCTGCTAGCATAAGCTAAAGCTAATGTTAGCCACAAAGTTTAAGTAAAACTCACCTTCGTGTCAGTGAATGTATAACGAGGCTACATCTTAAAACCTTCCTCCTGCTGACTTGTTGGGGCTTCGGATCGATGTTCATCATTAACTGTTACCTTGGCCAAGCCCTGCAGCACCGAGCGTAAAATTACATTTTCAAGAGACCGGAAACGACCAAACCGCTTTTCCCCGAATGTGGAAGTTGACGTGCAAAGAGTCCATCGTATTTCTTCATTTACCAGCGGTAGTGACGTCAGCGCCACACACCTGCAGGGATTGTAACATTAACACTGTAGATTTTCACTGTGAATATTTTTATATGGCCAGGACTTAATCAATTACAGCTTTTAAAGAGTTAAAAAGTGTAATTCAATTAATTCCATACCAAAGTTCTGGCCAGAACCTTTGAATTGTGTTTCTGGTACACTGAGAAATCTGACGCACAGCTACATCCGCTAACAGCAGCAGGAAGCCGTGATCTGATTGTGTTCAAGTTGTTCTAACAGGAGTTAGCCTGTCAGGCTAACGCTATGCTAGCCTAAAGTTGCATCTCAATGCTAAACGTGTAGCAAAAAATGGGTTTAGAATTTAAAATGTTGCTTACTTGGCCGATATATCGTCTGTCAATTAACAGTGACTAACAACAAACCCTTCAAAACAAGACTTCTTTTCTTCGTCAGAAAAGTCAAATGTTGGTGATCGCAGGTTAAAACGGTTCCAGTTGGAAAAATGTAGCTTTAACAAACTTATTAATAACCGTAACGGATAGTGGCCCAGTCCAATCACAGTCCGATGCATCTGCAGGCTGATTCAAACCTCCAGGAACCTGATCCCAGAAGCGCCGAACCAGGCAACCTCCAGACTGGAAACCAGTGAACTTCCAGCAGGAGGCGGACCGTCCCTGGCTTCAGCAGAGCCACGGCGGCCGGAAGTGGGCGGAGCCTCGGGGTGGCTGGAAGGTTAGCTTGTTTCAGGCTAAAGCCTTCATTTTAAATTGAATGGGATCTGCATTGGCATTGGGTCCAACCCGACCCGGTTCTGCTGGGCTCGGTTCTGATCGAATTCTCAGGTGGTATGTGGGGCGGATTTAACGAGACAGAAAGGAGAAAGAAAGCAGGCGGCCATGTTGGGTTGGAAGTTTCCATTCAGGGAGGACTCCAGAGATCCTCATGATTTCAGGTCAAAAGCAGCAAAACGATCTTTTCTCTTTGAATTTGTTTGGATTTAATAAAGATCAGAACCGCAAGATGGCAATAAATCAGCACCTCTGTTTAAATTCCATTATTAGGAGTTAAAAAACTGAAAAACACAAAGTTATCCTGACTTTCTGGGAATTTAGTCCTTAGAAACGAGATGTTAAATACACAAATTTATTAAATTATTTTCTAAAGTTAATACTTGTCTGATTTAATCATGAAACTGTTAATAGTTATCTAAAATAATAACCTGAACAGAGTTTAAGTGAATAAACTCCTGCAGCTCTGCCGTTTATCTTCAGGCGTCTGTTCGGACGCCAGCCAGCAGAGGGCGCTGCTGCTACAGGGGAATTCAGAATGACTAATTGGGGATTTAAGTCAATAACATTGCCTAGAAATAAAACTGTGAGCTAAAGACTCTGGATAAAAACTTCAATATTTATATAATGATAAAATTAATTATCTCAAATAAAATAAGATGCTGAAAAATTATTTGAAAACAAAATGAGGAAACAACTGGAGGCAAAACCTACAAGTGAAACTTTCTAGTCGCGATACAGGAAATAATTTTTCTGTCTGGTTATTAAAGCTTCATCTAAAGATGAATTACTTCCATCATTCATGTAAATCAATGTTATTTTTCTTAATTTGATTTTAAGGAACTTTATGTTGAACTTGTGGGTCAGAACCGCATGAGTTTTACTTTTGATTAAAGTTTAACATTAGTAACTAACAATTCAGTCGATCACTGGCTTCGTTTTCAATTTAGCCAACAACTTTTCAAATCAATTCTCCCTTTTATTGGTTCCACTTGGAGTTCTGATCCAGAAACTTCCTCTGGATCCACTGGATCCACTGCCACAGCTTCCAACATCATGAAGCTGCTGCATCGTGAAAAATCTGGGAATTTTCAACATTAAAGAAGCAGAAATGTAATTTTGTGTGATTTCCTCCAGCTCACCTCTGGACTGGAAACATCGGTGACCTGAATTTAACCGACTGCCAGACGCTAAAGTTTGAGGGATAAATGTTATTTTTATCCCAGTTAACGATGCAGACGGACGATGAATTATTCCTGAATGCTGAGCAATGCGCTCCCAGACCAGTAGGTGGTGCTGCAGACTGACTGGAGAGGAAACGGCTGCTTCCTTCCTTCTTCAGAGGCTCCACCCACTTAGCAAAGCCCAGGGATTTGATTGGTCACAGCAGGGAAGTGTTTGTTGATATTTAAAGGAAACAGCATTGATGGATTTATGAGCTACAACCATTAAAACCAATTTAAGCTGCTTCTGGAACTGGTCAGGACGATTGATATGTGTGTGAGAGGAAACAGGAAACAGAACTATACAACTTCTTTCAAAATAAAAGATTAGTGGCTACAAGTGGAGCAATGCGTGTGTGTGTGTGTGTGTGTGTGTGTGCATTGCTATGATTCTGAGGACCGTAGGGTAACCTGTCCTTATGGGGACACATGTTGGTGTGGGGACATTTCTCAAAATGTCCCCACACCAACATGTGTGAGCGTATGTGTGTGTGTGTTACAGGATTTCTCACCTTGTAAGGACCATTTCCCCTACATTGTGAGGACCCACTGCTCCTCATGGGGCCCAAAGCCCAGGGCCCCATGAGGAGCAGTGCTGTCTTAAGGTTTGGGTCAGGCTACAGAAATGCAGGAGAAATTAATGGAAGTCAATGCAAAGTCCTCGTGAAGGTAGAAAGACGTAAGGAGTGTGTGTGTGTGTGTGTGTGGCTCAGCAGCAGCAGTGCAGCTTGCTCGCC
This sequence comes from Poecilia reticulata, assembly GCF_904066995.2. Lineage (NCBI taxonomy): Eukaryota > Metazoa > Chordata > Actinopteri > Cyprinodontiformes > Poeciliidae > Poecilia > Poecilia reticulata. Next base: position 35,353,475 of record NC_088838.1, read on the forward strand.
CTCTGCGCCTCTCTCTCTCAGACCACCGTGCTGACGGAGGGATCCGATAGGTTGAGCTGGCCGGTGATGTCCGTCGGGTACGGCTACAGTGGAGGGACAAAAACAGGGAGAGACAGAAAAACAGACGTGAAATGGACGTTGACCCAGCCGCAGGTTCTGCCTGAGCTCACTCTTTCTGGGTCGGTTCTGATCCGGAGCTTCTCTACTGAACGGCTATCAGCAGTGGTGGAAGAAGCCAGACATCCTGCAGCAGCTTCACTGATGTCCATCCCCCTCATGTTCAGGTTCCCTCAGATCCAACTTGTTGGACGTCTCGCCTCCATAAAGCAGCTAACGTTCTGTGACCTGCAGTACCAGCGCAGGGCTGTAGGGGGCAGTGTGACCTCAAAGGGAAAATCTGTTGTTGCTGCTGAGATGGACGGTTTGTTCATAGCGCAGAAGATCTTCCAGCCAACTGCTGGTCAACTTGCACTTACATGATGGACACAAAAAAAGCTAGCTAGCTAGCAAGGCTATTTTAGCAACTAGTTAGCGGTAGCTGCAACTTTGTCCTCACAGAAAAGTTTTACGATAAAAGTAAATGGACTGAACTTATATAGTGCTTTTCCAATCATTTCGACCACTCAAAGCGCTTTACACACAGTCACATTCACCCATTCACACTCACACAGATCGGAAGCGTACAAGAGATTAAATATTCTGCCATGGCGGCCAACCTGGCGAGTTCTGGACTCGAGAACATGTTGCTGTCTGGTGGGACTGTCAGAGCGGGAGGTTGGCGGGTAACAGAGGCTATTAGCTTACCACCCATCCATCCATCCATCCATCCATCCATCCATCCACCCATCATCCATCCATCCATCCATCCATCATCCATCCATCCATCATCCATCCATCCATCCACCCATCCATCCATTTCATCCTCCATCCATCCATCCATCCATCCATCCATCCATCCATCCACCCATCCATCCATCCATCCATCCATCCATCCATCCATCATCCATCCATCCATCATCCATCCATCCATCCACCCATCCATCCATTTCATCCTCCATCCATCCATCCATCCATCCATCCATCCACCATCCATCCATCCATCCATCCATCCACCCATCCATCCATCCACCCATCCATCCATCCATCCATCCATCCATCATCCATCCATCCACCCATCCATCCATCCATCTCATCCTCCATCCATCCATCCATCCATCCATCCACCCATCCACCATCCATCCATCCATCCATCCATCCATCCATCCATCCATCCACCCACCCAATCATCCATCCATCCATCCATCCATCCACCCACCCACCCATCCATCCATCCATCATCCATCCATCCATCCACCCATCCATCCATCCATCCATCCATCCATCCATCCATCCACCCACCCATCCATCCATCCATCCATCCATCCATCCACCCACCCACCCATCCATCCATCCATCCATCCATCCACCCACCCACCCATCCACCCACCCACCCACCCATCCATCCACCCATCCATCCATCCATCCACCCACCCATCCATCCATCCATCCATCCATCCATCCATCCATCCATCCATCCATCCATCCATCCATCCACCCATCCACCCACCCACCCACCCATCCATCCATCCATCCATCCATCCATCATCCATCCATCCATCCATCCATCCATCCATCCATCCATCCATCCATCCATCCATCCATCCATCCATCCATCGTCGGGTCGGGGGGGCAGCAGCTTCAGAAGGGAGGCTGAAGTTTCCCGGAAAATGTGAGACTTGACAGCAGAGCAGGTTTCTCCACCACCGCTGATGAAGCCATTCGCTCTAACCTGGAGTCTGTCTGCTCAAACAGGAAGTGTGTGTGTGTGTGTGTGTGTGTGTGTGTGTGTGTGTGTGTGTGTGTGTGTGTGTGTGTGTGTGTGTGTGTGTGTGTGTGGTGTGTGTGTGTGTGTGTGTGTGTGTGTGAGGCTACAGTCGGTCGTGCTTGCAGAGGAGGACAGAGGCAGAGTGTGTGTTTGCAGTCTGGACACCATTTAAACCCACTGAGAGAAAAACACTCATATAGGAGGTAAAGAGAAATGAGTCGGTCCAGCAGCCGCATCCGTCCCTGAGAGGACAGCTGTCTCTGTCTTCACATGCAACTGAGGACAGGAGGACACCAGAAAGGACAGAGGAGAGCTGGTGCCGGAGTCTGAAACAGAGACGGGTTAGAGGACAGAGACATGTCTCCACCGGGCGACCTGAGGACGAGAGGCTGGACGTTAGTGGAGGAAACAGAGAGGGACAGGACAGGAAGAGACAGACGAGACAGACACGGGACACCACACAGGCTGACCCTCTTCCCTTCTCCTTTGCAAGAAGACGACACGATCAGTGTGGGACTACAGCTGGACCTGACTGCCTGCAGGCGTCCAACACGCCGCCTGTCTCTCTGTCTCACGGTGGGAAGCGGAGGGACAGATGTGATGGGGACAGAGAGGACAGGAGAGGACCGAGCCGATGGGAGGGACAAAAAAGGAGGGAAATAAAGGAGTGAGGAAGAGGAGGGGACGGACAGGAAGCGATGGAAGACAGGAGGACAGGTGGTCTTCGTGTCCTTACCGTGGCGTCCCCGGGGCCCAAACGGCGTTTGAGGTCGGAGGTCGAAGTGATGGACCTAAAAGAGGTTTGGGACTCTGGCTCTGCTCTACCACTTTTCCTATCCTACAATAGATCATACGATAGGCGCACACACACATTAACAGGCGGCAGAGACACTGCAGCTAACACGCAGGCCAGCAGGGGGCGACAGGGTGATGGGCAGAACACCGAGGACACAGAGTGAAGGAACCAGAGAGGAGCAACCAAACGGCCGCCATGTTGGGAGGGGCAGCAGCTCTGCTACGCTGGTTTTTCTGACTTCAGCATTTCCTGGTTCCCTTTGCTCCTTCTGTTTTACTGTCAAACAGCAGGTGTGATGCGTAGCCATGGCAACGGAGTATTGTTCCTAAACAGGGAGCAGCTGATCAGCATCTCATAAGCTCAAACACCTGAACTTTGACCTCACATCCCAGAGGAGCTGAAAGGGGCCAACGCCACTCACAAGATGGCGGCCGCTTGACGTGGGAGTGGAGAGAGAGCGGTTCTTCTGGCTGCTGGATGAACGGCAGAGTCTCCTCAGGGAAAACCTCCAACATCGGCTGACTGATTCCGGTTCTGTCATCAGAACCTCGCCCTGGATTCACAGTGGAACCACGGACTGACCCGGTTCTGCTGCTGCATCAGGACTCTTTCACTGGGGGGTGGTGTGGTGGCGCAGGTTTGATTCCCGGCCAGGTGACCTTTGCCACATGTCTTCCCTTCTCTCATTACCCGGTTTCCTGTCAATTCACTGTCACATAAAGAGTCAATGAACCTCAGCAGGTCCTACTGGTCCTACTGAGCGCGCTCCGTCCTGCAGGTCCTACTGAGCGCGCTCCGTCCTGCAGGTCTTACTGAGCGCGCTCCGTCCTACTGGTCCTACTGAGCGCGCTCCGTCCTGCAGGTCCTACTGAGCGCGCTCCGTCCTGACAGGAAGCTTCATCCAGCAGGTCAGGGAGAACAGGGTGGCCCGCTGGATTTATTCCGCTAATTTAGCTACGATACAATAATGA
>NC_088838.1:35362105-35369605 GCF_904066995.2 Poecilia reticulata
GAGACACGGCGCATCAGGCGCTGCAGGCCTTCACCTTCACAGTTAAACCGCTTTGCATCGCCTGCGACCTGCATGCGAGGAACAAGCAGGAAGTTCCCCGCATGCGCAGCAGAGGGCGCAGCAACGACCGAGCATGCTCAGTGAAGTGAATGCTCATGGAAAAGCTCATCTTGTGTTTAGGGTTGTAAAGATTCGTCAAATGACCCCAAAGCCGCCATTATTAAAATTCCTCTGGGTAAATTATCTGCCTCGACGTTTTGTTATTAGCGCACCGTCTTCCGGCTCAGCACTCTCACTTCCTCTCAGGTGTTGCTAAGTGCTAATGCTAGCAGCATGACGTCCCGTTTTTAAGTTTCCAGTCCACAGGTGTCAAAACGTCTGGGCAAGGTCAGAGGTCATCTATGAATCTGACTGGAGATGAATGCATGAACGGAGCAGGATGGTGAGCCTGCTTCTTCTTTATTAAGTTTAATTTCAGATTTTTCTAGGACGTTTGTCCAGGTTAACTTTGAAAGTGAGATTTTATTGCTGCAGATTAATTTTCTAAACTACAGAAAAGTCCTAAGGAAGCTGAGAAATGGGCCGATGTTGATATCCAATAGTGACGCTGCTGTTATGGCAGCATTTATCTCATTTTTTATTCGATTAATCATCAGAATAATCGATAATTACTGGATCAGTACCAGCCTATTTGAGGTGTTTAACAACTTAATCCTCGTTATCGTGCGCTGGTGGTTGCCATGGTTTCCATGGTTGCTTTTCTCCGTATCAGAATCGTTTGTTGTGTATTAATGACGTTCATCCGACCTGAACGAACAGAAAACATCTGATCTGTGTTGTCATGGAAACAGCTGCAGGTCGCACTGAGGCAAAGCTGAGGGACTGGCGTCCCTCCAGGCCGCAGTGTGAAGGTGGCCGGCCAGGCCCCGCCTACTTGTCTCGGACCGCCTGGATGGCCTCGGCGGCGCTCTCGTAGTTGTGCTTCTCCATGTGGCGGTACATGGTGCTCAGCTCCACCTGCCGCCGGAAGTAGATGTCCACCGAGCTCTGCTTCACCGTGGCGTAGATGAACTTATCCGACGGGTTTCGCAGCTGGAAGCACATCAGTGTTACCGCGTGACGTCATCGCCATCATCTTCATCGAACGGAGGGCGGCCGCTCACCCTGGGGTCGTTGATGCCAGTGATGCGCTCCTCAGGCCGGTCCAGCACCAGGAAGGCTGCCAGGTTGGCGGTGTACGACGCCACGATGATCATAGCAAACCCCGCCCACACCATGCCCAGGATCCTGGCGGAGAAGCTCCGTGGGGCGCCTGCAGGGGGAGCAGCGACACGCCGTCAGCGCCGCAGGCGCCACAGGCGCCACAGGCCAGCAGAAACGCGAGCGTCGCTACCTTCTCCGATCCCAGAGTTCAGCAGAACTCCCCAGGAGAACCACATGGCGGAGGACAGGGTCAGGGCGTCTTCTTCTTCTTCTTCGCTGTTCACCTTGAACCTTCCAAACGGGCTGCAGACACACAGCAGGTAAACCGGGTCAAACATGCGCACAGACGGGTCGCAGCCAATCACAGTCAGCGCTGAGGTCACATGTTCAGACTTCACTCTGAGCGTTCTGCGCAGATTCCAGTCCACTGGTGTCAAACTCCAGTCCTGGAGCCGCTGCTGCCCTGCAACCTGTAGATGAGCCTCTGCTGCCCCACCTGGACAGAATCATCAGGTCAGTAAGGCTCTGGAGGCCCGATCCACACCAGCAGGAGGCGCTGGAGCCGTTTCATTCCAGGGTTTTGTACCTGATGGAGCCGTTTCATTCCAGGGTTTTGTACCTGATGGAGCCGTTTCATTCCAGGGTTTTGTACCTGTGGCTCATCTAGAAACTGCAGGACGGAGGAGGACTGGAGTTTGACACCCTGAACATAAAAACAGCAAAGCTCTCGGAAAGCTTGGCTCCGCCCCCAGACGAAAAGGTCAACGATGTGGGCGGGGCCAAGCACACTGAGGGGCGGGGCCAAGGACACTGAGGGGCGGGGCCAGGTGTGGGACAGCGCAGTCTGCTGCCAGCGTGTTTTCAAACCGACTTTAAAAAATCCAGCAGCGAGATTCAACGACTTTCTGCTTTGTTTTTACACACTTGAGGAGAAAGAGGGCAGCACTGAGCAGGTTCAGGCCAAACAGCAGAATTAAACCAACTCACAAGAAGAAACGATAGAAACTGAGACTCTGTGCTCGGCAACACTTTGTCAAACTTCTGCTTTTTATTCAGTTATACAGGCTGCACTAATGATGACTGTGTGGAAACATGGCCGCTGGTCCGGTCCGCTGGTCCGGTCCGCTGGTCCGATCCGATAGAAATCATTAGCATTTATGTGGATAAGTTAATTTTTTATTTAAACTTTTAAACTTTATGTTCTATTTGGCGTTTTTACGACTCCAGATGGAAAGAGAAGGTGATGCGAGGTTTACGGGTTCTGGTGAGGTTCTGCTGATGTAACCGGACCAGAAGCTCTGGGGTAGATTCAGAAGCTGAGCAGCAGCAAAGCGGACCGGACCAGCGGACCGGACCGGACCAGCGGACCGGACCGGACCAGCGGACCGGACGAGTGGACCGGACCAGCGGACCGGACCGGACCAACGGACCGGACCAGCGGACCGGACCAGCGGACCGGACCAGCGGACCCCAGTTTTCACAGTCAAACTTTATAAAAGTTTCTTTGTTCGGCGCATAAAGACGTGATGCTAACAGCCGCAGCAGCGGCGCCTTTATTAACCCTAATCTACGGGAAACAGCTGCTGCTCCGCCTCCATTAATACATATTAATGTAAATTAGCATAAATACCCGGAAGTGAAGCGGTAACCATGGCAACGGCCTTGTTTGTAGCAGCATGAGTATTTATAACAATAATAATTATATATTTTATTTAAAAGCTCATAATGTCACCTCACAGAAATAAAAACACATTTTAAAGAAAATAAAACAAAGATCCTGTTAGAACAGCAGCAAACCTTCAGCAGGGCAGACAGAGAGTCAGAGGGTCTCTGGGGGAAACGGGACGTTTATTAATAGCAGAATCATGTGAATAAGTTACAGAATAAAGATCAGTTTCATCTTTAGTTAGTTATTGTAGCTTATAGTCTGAGGATAAATGTGCTTCAGTTTTAAACATATTAAATCAGGTTTGGTGCTTCTGGGTCTGAATACCTGGATGCAGTCAGACTTCAGTGTTTATGAGTTTTGATGCTTTGTGGTTTCATGTTGTCCTCAGAAAAACTTTGTTTCTGCTGCACATTTTCACCCACAGACTAAATGTGGATATTTACTCAAACCTTGACGTAAAGTTGATTTTTAAACATGCCGACTTGTGTGTGAGACATGGGGCCCAGTTTTCATGTGGCCGCGCCGCTTTGAGCATGAGGCCCCAGATACCTGCAGGTTCTGGACCCGGCCGGACTCAGGTGAGGCGATTACCTGAACCGGTCCAGTAGGTAGAGCATCACTGCCACCACATGGACCGACAGACCGACTAACAGCCACAGGGTGCTCTGGAACGGCTGCATGAAGGAGTCCAGAGTGCTGCGGGGGATTTCCTGAGAGACAGACAGAGACACAGAGACAGACAGAGAGACAGACAGAGAGACAGACAGAGAGACACAGAGACACAGAGACATTAACACAGCGCAAGAAAACATTTCATACATGGATCCATCCTGGTTCTGATCCAGACCAGCAGCAGATGGACAGAATTCAGCCTCCTGATGAACTGTGTGTGTCTCTGTGTCTCTGTGTCTCTGTGTGTCTCTCTGTGTCTCTGTCTCTCTGTGTCTCTGTGTGTCTCTGTCTCTGTGTCTCTCTGTGTCTCTCTGTGTCTCTGTGTGTCTCTCTGTGTCTCTGTGTCTCTGTGTGTCTCTCTGTCTCTCTGTGTCTCTGTGTGTCTCTGTGTGTCTCTGTGTCTCTCTGTCTCTCTGTCTCTCTGTGTCTCTGTGTGTCTCTCTGTCTCTCTGTCTCTCTGTGTCTCTGTGTCTCTGTGTCTCTCTGTGTCTCTCTGTCTCTCTGTGTCTCTGTGTGTCTCTGTGTCTCTCTGTCTCTCTGTCTCTCTGTGTCTCTCTGTCTCTCTGTCTCTCTGTGTCTCTCTGTGTCTCTCTGTGTCTCTGTCTCTCTGTGTCTCTGTGTGTCTCTGTCTCTGTGTCTCTCTGTGTCTCTGTGTCTCTCTGTGTCTCTGTGTGTCTCTGTCTCTCTGTGTCTCTGTGTCTCTGTGTGTCTCTCTGTGTCTCTGTGTCTCTGTGTCTCTCTGTGTCTCTGTGTGTCTCTGTGTGTCTCTGTGTGTCTCTCTGTGTCTCTGTGTCTCTGTGTCTCTCTGTGTCTCTGTGTGTCTCTCTGTGTCTGTCTCTGTGTCTCTCTGTCTCTGTGTGTCTCTGTGTGTCTCTCTGTGTCTCTCTGTCTCTGTGTCTCTCTCTGTGTGTCTCTGTGTGTCTCTGTGTGTCTCTGTGTGTCTCTCTGTGTCTCTGTGTCTCTGTGTCTCTGTGTCTCTGTGTGTCTCTCTGTGTCTCTGTGTGTCTCTCTGTGTCTCTGTGTCTCTGTGTCTCTCTGTGTCTCTGTGTGTCTCTCTGTGTCTCTGTGTCTCTCTGTCTCTCTGTGTCTCTCTGTCTCTCTGTGTCTCTGTGTGTCTCTCTGTCTCTCTGTGTCTCTCTGTGTCTCTCTGTCTCTGTCTCTGTGTCTCTGTGTGTCTCTCTGTCTCTCTGTCTCTCTGTGTCTCTGTGTGTCTCTGTGTGTCTCTGTGTGTCTCTCTGTCTCTCTGTGTCTCTGTGTCTCTCTGTGTCTCTGTGTGTCTCTGTGTCTCTCTGTGTCTCTGTGTGTCTCTCTGTCTCTGTGTGTCTCTGTCTCTGTGTGTCTCTCTGTGTCTCTGTGTGTCTCTGTCTCTGTGTGTCTCTGTGTCTGTCCTCCATCTCGGCTCCGTTAACCCGGTGAGATCAGCTGGAGATGAAAACGATCGATGGTCCCTGAAGCGGTTCTGATCCGGTGCTGCCTCACACGCTGCAGCTCCGGATCAGAACCGGACCTCAGCAGAAACCTGGAGAAGCAGAGCAGGGGTTGGTACCAGAACCGGTCCGTGGCTCCGGCTCACCTTCTTGACCAGGATGGTGAGGCCCTGGTACTTGAAGGGCTTGGAGAACTCGATGTACTGAGCGCGCTCGTTGTTGATGGTGAGCGGCGCCACGATCATGTCGGCCAGGCCGCCCAGCAGCTCCCCCATCATGCCGTTCCACTCCTTCTTGTTGCTGTTGTTCACCTGCGGTCAGAGGGGTCAGAGGGGACAGAGGGGTCAGAGGGGACAGAGGGGTCAGAGGGGACAGAGGGGTCAGAGGGGTCAGACGGGTCAGAGGGGTCAGAGGGGACAGAGGGGTCAGAGGGGTCAGAGGGGTCAGAGGGGTCAGAGGGGTCAGAGGGGTCAGAGGGGTCAGAGGGGTCAGAGGGGACAGAGGGGTCAGAGGGGTCAGACAGGTCAGAGGGGTCAGAGGGGACAACCGGGTCAAAGGGACAGAGGGGTCAACCAGGTCAGAGGGTCAACCAGGTCAGAGGGGTCAGAGGGGTCAACCAGGTCAGAGGGGTCAACCAGGTCAGAGGGGTCAGATGGGACAACCAGGTCAGAGGGGACAGAGGGGTCAACTGAGTTTATATGCAGAGACAGGTCAGAGGGGTCAACCAGGTCAGACGGGTCAGAGGGGTCAGAGGGGTCAGAGGGGTCAGACAGGTCAGAGGGGTCAGAGGGGTCAGACGGGTCAGACGGGACAGAAGAGGAAGAGGAAACCATGCCTGTGTGAGGCATCGGGTCAGAGTGGCGGTTACCATGGCAACAGGCCTCAGAGCAAGTCAACATAAACAATGATCCTCTCTGCTGATTGGTCCAGGGGCTCAGCGGATCCTCCAATGAGGAGAGTCATCCGGTCTGACCCCGGTCTGACCCCGGTCCGGTCTGACACCGGTCCGGTCTGACCCCGGTCCAGTCCGGTCCAGTCTGACCCCGGTCTGACCCCAGTCCGGTCTAACTCCGGTCCGGTCTGACCCCAGTCCGGTCCGGTCCGGTCCGGTCCGGTCTGACCCCAGTCCGGTCTGACCCCGGTCCGGTCCGGTCTGACCCCGGTCCAGTCCGGTCCGGTCTGACCCCGGTCTGGTCCGGTCTAACTCCGGTCCGGTCCGACCCCGGTCTGACCCGGTCTGACCCGGTCTGACCCCGGTCTGACCCCGGTCCGGTCCGGTCTAACCCCGGTCCGGTCTGAGCCCAGTCTGACCCCGGTCCGGTCTGACCCCGGTCCGGTCCGGTCTGACCCCGGTCCGGTCCGGTCCGGTCCGGTCCGGTCTCCAGTCCGGTCTGACCCCAGTCCGGTCTGACCCCGGTCCGGTCCGGTCTGGTCCGGTCCGGTCTGGCCAGGTCCGGTCCGGTCCGGTCTGGTCCGGTCCGACCCCGGTCTGACCCCAGTCCGGTCTAACCCCGGTCCGGTCCGGTCTGACCCCGGTCCGGTCCGACCCCAGCCTGACCCCGGTCCGGTCCGGTCTGACCCCGGTCCGGTCCGACCCAGTCCAGTCCGGTCCGGTCTAACCCCGGTCCGGTCTGGTCCGGTCCGACCCCGGTCTGACCCCGGTCCGGTCTGACCCCAGTCCAGTCCGGTCCGGTCTGGTCCGACCCGGTCTGACCCGGTCCGGTCTGGTCCGACCCGGTCTAACCCCAGTCCGGTCTGACCCCGGTCCGGTCTGACCCCGGTCTGACCCCGGTCCGGTCTGACCCCGGTCCAGTCCGGTCCGGTCTGACCCCGGTCCGGTCCGACCCCGGTCTGACCCCGGTCCGGTCTGACCCCAGTCCGGTCCCGTCTAACCCCGGTCCGGTCTGACCCCAGTCCAGTCCGGTCCGGTCTAACCCCGGTCCGGTCTGGTCCGGTCCGACCCCGGTCTGACCCCGGTCCGGTCTGACCCCAGTCCAGTCCGGTCCGGTCTGGTCCGACCCCGGTCTGACCCCGGTCCGGTCTGGTCCGACCCCGGTCTAACCCCAGTCCGGTCTGACCCCGGTCCGGTCTGACCCCGGTCTGACCCCGGTCCGGTCTGACACCGGTCCGGTCTGACCCCGGTCCAGTCCGGTCCAGTCTGACCCCGGTCTGACCCCAGTCCGGTCTAACTCCGGTCCGGTCTGACCCCAGTCCGGTCCGGTCTGACCCCGGTCCGGTCCGGTCTGACACCGGTCCGGTCTGACCCCGGTCCAGTCCGGTCCAGTCTGACCCCGGTCCGGTCTGACCCCAGTCCGGTCTAACTCCGGTCCGGTCTGACCCCAGTCCGGTCCGGTCTGACCCCGGTCCGGTCCGGTCTGACCCCGGTCCAGTCCGGTCCGGTCTGGTCCGGTCCGACCCCGGTCTGACCCCAGTCCGGTATGATACCAGTCCGGTCTGACCCCGGTCCAGTCTGACCCCGGTCCGGTCCGACCCCGGTCTGACCCCGGTCCAGTCTGACCCCGGTCCGGT
>NC_088838.1:35377105-35479011 GCF_904066995.2 Poecilia reticulata
AACGGTTTAGGAGGTTCCACCAAACGGTGGAGGAGGTTCCACCAAACGGTGGAGGAGGTTCCACCAAACGGTGGAGGAGGTTCCACCAAACGGTGGAGGAGGTTCCACCAAACGATGGAGGAGGTTCCACCAAACGGTGGAGGAGGTTCCACCAAACGATGGAGGAGGTTCCACCAAACGGTGGAGGAGGTTCCACCAAACGATGGAGGAGATTAAACCAAACGGTGGAGGAGGTTCCACCAAACGGTGAAGGAGGTTCCACCAAACGGTTTAGGAGGTTCCACCAAACGATGGAGTAGCTTAAACCAAACGGTGGAGGAGGTTCCACCAAACGGTGGAGGAGGTTCCACCAAACGGTTTAGGAGGTTCCACCAAACGATGGAGGAGGTTCCACCAAACGGTGAAGGAGGTTCCACCAAACGGTGGAGGAGGTTCCACCAAACGATGGAGGAGGTTCCACCCAACGATGGAGGAGGTTCCACCAAACGATGGACGAGATTAAACCAAACGATGGAGGAGGTTCCACCAAACGGTTTAGGAGGTTCCACCAAACGGTGGAGGAGGTTCCACCAAACGGTGGAGGAGGTTCCACCATATGATGGAGGAGGTTCCACCATATGATGGAGGAGGTTCCACCAAACGATGGAGGAGGTTCCACCAAACGATGGAGGAGGTTCCACCAAACGGTGGAGGAGGTTCCACCAAACGGTTTAGGAGGTTCCACCAAACGGTGGAGGAGGTTCCACCATATGATGGAGGAGGTTCCACCAAACGGTGGAGGAGGTTCCACCAAACGGTTTAGGAGGTTCCACCAAACGGTGGAGGAGGTTCCACCAAACGGTTTAGGAGGTTCCACCAAACGATGGAGGAGGTTCCACCAAACGGTGGAGGAGGTTCCACCAAACGATGGAGGAGGTTCCACCAAACGGTGGAGGAGGTTCCACCAAACGGTGGAGGAGGTTCCACCAAACGATGGAGGAGGTTCCACCAAACGGTTTAGGAGGTTCCACCAAACGATGGAGGAGGTTCCACCAAACGGTGGAGGAGATTAAACCAAACGGTGAAGGAGGTTCCACCAAACGGTGGAGGAGGTTCCACCAAACGGTTTAGGAGGTTCCACCAAACGATGGAGGAGGTTCCACCAAACGGTGGAGGAGGTTCCACCAAACGGTGGAGGAGGTTCCACCAAACGATGGAGGAGGTTCCACCAAACGGTGGAGGAGGTTCCACCAAACGGTGGAGGAGATTAAACCAAACGGTGAAGGAGGTTCCACCAAACGGTGGAGGAGGTTCCACCAAACGGTGGAGGAGGTTCCACCAAACGGTGGAGGAGGTTCCACCAAACGGTGGAGGAGGTTCCACCAAACGGTGGAGGAGGTTCCACCAAACGGTGGAGGAGGTTCCACCAAACGGTGGAGGAGGTTCCACCAAACGGTGGAGGAGGTTCCACCAAACGGTGGAGGAGGTTCCACCAAACGGTGGAGGAGGTTCCACCAAACGATGGAGGAGGTTCCACCAAACGGTGGAGGAGGTTCCACCAAACGATGGAGGAGGTTCCACCAAACGATGGAGGAGGTTCCACCAAACGGTTTAGGAGGTTCCACCAAACGGTTTAGGAGGTTCCACCAAACGATGGAGGAGATTAAACCAAACGGTGAAGGAGGTTCCACCAAACGGTGGAGGAGGTTCCACCAAACGGTTTAGGAGGTTCCACCAAACGATGGAGGAGGTTCCACCAAACGGTGGAGGAGGTTCCACCAAACGGTGGAGGAGGTTCCACCAAACGGTGGAGGAGGTTCCACCAAACGGTGGAGGAGGTTCCACCAAACGGTGGAGGAGATTAAACCAAACGGTGGAGGAGGTTCCACCAAACGGTGGAGGAGGTTCCACCAAACGATGGAGGAGATTAAACCAAACGGTGAAGGAGGTTCCACCAAACGGTGGAGGAGGTTCCACCAAACGGTGGAGGAGGTTCCACCAAACGGTGGAGGAGGTTCCACCATATGATGGAGGAGGTTCCACCAAACGGTGGAGGAGGTTCCACCAAACGGTGGAGGAGGTTCCACCAAACGATGGAGGAGGTTCCACCAAACGGTTTAGGAGGTTCCACCAAACGATGGAGGAGGTTCCACCATATGATGGAGGAGGTTCCACCAAACGATGGAGGAGGTTCCACCAAACGATGGAGGAGGTTCCACCAAACGGTTTAGGAGGTTCCACCAAACGGTGGAGGAGGTTCCACCAAATGATGGAGGAGGTACCACCAAACGGTGGAGGAGGTTCCACCAAACGGTTTAGGAGGTTCCACCAAACGATGGAGGAGGTTCCACCAAACGGTTTAGGAGGTTCCACCAAACGATGGAGGAGGTTCCACCAAACGGTGGAGGAGGTTCCACCAAACGGTTTAGGAGGTTCCACCAAACGGTGGAGGAGGTTCCACCAAACGATGGAGGAGGTTCCACCAAACGATGGAGGAGGTTCCACCATATGATGGAGGAGGTTCCACCAAACGGTGGAGGAGGTTCCACCATATGATGGAGGAGGTTCCACCAAACGGTGGAGGAGGTTCCACCAAACGATGGAGGAGGTTCCACCAAACGGTTTAGGAGGTTCCACCAAACGGTGGAGGAGGTTCCACCAAACGATGGAGGAGGTTCCACCATACGATTGAGGAGGTTCCACCAAACGTTGAAGGAGGTTCCACCAAGCGGTTTAGAAGGTTCCACCAAACGGTTTAGGAGGTTCCACCAAACGGTTTAGGAGGTTCCACCAAACGATGGAGGAGGTTCCACCAAACGGTTTAGGAGGTTCCACCAAACGATGGAGGAGGTTCCACCAAACGGTGGAGGAGGTTCCACCAAACGGTTTAGGAGGTTCCACCAAACGATGGAGGAGGTTCCACCATATGATGGAGGAGGTTGTCTTAGTTGCATGACCAATTGGAAGGTATCGGTTCCAGGTGATATCTTCTGTGCTTTTGTTCATCTGAGGTACATATTCAGTACTGCTGATGACCAGATGAGTTTATGTCCTGATTGAAAAACCCCAAGAACTCAAAGACTGTTTTTTGTACCATGACTGTAGGAAAGAAAGGTAACTCTAAAGTACCAGGATGTTCAGGACTCTTCAGAACCAGAACAAGATGAGCAACTACAGAATCTGATCTACCGGATCATCTGAAACATCCCTGCAGAGAAACCTCCAACCTGCTGAAGCAGAGACAAATGGCACTGAGTGCGGATCAGCAGCACTTTGAGAGAAACTATGAAGGATCTTTCTCATCACATTGACTTCCAATGTGAAGAGAACATCCCTTCACTTCTCAGAGCGCAGCAGCCAGTTGGGCAAGGATGTTCTCTAGAGCAACTCACACCACAGCAGGAGAGCAGAGGCCCGTTACTCAGAGATCCAGGGCAGGACGTCAAATGTCCCGGAATCAGGAGGTCAAAGGTTAGGACACCAGGATGTCTTAGGCTCACGGTGTCGGGGCATCGGGGTGTCAGAGTATTGGGGTATCAGAGTATCGGATATCAGAGTATTGGGGTGTCAGAGTATCGGGGTGTCAGAGTATCGGGGTATCAGAGTATTGGGGTGTCAGAGTATCGGGGTGTCAGAGTATCGAGGTATCAGAGTATCGGGGTATCAGAGTATCGAGGTATAAGAGTATCGGGGTGTCAGAGTATTGGGGTGTCAGAGTATTGGGGTGTCAGAGTATTGGGGTGTCAGAGTATCGGGGTGTCAGAGTATTGGGGTGTCAGAGTATCGGGGTGTCAGAGTATCGGGGTGTCAGAGTATCGGGTATCAAGGGGTATCAGCGTATCAGTGAAATGGGTTACCAGACACAGTTTTGTCCGTTTTGTAGGATGAAATCAACAAAACTCGGGACGCTGCCATCCGGTCTGAAGGGAAGTTGTTGTTCTGGCTCTCTGAGTAATCAGCTGACTCAATAAGCCCCGCCCCCAGCCTCCATGTTGCAGAGGTGGGCGGGGCCTTTATTGACTCCAAGCATCAGGCAGAAAACAGGAAGCAGCAGAGGCATCTTACCCATGTTCGATTGGACAAGCGTCACGGTTACCTCAGCAACAACCCCCCCACACACACCTGAACATCAACCCCCCACCCCTCCCATGAATCGGCCCCTGTAATTGGCTCGTGTACTGTGAGAACGGGCAGACGGGCGGGCGGGCGACACACACTATAGAAATGAAACAGAAAGATGTTAGACACATTGAAAGCCACAGAAACAGCGGAGACGAGTGGTTGGGAACCTTTAAACACGTCTCCACGAGATGTTTAAATGTTCAACCAGCCGTCGGAAGAACCAGAGACACCAAGAAGCTCAGTGACAGAGAGGAAGAGGAGGAGGACTGGCTTCCTTCATCAGGGGTCCTCAGCAGAGACAGAGAGAGAGCAGCTGTGTTTCCATCCAGCCCTGGAGCAGCTCAGCAAAACACCCAGAGCTGAACCAGCAACCTCCTGACATCAGGAGGAAACGTGTGGAGTTGAACCAAAGCTGTGACATCCTGACCGGACTTCAGACAGCGACTGGCCCTTTAAGGGAAGCTGCTAGACGCCACACCTGTCCGGACTCCGTCATCTCCTTCAGGTAGACGGAGACGGGTAACACAGGTAGCTTCTGCACAACCTCGTTCAGTTCTAATCCTGGAGAACCCTGGAGGACTGGGGCTGTCCTCCAGGGTCTGGGACTGACCCTGGAGGACAGCCCCTGGAGGACAGCCCCATGCCCCTCAGGACAGCCCCAGATCCCTGGAGGACAGTTCCAGACCCTGGAGGACAGCCCCATGCCCCTCAGGACAGCCCCAGACCCTGGAGGACCGTTCCAGACCCTGGAGGACCGTCCCAGACCCTGGAGGACGGACCCTGGAGGACAGCCCCAGACCCTGGAGGACCGTTCCAGACCCTGGAGGACTGGGGTTGTCCTCCTAGACCCTGGAGGACAGCCCCAGTCCTCCAGGGTCGGTGTCCTGCAGCGCTTAGCCGGGTCTCTGCTGGAGTCAAACGCTCGGCTCGTTAGCAGGACTCTGGGGAGCCTTGAGGCGAGTCGGACCTGGATCAGGACCTGCAGGACCCGACTGGGCTCGACCAAACCAGGTCCAACCTGAGCGGTTCCGACCGGTCCGGTCCAGCTGCGGGTCAACGCTTCAGTCTGAGCGTTGGATGGAAGCAGAGCTGAAGACAGAGAGAGATGAAGAGCAGGAAGGCGAGGAAGGCATTACCATCAGGAGCTTCGCTCAGAGCTTTCCCGCTCATCTCCCGCTCTCCCACCAGCCAGACGTAGCCAGAACCGGTCATGTTGAGCTGCCGGGCCGCTTTGTACACGGCCATGGCTTCATCCTCACTGAGAGCACACAGAGGCAGACAGGAAGTTAGACAGACAGGAAGTTAGACACAGACAGGAAGTTAGACACAGACAGGAAGTTAGCCAGGAAGTTAACAAACACAGACAGGAAGTTAACAAACACAGACAGGAAGTTAACAAACACAGACAGGAAGTTAAACACAGACAGGAAGTTAACAAACACAGACAGGAAGTAAACAAACAGACAGGAAGTTAACACACACAGACAGGAAGTAAACAAACACAGACAGGAAGTTAACACACAGACAGGAAGTTAACACAGACAGGAAGTTAAACACAGACAGGAAGTTAAACACAGACAGGAAGTTAACACACACAGACAGGAAGTTAACAAACACAGACAGGAAGTAAACAAACACAGACAGGAAGTAAACAAACACAGACAGGAAGTTAAACACAGACAGGAAGTTAAACACAGACAGGAAGTTAACAAACACAGACAGGAAGTAAACAAACAGACAGGAAGTTAACACACACAGACAGGAAGTAAACAAACAGACAGGAAGTTAACACACACAGACAGAAAGTAAACAAACACTGACAGGAAGTTAAACACAGACAGGAAGTTAAACACTGACAGGAAGTTAAATACAAACAAGAAATTAACAAACAAGAAGTTAACAAACACAGACAGGAAGTAAACAAACACAGACAGGAAGTTAGACAGGAAGTTAACACACACAGACAGGAAGTTAACAAACACAGACAGGAAGTTAAACACTGACAGGAAGTTAAATACAAACAAGAAATTAACAGACAGGAAGTAAACAAACAGACAGGAAGTAAACAAACACAGACAGGAAGTAAACAAACACAGACAGGAAGTTAAACACACAGGAAGTTAAACACAGACAGAAAGTAAACAAACACAGACAGGAAGTTAAGAAAAACAGACAGGAAGTAAACAAATACAGACAGGAAGTTAAACACAGACAGGAAGTTGTCAAAAACAGACAGGAAGTAAACAAACACAGACAGGAAGTTAACAAAAAACAGACAGGAAGTAAACAAACACAGACAGGAAGTTAAACACAGACAGGAAGTAAACAAACACAGACAGGAAGTTAACAAAAACAGACAGGAAGTAAACAAACACAGACAGGAAGTAAACAAACACAGACAGGAAGTAAACAAACACAGACAGGAAGTTAAACACAGACAGGAAGTAAACAAACACAGACAGGAAGTAAACAAACACAGACAGGAAGTAAACAAACACAGACAGGAAGTTAGACAGGAAGTTAACAAACAGACAGGAAGTAAACAAACACAGACAGGAAGTTAGACAGGAAGTTAACAAACACAGACAGGAAGTAAACAAACACAGACAGGAAGTTAAACACAGACAGGAAGTAAACAAACACAGACAGGAAGTTAAACACAGACAGGAAGTAAACAAACACAGACAGGAAGTTAAACACAGACAGGAAGTAAACAAACACAGACAGGAAGTTAAACACAGACAGGAAGTAAACAAACACAGACAGGAAGTTAAACAGATGTTTTGAAGACAGTTTCCCTGATGTGGTGGAAACCAAGCAGCTGCTGGAAGAAGCTCTCCAGCCCATCAGCTGCTCCATAAGCTAACCTTAGCATCTTAACATTAGCGTCCTTCTAGGTATGAACTCTGTTTTTATGATGAGGCCAAAGCAAACCACTTTAGTTCCCAGTGAGCTGAGCCCTGACTGGCAGAGCCTGGAGCCACAAACACATTTTAAATTTCTACCCTCCGTTGGTGTTTGCTTTGCTCCGTTTCTGAGTTCAATCAGCTGCCGATTGATTCATGGTTCCTACCGGCCTCAGCCTCAGGGTGGCGCTCACCTGGCCGACAGGATGATGACTCGGGCCTCCAGGTCCTTGGCCTCCAGCAGCAGCGCCGTCAGGTTGGTGTCCTGGCTGAACAGCAGCACCTTCTCCGCCTGGAGGACGGCGGTCCCCAGCGAGGGACGGGGACAGACACGGCAGAACAACACATCATAGGACAGGAAGCATTAGCGCCCGGATCCGCCTCCCTCACCACCAACCCGACCCCCAGCAGCGACCATGCTGCCACGGGAGGAACAGATGGAGGCAGGACGGGTCAAAGATCAAAGGCCAAAGGTGGACATGCAGACTGACTCCAGCAGCCAGCCAATCAGGGACGTGCATGTTGGAGCGCGCTGATGCAACGTAAAAAACGGCTGGAGGAGGACAGAGTGGTCATTTCTCAACAGAAAAGGAGGAGTGAAGGGATCCTGGAGGGCAGAGGTCGTCAGCCAAGCATCAGCCTGGCTGCATGCAACCCTTCACATGAGGAAGAGGAGGGAGGCGGGAGGGAGGAAGAGGAAGGGCGTCTCTCCTGGCAGTGCGAACCCATTCTGTGTGCAGGAGTCATGGAAAACCAAACGAAAAGAGATGTGGAGAGAAGACGTGCCACCGGGACAGGAGTCTGTCTGGAGCCGGCCGGGCTGGGTGGGCGGGGCTAACTGGTGTCGGCTACTGGGCGAGCTCAGAGGCTGGTGGGGCGGCGTGCATCGTTTCACCATGCAAGTTTATACCTTGGGTGTTCTCCTGAAGTCAAAGTTCTGCTGGTCGAGGTTTTCATAGTTCCTGTTTTTAGTCTGACGGTGATGCGCAGAGAAAATATGCAGACAGAGATTATAGACAGCAAAGCATCAACAATGATTCTGCTTCACGACGGAGTCAGAGGCAAACACACCGCAGAGCCGTCGCCATGGCGACGACATCGGCACGCAGCGCCATCAGCTGTAACATCAGCTGTGACCTTTAACCTTTTGGGTGGCGTCAACAAAATCTAAATACTTGACATACATTAGACAACCAACCCTGATGTTTCCATGGCGATATGATCACCACATCGATTTCGCTGTTGATCAGGTCCGACTCTATCGTCATGCTGGTAGGTTTCTGGTTCCGAACCGGACCAAACCCAGCTCTGGCCTAGTTAAAGGACTAGCTCAGAGTTCAGTTCCTCACCTGCAGCAGGCAGTGGTGGACACCGCTAACAGAGCAGCTAGCTGCACTAATGCTAACGCGCTAATCATAAACATTATCTCTGTTGAGTCTGAAGCTAATGCTAACGTCGCAAAGAGCTAACGGAGAATCCGGCTCTCAATACTATCTGTGAATTTTTGCCCGTATTTGTTTGTTTTTTCTGTATTTGTTTGTTTTTTCTGTATTTGTTTGTTTTTTCTGTATTTGTTTGTTTTTTCTGTATTTGTTTGTTTTTTCTGCTCTTTTTTGCATATTTACACGTAAAGCTTAATTAAAGAACAAAGAAGCGGAAATGGACCAGTGTCTCCCGCCTGGTCCTCCATGTTTCCCTGGCTGATCTGAATGCGGCTCAGGAAACGCCTGTTAATCAGTCATCGATTGAAATCAGCTGGGCTGAAACCAGGAAACACCCAAAACATGCAGGCAGTGAGAATGAGGACCAGGCTGGGAGACTTCAAAATAAGAGCATAAACATTTAACTGCTGGATGGATTCTGACCTGGAAACATCCATGTCGGGTAAGCTAAGTGTGCTAAACATTTTCAAAGCTAGCAAAAATGCTAAAGCACCCAGTGAAAACTTAGCCCTGCTGTTAGCGGGCTAGCAGGAGCCTGTCCTGGAGGGTCAGCATGTTTTCACTGGAGGTTTGGGCTCATGGACATTTCAGGTCCAATCGGAGCCCAACAGTTTCATCTCCACCGCGCCGGAAGCTGAGGAAAAGTCTGACTGACCGCCACATAAAACCTGCATAGCTGCTGGTAAGATACTGACGGCTCATAAATACTTCACAGAACATCAGTTAGGAAATCTGAGCCAGGCCTCCGCCACATTATTCATAATTTACGGCCCTCAGTAACAACATGAGGTCAGAGCTGCTGTATCTGAGGGGATCATTTTAACCATCCTGGGGGCATCCGGCCGCCCAATCCCAGCTGAGTTTACAGCTGCTGGACCTGCAGGATGATCCTGTTCGCTCTCAGGTGTGAATCTCCCTCTGGGTTCTGGCTGCAGGTGTGCAGACAGCAGGGATGTTTTTAGATGGGCTCACCTGTCGGACTGATTTATAATGAAAACCTTCAGAAGCGATCAGTCGGTCTGAACAGACCTCTGCAGGAAAACTCAGATCCGTCTTGTTAACGAGCTGCGACTTCCAGCCCTGTGATGCTAATGTGCTGCGGCAGGCAGCGGCGCTTCAGCGCTGCGCTCAGTCCGCCCCAAATGTTCAGCTCATTAAACATGAATCCACACGCCACGCTGCGCGCCGCCCAGATATTCCTGCAGCGCTTCCCGCGCCTCCAACTCGGGATGCTAACGGCTCGGCTGCTCATGGCTGAGAGCTAAGTGTGGGATGCTAAAGGTTTTTAGCTAACAGCTCGGATGCTAACGGCGTTTAGCTAACAGCTCTGATGCTAATGGCTTTTAGCTAATGGCTCGGATGCTCATGGCTGGTAGCTAAGTGTGGGATGCTAATGGCTTTTAGCTAACAGCTCTGATGCTAACGGCTTTTAGCTAACAGCTCGGATGCTAACGGCTTTAAGCTAACGGCTCGGCTGCTCATGGCTGAGAGCTAAGTGTGGGATGCTAAAGGTTTTTAGCTAACAGCTCGGATGCTAACGGCGTTTAGCTAACAGCTCTGATGCTAATGGCTTTTAGCTAATGGCTCGGATGCTCATGGCTGGTAGCTAAGTGTGGGATGCTAATGGCTTTTAGCTAACAGCTCTGATGCTAACGGCTTTTAGCTAACAGCTCGGATGCTAACGGCTTTAAGCTAACAGCTCGGATGCTCATGGCCGGGAGCTAAGTGTGGGATGCTAACGGCTTTTAGCTAACAGCTCGGATGCTCATGGCTTTTAGCTAACAGCTCGGATGCTCATGGCTGGGAGCTAAGTGTGGGATGCTAACGGCTTTTAGCTAACAGCTCGGATGCTCATGGCTTTAAGCTAACAGCTCAGATGCTAACGGCTTTTAGCTAACAGCTCGGATGCTCATGGCTGGGAGCTAAGTGTGGGATGCTAACGGCTTTTAGCTAACAGCTCGGATGCTCATGGCTGGGAGCTAAGTGTGGGATGCTAACGGCTTTTAGCTAACAGCTCGGATGCTCATGGCTGGGAGCTAAGTGTGGGATGCTAACAGCTTGGATGCTAACGGCTTTTAGCTAACAGCTCGGATGCTCATGGCTGGGAGCTAAGTGTGGGATGCTAACAGCTTGGATGCTAACGGCTTTAAGCTAACAGCTCGGATGCTCATGGCTGGGAGCTAACAGCTCGGATGCTCATGGCTGGGAGCTAACAGCTCGGATGCTCATGGCTGGGAGCTAAGTGTGGGATGCTAACAACTCGGATGCTCATGGCTGGGAGCTAAGTGTGGGATGCTAACGGCTTTTAGCTAACAGCTCGGATGCTCATGGCTGGGAGCTAAGTGTGGGATGCTAACGGCTTTTAGCTAACAGCTCGGATGCTCATGGCTGGGAGCTAAGTGTGGGATGCTAACAGCTTGGATGCTAACGGCTGTTAGCTAACAGCTCGGATGCTCATGGCTGGGAGCTAACGGCAGGTTGTTAAAATGAGAAACTTTCTTGTTTTCATCTTGCCATCACAGAGCCGTGAACTCTGAATCATCGGTTTCCGTTCTGCTCCTGATTTTTCCGCGGCTCTGGCAGCAGCTAAACGCTTCTATTCACCTGCCAGTGGTCATAATGTTCCGCCTGATGGGTGCAGATTCTCCTTCATGAACATGAAGTGCAATTATTCCGGGCTTTTATTCTGAGGGCTTTCAAAATAAAAACCCATCCTAACAGAGAGCGTCCAGAACCGAGCCGGTACCATCAGACGGACCGGACCGTCCAGCCACTGTGATCTGGGTCAAAGGTCATCCGTGCCATATCCGGGCTCCTTTTTCCCTGAGCGGATGTGTCCGTGTTGCCGGAATATTCATCCCCTCTGACCTTTAACCTCTCAGTCCAGCAGCGCCCTGCACTGCCGACTCAGCGTCTACAGTAACCGGAGGTCAGACCAGTTAGTCTGACCTCTTCCTGTCGCACTTCCTGTCGCCAGCGGCGACACAAAGCAGCCGGAAGCAGCTGAGGTGTGTTTGCGGCTCTGATCAGAGTCGAGGTGATGAGGAGCCAGACGGCAGATGGAGCTGAAGGACTGAAACCATGCCATGAGTCCACAGAGAGAAGAAGAAGAAACCAGCTCAACCCAGAGAAGATGAAACACAAACCTCCACCAAGACCAGCAGGTCCGTGCTCTACCTGGACCCCCTGGTCCAGGCTTTAGACAAACGGGTCTGGGTTTGGATCAGCGTGTTCCAGAACAGACAGACCTGAAGTCTAAAGGAAGACGGTACCAGTCAGTCCAGAGACGGGACCGGCGTGTCCCATAGAGACGGTATAAACCCATGAGGTGAGCCACCTGGACCAGAACCTGACAGTCATCTACATCTGGGAAACCAATACGACGCAAATTCATTGAAGAAACTCTAAAGGTCCTGGAGGAACCTGGACCTGGAACCAGTAGACGCCCCATCACATCTGATAGCTTCGCTTAGAGCAGAGGTTCCAGTCCAAAGGTCTTCCGAGTCCAAACCAGACCGTCAGTAGCGAGTTCGAGAGGTCCAGTCCTGCCAGCCAACCGTTCAAACCGGTGGGTTCTGGTCCAGACCAGCAATCAAGAACCAGAATAACTTTGATCAGGACAACAGTCAGCAACAAGATCTCAAAATCAGCAGGTCCAAGATCAACACCAGCTTCTGTCCTCACTGCCGGACTCTAAACCAAGAGTCCGATAGGAAAGGCTATCGGACCTACAGACGTTCCGAGTCGGAACCAACAGCTTTAAAGGCAACGCGGGGATCATCTAGAGTCAGAACAAAGGAATCCTGGACAACTGGACTTTCTGCCATGAAGGTCAGAGTTCAGATCATCAGATCAGAGCCAACTCTCCAGACTCAACTCTGCAATGTCGAAACCCCCAGAATCAAGACCAGCAAGTCCAGAAGAACAATCACCTGTCGAGCTGTCGGCTGCAGGGAAAGCAGCTTTCAGATCAACACCATCACGTCTGGAGCCTCGGTCCACTCAGAGTCCAGGTCTGCACGTCCAGAACCAGAGCCGTCCAGAACCAGAACCAACAGATCAAACAGAAAAGTCCGATGTTCAGAGCGAGAACCAACGGGTTAAGACCGGCAGGTCCAGAGTCCATCAACACCAGGCCAGCCGGGACAGAGGGACCAGCGGCCCTTTCAAAGGAAGGTCCAGTTGGTTCCGGTCCACAGGTGGCCTGGAGTCCAGAGTCATTACCAACAGGTAGTCTAAACCAGAATGAGACGGGTTGGGTCCAAATGGTCAAAACCATAAACATTTAATCTGAACATGCGTCATGCGCGTCTCCGGGTCTGGATCTCAGAATGGATCAGAACTGCAGAAACCAGGAAGGAGGCTGGAGTCACTTCCTGTAGCAGTTCTCTCTCTGAATTACAGCCGAGCCTAGGAGAGCAACCGGACCGCGGCCGAGCCTAGGAGAGCAACCGGACCGCGGCCGAGCCTAGGAGAGCAACCGGACCGCGGCCGAGCCTAGGAGAGCAACCGGACCGCGGCCGAGCCTAGGAGAGCAACCGGACCGCGGCGCTGTCCGACTCGCTCCGTCTCCCTGATCCACGGAAACAAACCGGCAAACAACCTTGGTGGAGATCAACAGAATCATCCTGAATGGACAGGAAGCTGATGATGGAGAAGCTGAGATGTCCGGCAGGAAGAAGATGGACGGATGAAGAACAAGGGAAGATGATTATAGATCCACGGATGATAGACGGGTTGAGGCAGAGATGGAGGAATGAAAGAAAACCGTTGGGTTTGATGAAGGCCTCACTCAGCCATGCAGTGGAAACACCACGTTTCCATGCTCCGTGAGTATCTCAGTGGTGGGCACGGTCCGCTAAAGCTAGCTGCGCTAACCCTGAAGCACCAATCAGAAGCATGAGCTACGCTAAATAATTATCATTACAGACAACCTTACATGATAATTAGCAGAAGCTAACGCTAAAGTGCTATAATAACATGATAATTAGCAGAAGCTAACGCTAAAGTGCTATAATAACATGATAATTAGCAGAAGCTAACGCTAAAGTGCTATAATAACATGATAATTAGCAGAAGCTAACGCTAAAGTGCTATAATAACATGATAATTAGCAGAAGCTAACGCTAAAGTGCTATAATAACATGATAATTAGCAGAAGCTAACGCTAAAGTGCTATAATAACATGATAATTAGCAGAAGCTAACGCTAAAGTGCTATAATAACATGATTATTAGCAGAAGCTAACGCTAAAGTGCTATCATAACATGCTAATTAGCAGAAGCTAACGCTAAAGTGCTGCATCCTTCCACGCTGATACCCCCGTGTGTCCAAGACACATCATGTGCTACCACCGAGCACAGCGCCTCATCAAGGTCTCCTCTGTCATTACACTCCGACCTTCAGGAAGTGATTCTGTGAATCAAACCTTTCACCTGTGGTTTCAGTTTTATAGCTGTTGAGTTTTGCTAACTCTGTTAGCCTGATGGGCCGTGGTGGAGCTGAGGATTTTTTGCATGTATTTGTTTAGGTGGTTTGTTGTCTGTGCCTCCTTCGTTCATTTGTTACATACTTGGAAAAGAAACCCCAGAAAGGCGGAGACAGGAAGCAAAATAAACAGTCTTCACCCCCTTCAAACTAAGAGTATGAATATAAACCTCTTGCTACTTGGAGAACGGCTGATAACCAAAACACAGATGTCAAACTTTATTCAGATGAAAGTTTACAAAACAGCTATATTTTTCTAGGAAAATGGGGGAAGCTGAGTGTTTAGACAATTAGCAAAGGTGCTAAAATGCTAAGCTAATAATTAGTTCTGGAATTTGCAGATTAGCAAAACGGGGCCCACCACCGCTATCTTTGCTCCCAACGCACCTGCATGTTGACAGAAACATGTGCAGATTTACACGTCTTGATGTGTATATTCACATGCGAACTCCAAGGTACATGTGAAACACAAAGCTACAACAGGAGATGAACTTCACTGGTAGAACCACCAGGTGGCGATAAGACAAGACCAACAGCCTGGAGTTCAGCCTTACAACCAATCAGGCTGCTGACCCTGACTTGACCCCTAGCTGACCCTGATCTGACCCCATCTGACCCCATGCTGACCCTGATTTGACCCCATGCTGACCCTGATTTGACCCCTAGCTGACCCTGATCTGACCCCATGCTGACCCTGATTTGACCCCTAGCTGACCCTGATTTGACCCCATGCTGACCCTGATCTGACCCCTAGCTGACCCTGATTTGACCCCATGCTGACCCTGATTTGACCCCATGCTGACCCTGATCTGACCCCTAGCTGACCCTGATCTGACCCCATGCTGACCCTGATCTGACCCCATGCTGACCCTGATTTGACCCCATGCTGACCCTGATCTGACCCCTAGCTGACCCTGATTTGACCCCATGCTACCCCTGATTTGACCCCATGCTGACCCTGATCTGACCCTGATTTGACCCCATGCTGACCCTGATTTGACCCCTAGCTGACCCTGATCTGACCCCATGCTGACCCTGATCTGACCCCATGCTGACCCTGATTTGACCCCATGCTGACCCTGATTTGACCCTGATTTGACCCCATGCTGACCCTGATTTGACCCCTAGCTGACCGCGATCTGACCCCATACTGACCCCATGCTGACCCTGATTTGACCCCATGCTGACCCTGATCTGACCCTGATCTGACCCCGCTGCAGCTTCACATGTACCTCCACATGCGCATCCAGGTGGGTAACCTGCACATGGCCTCTGTCAGCAGGTGCCACATGGAGCCTGCAGGTGAAGCCGTGACGATGGCGGCCGGTTGCCGGGGCGACGCCCAGCACCGTGCTCACCTTGGTCTCCCGCTCCTCCAGCAGCGTCTCCAGCTTCTTCTGGGCGGCTCGGCCCTCGTGGTCGTCGCTGACGATCAGGATGATGTGGTTCCACCTGAACTCCCTCATCAGGTCGAACCACACCTGGGCCTGGTGGGAGTACGGCGGCACCGTGCGCAGGAAGGACAGGTGGATGCTCTGCAGCCAGGAGGAAGAGCCCACAGCGGAACGCTAAGGAGGACTGGGAGTGATGGGACTACTGGGACGCTCTGACCTGACCTCACCATCAACAGATTCATAAATCTGAGAAAGACTCAGAGTCCAGTTTGCTCCCAGTTCAGGGAAGAGACTGGGAAATGAGAAGAACTGGATCATATGTTCTTGAATATAAAATTATGCTAACAGGCTAACACAGGCTAACACACGCTAACACAAGCTAACACACATACAGGTAGCCGATGCAGGGTGATGGATCTTCAAGTCTTTGTGCCCTAAACGCTGCGTAGAGTCGTGACCTTGACTTGACCTTTGCTGCTCATCAGGTCGGGTTCAGGCTTCACTTCTCCTGCTGCTCTAAACTAACTCACTGTGATTTCATATTTACCAAAACATGACCAATCCAAGTTCAGCCTAGCTTAACCAACCAGCTAGCTTGTTTTGAGTTTAGCTCATCCAGCAGCATCAATTATTATCTCACCTTAGCTAACCTTACATTAGCTTTCCTTTAGTCACCAACACAAACTTTTCTTAGCTCACTTAGCTAACCTGAATTTATCCTATTTTTAGCTTAGCTTATCTTAGCTAGCCCTCAGTTAGGATATGTTCCAGTCCCTCCCAACACAGTATCCAGACTCTGAGGAACACCGGGACGGTGAAACGTGAGAGTGGTGCCACAGCAGGCGGACGCGGCTGACCTTGTCAGAGTAGATGGACATGCGAGTCGTCAGGCCGACCACCGGGATCCGGTAGAACCCGGCCGTGTAGGAGACGGGCGTTGGAGTCAGGTGATCGTTGGACTGCGGAGGATGGCTGACCAGGATGGCGTACACCTGCAGAAGAAGAAGGAGAAGAAGAAGAAGAAGAAGAAGG
This sequence comes from Poecilia reticulata, assembly GCF_904066995.2. NCBI lineage: Eukaryota > Metazoa > Chordata > Actinopteri > Cyprinodontiformes > Poeciliidae > Poecilia > Poecilia reticulata. Next base: position 35,393,468 of record NC_088838.1, read on the forward strand.
TTTGTTTTAAGACGGAATCTACTGGTGGGAATCTCGGGATCTACTGGGATCTTCTGGGAAACCTGGGAGCAAGAGAACCGAATGTCGGAACCAGAACCGAACCTTTGGGCTCAAAATCAATCATATTTGTAAAATGAATCTGAGCCTTGAAATGATTCATCACTGGTCTTAAATTTTACCTATTTAATCTCCTTAATGTTTGTTTTTTACTTTTCTGTCAGGCAAAGTCCGAGTTGCCCGCAGACATCGGCATTGTGTTCTGACTCAATGGTTGAGGCTACTGCTAGCTAGCTAGCTAGCTAACTAGCCAGCCACCAGCTAGCTAGCTAGCTAGCCAGCCACCAGCTAGCTAGCTAACTAGCCAGCCACCAGCTAGCTAGCTAGCTAACTAGCCACCAGCTAGCTAGCTAGCTTTAGTCTGTCATGGCTTGTTGAACATTTTTCTCTGGTTCGCTGTGCAACGTGTTATTTTGGCCTCTGGTGACGCCTGAACGGACCACCAGAACCATGAACGGACCACCAGAACCAAGCGACCGGACCAGAACCAAGTGACCGGACCAGAACCAAGTGACCGGACCACCAGAACCATGAACGAACCACCAGAACCAAGTGACCGGACCAGAACCAGGCCACCGGATAGCCCTGACATCCCTGATAGCCCTGACAGCCCTGATAGCCCTAATAGCCCTGATAGCCTTGATAGCCCTGATAGCCCTAATAGCCCTGATAGCCTTGATAGCCCTGACAGCCTTGATAGCCCTGATAGCCTTGATAGCCCTAACAGCCCTGATAGCCCTAATAGCCCTGATAGCCCTGACAGCCCTGATAGCCTGATAGCCCTGATAGCCCTAATAGCCCTGACATCCTTGATAGCCCTGATAGCCTTGATAGCCTGATAGCCCTGATAGCCCTAATAGCCCTGACAGCCCTGACAGCCTTGATAGCCCTGATAGCCTTGATAGCCCTGATAGCCTTGATAGCCCTGATAGCCTTGATAGCCCTAACAGCCCTGATAGCCCTAATAGCCCTGATAGCCCTGACAGCCTTGATAGCCCTGATAGCCTGATAGCCTTGATAGCCCTAACAGCCCTGATAGCCCTGACAGCCTTGATAGCCCTGACAGCCCTAATAGCCCTGACAGTCCTGATAGCCCTGACAGTCCTGATAGCCCTAATAGCCCTGACAGTCCTGATAGCCCTGATAGCCCTGATAGCCCTAATAGCCCTGATAGCCCTAATAGCCCTGACAGCCTTGATAGCCCTGACAGCCCTGATAGCCCTAATAGCCCTGACAGCCCTAATAGCCCTGATAGCCCTGACAGCCCTGACAGCCCTGATAGCCTGATAGCCCTTCCTAAATGGTAGCTCAGTCAGCTATCAGCTCATGAAGTAAACAACCCTTTAGGAAAAATCCTGCTTTTTGAGGCTGGCGTATCTCTGGTTTAGGGTCATGTTATGGGCATTTATCAAAGGTCTACAATGCAACATTTGGTATCGTCTTAAAGGGGACACTCCTGGCTTTCATTTAAGCCATGTTTTGAGTTTCTCTGACCAACACAGAGGTCATTAGAGGTCGTTAAACCAAAATTATTACACATTTTTCCGCACCTTTTGACCAAACTAGATACATTTCTTTCATCCCAGTGGTATCCAGGGACATCAGGGACACGAGAGTTAATGACTAAAATACTCAACAGACTCTAAGGAATCAGAAAATGTATGATATGCCTGCACTGTCTGTCTATGGGAGGTGATTATGAGCTGTAATTTGAAGTTACAGACGTGGGCTATAACCTTAACTGGTGCATATGTTGGGGGTTTGGTTAGCGTGTCACTCGTGTCTAGTTAGTTAGTTATAAAAAAGTTAATCAGTAATAGTAGAAATGTGCACTTACATAGACTTTAGGATGCTGTATCGGCCCATTTATCAGATTCTGTGAGCTTTTCCATCATGAGCTACACAATAGTAGCCCATGATGGCCACATAGAGACAGAATGAGGGAGGAGACCACCCTCATTAAATGACAAATAAAATATGATTATTTTCAGCTGCTTTGGCTACTATTAGCAACATAATTCAGATTATTATATTACATTTCTGCCAACAGATGATGACCTTAGGCCAGCGGTTCTTAACCTTGTTGAGGTACCGAACCCATCAGATTCATGTGTGCATTCACCGAACCCGAATAAATGATTTATTTCCAAATTCACCCCAAGATCTTCTTAAAGGTCTCTGAGATCAGTTCTTCAAACTGTAGCCAGTGTTCCTGACTGTCCAGCAACAACCAGAGGTTTTTAAAATCTGCCGCAGTTTCACCACTTTAAGGTCTCTAGATCATTTAATTAGCTCTACATTCTTAAGAGAATGATAATACATAATAAATATTTTGCGGTATTCTGATTACATTACTGATTTAGTAATGTAATTATATTAGCTGTGTTACCTCCCCACGCCACTAGAGGCAGTAGCAACCCTGAAAAGATGCGACTAGGAGCAGATTTAGAAGAACCCAGAAAGCTACAGGAAGCCTCAGTGACCAGCAGCATTGAACAGCCTGTTATTCATTTACTACCACATTTCCTTCAACCCAGCTGTAGCGGCTAAAGTCCTATATTTTAGGCTTCTGGTGGTTGTTCTTGAAAGGTGATGGTTTTACGTGCGCTCAATTCATGATGACGCCGATCTTCCGTTGGACATAAAATAAACTCATTTATTGTCAGAACAATGTCCAACTGTTTCCATCTAGATCCACACAAATTCGACATACATCCAAACCAAGCACAGTAGAAACTGTTTGCTTCTCTACCTATTAACCTGAACAGAGTCATGGTCGACCTTAAATAACCCATCAGACACTCAGAACTCAAATACGCCCCCTGGTGGCGATGAACACCAGAAAGGATAAATGGCTCCTAACCCAGCTGTACCTGAGAGGAAGTTAACAAATGCATCACTCAACAGACCAAGGCAGAGGCCTCAAACTGCGTCCCTCTAGGGCTAAAGACCTCAAACAGCATTCCTCATGGGCCAGAGGCCTCAAACTGCGTTCCTCATGGGCCAGAGGCCTCAAACTGCGTTCCTCTAGGGCCAGAGTCCTCAAACTGCGTTCCTCTAGGGCTAGAGTCCTCAAACTGCCTTCCTCTAGGGCCAGAGTCCTCAAACTGCTTTCCTCTAGGGCTAGAGTCCTCAAACTGCGTTCCTCTAGGGCTAGAGTCCTCAAACTGCGTTCCTCTAATGCCAGAGTCCTCAAACTGCGTTCCTCTGGGGCTAGAGTCCTCAAACTGCGTTCCTCTAATGCCAGAGTCCTCAAACTGCGTTCCTCTAGGGCCAGAGTGCTCAAACTACGTTCCTCTAGGGCCAGAGTCCTCAAACTGCGTTCCTCTAGGGCCAGAGTCCTCAAACTGCGTTCCTCTAATGCCAGAGTCCTCAAACTGCGTTCCTCTAGTGCCAGAGTCCTCAAACTGCGTTCCTCTAGGGCCAGAGTCCTCAAACTGCGTTCCTCTAGGGCCAGAGTGCTCAAACTACGTTCCTCTAGGGCCAGAGTCCTCAAACTGCGTTCCTCTAGGGCCAGAGTCCTCAAACTGCGTTCCTCTAATGCCAGAGTCCTCAAACTGCGTTCCTCTGGGGCTAGAGTCCTCAAACTGCGTTCCTCTAATGCCAGAGTCCTCAAACTGCGTTCCTCTAGGGCCAGAGTGCTCAAACTACGTTCCTCTAGGGCCAGAGTCCTCAAACTGCGTTCCTCTAGGGCCAGAGTCCTCAAACTGCGTTCCTCTAATGCCAGAGTCCTCAAACTGCGTTCCTCTAGTGCCAGAGTCCTCAAACTGCGTTCCTCTAGGGCCAGAGTCCTCAAACTGCGTTCCTCTAATGCCAGAGTCCTCAAACTGCGTTCCTCTAGGGCCAGAGTGCTCAAACTACGTTCCTCTAGGGCCAGAGTCCTCAAACTGCGTTCCTCTAGGGCCAGAGTCCTCAAACTGCGTTCCTCTAATGCCAGAGTCCTCAAACTGCGTTCCTCTAGTGCCAGAGTCCTCAAACTGCGTTCCTCTAGGGCCAGAGTCCTCAAACTGCGTTCCTCTAATGCCAGAGTCCTCAAACTGCGTTCCTCTAGTGCCAGAGTCCTCAAACTGCGTTCCTCTAGGGCCAGAGTCCTCAAACTGCGTTCCTCTAGGGCCAGAGTCCTCAAACTGCGTTCCTCTAGGGCCAGAGTCCTCAAACTGCGTTCCTCTAATGCCAGAGTCCTCAAACTGCGTTCCTCTGGGGCTAGAGTCCTCAAACTGCGTTCCTCTAATGCCAGAGTCCTCAAACTGCGTTCCTCTAATGCCAGAGTCCTCAAACTGCGTTCCTCTAGTGCCAGAGTCCTCAAACTGCGTTCCTCTAGGGCCAGAGTCCTCAAACTGCGTTCCTCTAGGGCCAGAGTCCTCAAACTGCGTTCCTCTAGGGCCAGAGTCCTCAAACTGCGTTCCTCTAGGGCCAGAGTCCTCAAACTGCGTTCCTCTAATGCCAGAGTCCTCAAACTGCGTTCCTCTAGGGCCAGAGTCCTCAAACTGCGTTCCTCTAGGGCCAGAGTCCTCAAACTACTTTCCTCTAGGGCTAGAGTCCTCAAACTGCGTTCCTCTAGGGCTAGAGTCCTCAAACTGCGTTCCTCTAGGGCCAGAGTCCTCAAACTGCGTTCCTCTAGTGCCAGAGTCCTGAAACTGCGTTCCTCTAGGGCCAGAGTCCTCAAACTGCGTTCCTCTAATGCCAGAGTCCTCAAACTGCGTTCCTCTAGGGCCAGAGTCCTCAAACTGCGTTCCTCTAGGGCCAGAGTCCTCAAACTACTTTCCTCTAGGGCTAGAGTCCTCAAACTGCGTTCCTCTAGGGCTAGAGTCCTCAAACTGCGTTCCTCTAGGGCCAGAGTCCTCAAACTGCGTTCCTCTAGTGCCAGAGTCCTGAAACTGCGTTCCTCTGGGGCTAGAGTCCTCAAACTGCGTTCCTCTAATGCCAGAGTCCTCAAACTGCGTTCCTCTAATGCCAGAGTCCTCAAACTGCATTCCTCTAGGGCCAGAGTCCTCAAACTGCGTTCCTCTAGGGCCAGAGTCCTCAAACTGCGTTCCTCTAGGGCCAGAGTCCTCAAACTGCGTTCCTCTAGGGCCAGAGTCCTCAAACTGCGTTCCTCTAATGCCAGAGTCCTCAAACTGCGTTCCTCTAGGGCCAGAGTCCTCAAACTGCGTTCCTCTAGGGCCAGAGTCCTCAAACTGCGTTCCTCTGGGGCTAGAGTCCTCAAACTGCGTTCCTCTAATGCCAGAGTCCTCAAACTGCGTTCCTCTAGGGCTAGAGTCCTCAAACTGCGTTCCTCTAATGCCAGAGTCCTCAAACTACGTTCCTCTAGTGCCAGAGTCCTCAAACTGCGTTCCTCTAATGCCAGAGTCCTCAAACTACGTTCCTCTAGTGCCAGAGTCCTCAAACTGCATTCCTCTGGGGCTAGAGTCCTCAAACTGCGTACCTCTAGGGCCAGAGTCTTCAAACTGCATACCTCTAGGGCTGGAGTCCTCAAACTGCGTACCTCTAGGGCTGGAGTCCTCAAACTGCGTACCTCTAGGGCTAGAGTCCTCAAACTGCGTTCCTCTAGGGCCAGAGTCTTCAAACTGCGTACCTCTAGGGCTAGAGTCCTCAAACTGCGTACGTCTAGGGCCAGAGTCCTCAAACTGCGTTCCTCTAGGGCCAGAGTCCTCAAACTGTGTTCCTCTAGAGTCCTGCAGCTGTTAGATGTGCCCCTTGTTATGCACGCCCTACATTCATTGGCTAAACTACCTTAGCACCATGCAGTCTTACATTTCAAAGCTGTCTGGGTGCAACATTAGAGCTTGAGCTCCTCAGCCTGTTTGCACATCAGACATGCTACCCAACCGTTCCTGATGCTGGGGGTCCTTACAGTGTAATAGATGGAGAAATTCATAGCAGATATTAGATGTGAGGACATAAACCTGCAGCAGCTGCTGGCTACAGACAGGCAGACCACAGTCAGACAGACAGACAGAGAACTTTACCGTCATCATATGCTGACATTACATTTATTGCTCAAAGTGTAAAAGTTTATAGTCAAATAAAAATAAATATTTAAAAGGAAAATCTGTAAATGTATAACTAAGTAAATGAATTTCAGTTCATGTATAGAAGCTCCTCTTCAGCTGGAGCCTCCTGCTCTCCACATGAAGCTGCAGGATGCGACGTTTATTCAATATTTTTACTGTGGACCTGCTGTCATCTGGACAAATATTCTGCTCTGTCAGACACAACCAATCAGAGCGGGAAGAGGGTCTGAGCGCTGGCAGTCATCCTCATGTAGGCGCTGCTCTGCCCCGGTTTTAAGTTGCTTCTCCACCATTAGCATATTTAGAAGCATGAACATGAGTTGATTGACAGCGCTAAGACCCTCCTCCTGACTGGGTGTTTGGACTGGTTGTTCTCTTATCTGTGGTTGTGACGCTTCACCTTTTACAGCAGGGGGCGCTGCTGCATGGCGGCTCGGCTCCTGACTGCCCTCTGGTGGCAACACACTGGACCGTCTGCTCCCTGAGACTTCCAGCCAAGCTGAGGCACATTCCCGGAGGATTCCCGGAGGATTCCCGGCTCAGGATGAGGAAAGTCAGACCGGCGGCATTCTGGGAGTGAGAGACTGTTGGATTAGAGGCGTCTGGATAATCCCTCCATGGCCGCCTGGGAGAACGGCAGATTACAGAGAGCCAGACGGAGAGAGCAAGTTAATCTGACCGCCGTCGCTCTGGGATACAGGCCGCCATGTTGGCCTCCTTTACTCCTTGTTCCTCATTGTTCCTCCTCCATGTTCCTCATTGTTCCTCCTTGTTCCTCCATGTTCCTCATTGTTCCTCCTCCACGTTCCTCCCTGTTCCTCCACGTTCCTCCCTGTTCCTCCATGTTCCTCATTGTTCCTCCTCCATGTTCCTCCCTGTTCCTCCTCCATGTTCCTCATTGTTCCTCCTCCCTGTTCCTCCTCCATGTTCCTCCTCCATGTTCCTCCATGTTCCTCCATGTTCCTCCTCCTTCTTCCTCCTCCCTGTTCCTCCATGTTCCTCCTCCTTGTTCCTCCCTGTTCCTCCTCCCTGTTCCTCCTCCTTGTTCCTCATTGTTCCTCCTCCATGTTCCTCCCTGTTCCTCCTCCATGTTCCTCCTCCATGTTCCTCCTCCCTGTTCCTCCATGTTCCTCCCTGTTCCTCCTACCTGTTCCTCCTCCATGTTCCTCCTCCTTCTTCCTCCTCCATGTTCCTCCTCCATGTTCCTCCACGTTCCTCCATGTTCCTCCTCCTCCTCCTCCTCAGGTTCTCCTGGTCCAGCCTCCTGACCCGGTTCTGTTCGGGTTCCCAGCAGCTCAGTTCTCTGCAGCAGAACCTTTTGCCTGTTTGTGCGGTTATATTTAGAGCGGCTCTGATTTCCCGCCTGGATCCGCTCTCCGTCTCTCCGTCTCTCTGTCTCTCCGTCTCTCCGTCTCTCTGTCTCTCTGTCTCTCCGTCTCTCTGTCTCTCTGTCTCTCCGTCTCTCCGTCTCTCTGCTCTCCGTCTCTCCGTCTCTCCGTCTCTTGATGCGAGCGGCGGCGCGTCTTTCATGCGGCGCTGCCTGCATCCCAGCAGGCCTCTCAGACTGACGGCCGCTCGCAGGTTTCAGAGCAGGTGAAATATGAAGGAAGCGCTTCGTGTGAACTCATTCTGTCACTTCTGCTTCTGTTCCTCATGTTATTCTAATCATATTCATGAAGTATTAATGTTTCAGCAAACATCCCTGAACAAACCCAGCCTGTCACACAGCCAGCCGTTTAACACGCTGCCTTTAAAGAGACGCGGGAAATAAATAAAAAACGGACAACATCCGCTGTTAACGTTTCTATCTGCCAGGTTTACGGAAACCATTTAAATCAGAGAAAGGAAACCGAATAAACTGGGCGTGAAGGAAGGAGCCAAATCTGCAGAAATCAGACATAAACTCATTATAAAGATATTTGGTTAAAGCCGAAATGTCTCCTTGTTTCAGTGACAGAAACACGGAGAGGCAGATCGTTTAGATCTGATTATAAAGATTCTGTTTCACTCAGGGTGCAAGTTTAACACAAAGCTGCTGCAGTTTAAGGGTGTCAGGGAGCCTTACTGCATGCTAGCGATAGCCCACATGCTAGCGATAGTCCACATGGTAGCGATAGCCCACATGCTAGCGATAGCCCACATGGTAGCGATAGTCCACATGCTAGCGATAGCCCACATGGTAGCGATAGCCCACATGGTAGCGATAGTCCACATGGTAGCGATAGCCCACATGCTAGCGATAGCCCACATGGTAGCGATAGCCCACATGGTAGCGATAGTCCACATGGTAGCGATAGCCCACATGGTAGCGATAGTCCACATGCTAGCGATAGTCCACATGCTAGCGATAGCCCACATGGTAGCGATAGCCCACATGCTAGCAATAGCCCACATGCCAGCGATAGCCCACATGGTAGCGATAGTCCACATGCTAGCGATAGCCCACATGGTAGCAATAGCCCACATGCTAGCGATAGCCCACATGGTAGCGATAGTCCACATGCTAGCGATAGCCCACATGGTAGCGATGGCCCACATGCTAGCGATAGCCCACATGCTGGCGATAGCCCACATGCTAGCGATAGCCCACATGCTAGCAATAGCCCACATGCTAGCGATAGCCCACATGCTAGCAACAGCCCACATGCTAGATTAGCTAAAGTGATGCTAACAGAATCACTTTAGCTAATCTTATTTTAGCTAATTTTACTGGAGCAGCAACCCTTGTGAAGAATCAGCAATATTGTTTCCCAGCTAAAACATGGCCAGGTAGCCGTTGCCATGGTAACCGATCCGGCGGCAGCTCACCTGGTTGGAGATGAGGTCCTCGCAGACGGACAGCGCCATCTGGATGGCGTTGGGCTTGTGCGTGACGGAGATGGCGTTCATCTTGAACTTGTCCTTGCCGTAGAGGTCGTTGGCCTGCGTCACGGCGTCCTTGAACACCTGCTCATAGCGCTTCTGGCTCAGCACGGCGCCCACGTTCACCAGGCGCGGCTCGCAGCCGCACAGCGCCACCGAGCAGCAGTGCAGCACGGCCAGCAGCAGCACGCCGCGAGCCGCCACTGGGGGGAGGAGGGAAACCATGGTCATCAACAGGCAGGAAGTGGGCTGGACGCAGCACTTCCTGTTTACTTAGCAACACTTAACATCTGCAGGGTGGCGGGGCTTAGTGTGTGGGCGGGGCTTAGTGTGTGGGCGGGGCTTAGTGTGTGTGTGGGGGGGGTTATCTATGTGAGATGAGCAGCACCTCTAAGGTCACCTATTGCTGGGTTTCAGTCACGTGACCCGGATGACGCCTGAAATTCAGATGGAGGGCCGGAAGGGGATTTCAAAGCAAAGCAATGTTGATCACAGCTAGTAGTTAATGGGCTAAATAGGCTGGAACTGCTGAGGCGTCTCGAAAAAATATGCGTATATTTAGGATATGATCCGTATCATCTCGGTAAAAAAAGACTTCTCTAATAATCCTGAGGATTTACCCGCATCGAGGCGAAACACTTAACTACCTGCAGACCTCATGTTATACGAAGGAAAGCTGGAGGCCTGGAGAATCAATCACTTAGTTTCAGGTTGGGTCACATTCAGGATCATTAGATGCTTTAGATGGATGTGGCTTGTTTCTGCCAGGTGAGTAGCGAGTTGTGCTAATTAAGTAATTAGTCTGATAACGATGCTATGCTAACAACGAGCTAACCATGTTAGCTTGAATCTCCTGGTAAATCATTTATTTAGCTTCTGTAAACCAAATTCATGCTGGAGTTGTACGTTAATGTTGAGTCGCTGCTGGATTCAGGTCAACGATTTGCTCCGACCTACAGAAACCCCGAGTTCGGGTCGGGTTGACCCAAACCGGTTCGGGTCGGACATGAAGCATGTGGGGAACAGCTCACGGTCTGTGTGCATGAAGGTCCCACTGGATACACATTACATTGTCTGTCCGTGACTCGGCACTGAGCTAGCTGCTAGCACTGAGCTAGCTGCTAGCACTGAGCTAGCTGCTAACACTGAGCTAGCTGCTAGCACTGAGCTAGCTGCTAACACTGAGCTAGCTGCTAACAACATTAGGACAACCACACTAAGGCGTAAACATAATGTATCTACCTTACATATGAACGCTTGTCTTTCTAACTGTCCAATCAAATATCTGAAAATGCAATTTAATCGTTACCTGTTAGAAAATGGCTGCAAACTCTGGCATTGTTAGTCTGAGCACCTCCTGGTTTTTAGCTTGTTGATCCACTTTTCTCTTCCCTTGTGAACAACTACCTTCGAAACACGAAAATAACGTTTCTATTGGAACGGTTGGAGCAGCAGGAGTCAGACTTCCTGCCCTCCATCTGCATCTGCGTGGTCTATTGGTTGGAGACGGAGTTTACATTTTAAGGTGGGTTTTTATGTGTTTAAGGCGGGGCTTCATGTTTAGGGCGGGGCTTCGTGTTTAAGGCGGGGCGTCGTGTTTAGGGCGGGGCTTCGTGTTTAAGGCGGGGCTTCGTGTTTAAGGCGGGGCTTCGTGTTTAGGGCGGGGCTTCGTGTTTAGGGCGGGGCTTCGTGTTTAGGGCGGGGCTTCATGTTTAGGGCGGGGCGTCGTGTTTAGGGCGGGGCTTCGTGTTTGGGTCGGAGTTTCGTGTTTGGGGCGGGGCTTCGTGTTTAGGGCGGGGCTTCGTGTTTAGGGCGGGGCTTCGTGTTTAAGGCGGGGCTTCGTGTTTAGGGCGGGGCTTCGTGTTTAAGGCGGGGCGTCGTGTTTAGGGCGGGGCTTCATGTTTAGGGCGGGGCGTCGTGTTTAGGGCGGGGCTTCATGTTTAAGGCGGGGCTTCGTGTTTGGGGCGGGGCTTCGTGTTTAAGGCGGGGCTTCGTGTTTAGGGCGGGGCTTCGTGTTTGGGGCGGGGCTTCGTGTTTGGGGCGGGGCTTCGTGTTTAGGGCGGGGCTTCGTGTTTGGGGCGGGGCTTCGTGTTTGGGGCGGAGCTTCGTGTTTAGGGCGGGGCTTCGTGTTTAGGGCGGGGCTTCGTGTTTAAGGCGGGGTTTCATGTTTGGGGCGGGGCTTCGTGTATGGGCGGGGCTTCGTGTTTAAGGCGGGGTTTCATGTTTGGGGCGGGGCTTCGTGTTTAGGGCGGGGCTTGTATCTGCTGGGCTGGACTTTAGGCTGAGCTTTGTTTGTTGCTGAAATGTTCCATTCTGATAAAGTTTATTCGTTTTTAGGGTCGGTGTTTATAAGTTCAGAGGTCAGGATAAGGAGGCGGACTCATGAATTATGCTGAGTTATTAAAGAACGTGATCAGAATCCAGGTAACAGTTTGATCAAAGTGCTGCTCCTACTGATCGCTTCCTGTGACCTCTGACCTCTGCCGGCCGTCCAGCCAGAAGGACCAGGAGGTCAGGAGGTCAGGAGGTCAGCCGGCTGTTTGTGTTGGATGCGTTGGACGAGCGGCTCCAGTTTCAGCTGAATGTTTTATGAGAAACACAAAGTTTATAGTCGATCAGGTTTTTGAATCCTCGTCATCAGGTGGAAACAGAAACTCATGAATGAACATTTAATCCAGAATTAATATTTCAGCTTCATGTTTATAAACATTTAATCCAGAATTAATATTTCAGCTTCATGTTTATAAACATTTAATCCAGAATTAATATTTCAGCTTCATGTTTATGAGCATTTAATCCAGAACGGCTTTAAAACCCTTTAAATGCGTTTAAATCAGGAAACTATCTGAACTAAAATCATTAATTTGTCATTTTTACCAGCAGTTTTAATCAGATTATATTAGATTAATGAATAATCTGAACATGTTCTTTGGATTAAGATTTTAATCATGAAAATGTTTTTATTTCTGCTCTAAATTCATTAAATCCAGTTTCAATGACAAAATTCCTTCTGAAGTTTTAACTTTAAATTTGAAGAAAATGATGATAAACTTGTGAAACTTCGGATTAATTAGGATTTTTCCAAACTGCTTCATATTTTACTAAAGTTTATTAATCATTTCAACATTTCTGCACAACTTTCACATTTTAATAATTTAATAAACTTCTGATCCTCATTTAATTCACTGAAATCTGAAGATTTTTATGTCAAACATCAGAAATAAAACCATCAGAACCGGAACACAGATCCAAACAGAGGATGAAGCCCGACCGGACCGAACCGTGAGACCCAGCGGGACCTCTGGACCTGATCAGAACCGGTACCACATCACTGCTGCCGAGCAGAACCAGAACCCCTGAACAGAAAGCGAGACACTCACTGATCCAGCTACAGGTCCAGGTCCCGGTTCTGGTTCCGTCGCTCTCCGGTTGGTCCACCGTCGGCTCGGTTCTCCTCCCGGCCTGGTTCGGACGGGTCACGCTCCGGCTCGGTTCCGGCTCAGAGGTTCTGGTGCCGGTCGGTTCGGTGACAGCAAAGATGACTGGGTTGGGTTTTGCGTTCAGAACCCGCGGACTCGGTTCCGCCTCGTCCTGTTGCTTCAGCGCCGATCCATCGGCTCCGAACCCGGTTCGGCTCCGGTTCTCCCGGTTCTGTTCGGGCTCGTGATGACGGAGGACTTTCAGGTGACCTGATGCTCGCGCGCCCGCCGCTCTGTCCTTGGATCTGCGGCGCGCGCTCCCGAGACGAGCCAGGCGCGCTCCCGAACGGAAGAGAGCTTGCGCGCGACGTCTTGTTTTGGTTTCTGGACCCGAACCGCCTGGTTCTGATAGCAGACTGGACCGACCCAGAACCAGGAGTTCAGTCTCCAAGGTGGAGCCATTGGACCACTGATATGTTTATTTATTTAGAATTTATTTCCTTTTTGGGTTTGTCAGGTTACACTGTAAAAAATAATCTAGTTATATTTTGTTTTATTTATCCTGTCAGAGGAAAAATGCGGGAGTTCATATTTAAAATTCATAGTTTTATAAATGTGAAGGTTCTAAACTAAATATTTAATTCACAAGCCAAATGTTTAGTTTACAAACTATTTAACTTGCAAGCTACTTAGCTAGCAACATAATTAGCAATTTAGATATTTAGTTAGCAAATTAAATAATTAGCTTGGAACAAAATATTTGGCTAACAAAATACATTTTTACCTTTGAGTTAAATATTTAGCAATTTAGCTACTGGTACATATTTAGGTTGCTAGCTAAACACTTAGCTTGTAAGTAAATATTTAATTTGAAAGCTAAACATTTACCTTGAGAATTAAATATTTAGTTTGGAATCCTAAACGTTAACGTTCCGGAACAGGAAGTGGGGAACGTTCCGGAACAGGAAGTGGGGAACATTCTGGAACAGGAAGTGGGGAACATTCCGGAACAGGAAGTGGGGAACGTTCCGGAACAGGAAGTGGGGAACGTTCCGGAACAGGAAGTGGGGAACGTTCTGGAACAGGAAGTGGGGAACATTCCGGAACAGGAAGTGGGGAACGTTCTGGAACAGGAAGTGGGGAACGTTCTGGAACAGGAAGTGGGGAACGTTCTGGAACAGGAAGTGGGGAACGTTCCGGAACAGGAAGTGGGGAACGTTCTGGAACAGGAAGTGGGGAACGTTCCGGAACAGGAAGTGGGGAACGTTCCGGAACAGGAAGTGGGGAACGTTCTGGAACAGGAAGTGGGGAACGTTCTGGAACAGGAAGTGGGGAGCGGAAGGAAGTGGGGAACGTTCGGAACAGGAAGTGGGGAACGTTCGGAACAGGAAGTGGGGAACGTTCTGGAACAGGAAGTGGGGAACGTTCTGGAACAGGAAGTGGGGAACGTTCCGGAACAGGAAGTGGGGAACGTTCTGGAACAGGAAGTGGGGAACGTTCTGGAACAGGAAGTGGGGAACGTTCCGGAACAGGAAGTGGGGAACGTTCCGGAACAGGAAGTGGGGAACGTTCTGGAACAGGAAGTGGGGAACGTTCCGGAACAGGAAGTGGGGAACGTTCTGGAACAGGAAGTGGGGAACGTTCCGGAACAGGAAGTGGGGAACGACAGGAAGTGGGGAACGTTCTGGAACAGGAAGTGGGGAACGTTTCGGAACAGGAAGTGGGGAACGTTCCGGAACAGGAAGTGGGGAACGTTCCGGGACAGGAAGTGGGGAACGTTCCGGAACAGGAAGTGGGGAACGTTCTGGAACAGGAAGTGGGGAACGTTCTGGAACAGGAAGTGGGGAACGACAGAAAGTGGGGAACGTTCCGGACCATTGATCTGGGAATGAGGCGCAGTGAGAGACGCAGAAGAAGCAGCAGTAATCAGACCCGCCGGCTCTTCGGCTCCTCAGCTGCCAGAACCAGCACAGGTTGCCGTGGCAACAGGGATGCAGCTCCAGCCTCCTCTGAATTCGGTTGCCACAGAAACGAGCATCTCCCCCTCATTAGCATTCCTGAGGACTAGCACACACACTGTGTGGTCATGTGACCACCTGCAGGTGTCTCCTGAAGGGTCAGGTGAGCTGGACAGTCAGACCCCGAGGCTTATGGGTAATGGAGTCCTCACAATCGAGGTTTGACAGTGAAGAAAACCAAGCAGCTGATGGTGTTTTCTTACTGGCCTGACGTGTGTGTGTGTGTGTGTGTGTGTGTGTGTGTGTGTGTGTGTGTGTGTGTGTGTGTGTGTCATCCCCCCACCCCGCTGATGACGTCACCAGCAGGTCCTCAGAGCCTGATCTCAGCTGTGATCTTGAAGTAGGACACATATGACCTCCTGAGGAGGCTTCCCTTCAGCTTCCAGGCCACTGAGCACACACACACACACACACACACACACACACACACACACACACACACACACACACACACACACACACACTCTGCTCCCAGCGGACACAGAGATGCATGCTGGGACGTGTCCGTCCCCGGGGGTCGCTCTCTTTAGGAGACATGGAGGCCTTCAGGATCTGAACTTCATTAAAACACCAGAGCAGCTGCATCACCATGGCAACACGCTCACAACACTTCACCTGGTCTGAAAGAGTCTGACAGCATCACACACACAGGGCCGGCCCAAGGCATAACCAAACTCAGCAACTGCTTCGGGCCTCTAGGGTCCACTACGGTCCACTAGGGGCATCTAGGGGCATCTAGGGGCATCTAGGGGCCACTAGTGGCATCTAGGGGCATCTAGGGGCCACTAGTGGCATCTAGGGGCCTCTAGGGGCATCTAGGGGCCACTAGGGGCATCTAGGGGCATCTAGGGGCCACTAGTGGCATCTAGGGGCCACTAGTGGCATCTAGGGGCCTCTAGGGGCATCTAGGGGCCACTAGGGGCATCTAGGGGCCACTAGGGGCATCTAGGGGCCACTAGTGGCATCTAGGGGCCACTAGTGGCATCTAGGGGCCACTAGGGGCATCTAGGGGCCACTAGGGGCCTTGTAACCTGGTGAAAAATAAATGTACTGAATATGTTAAATGTTAGTATACTTCAGTGTACTAACCCAGTGGTCCCCAACCCCCGGGCTGCGGACCGGTACCGGTCCGTGGACCAATTGGTACCGGGCCGCGCAAGAAATAATTAAATATTTCCGTTTTATGTGTTATTTGAGTCTGGCGGATCTTTTATTTTGAAAATCCTTTAACCGGATTCTGTCGGTTACTTGCGCACCAAAGCTGAGCCACAAGCAGCAAACTGAGTAGAAACAGATCAGATGTGTTTGGAAAGTTTCTCTGCGAAGAGGAAAAGGATCAGAGAAGAGACAGGAGGATGGATTCATCCCGGACCGGGAGGTGAGTCCCGCATTACAAGCCGCTCTGCGTAACATGCGGCGGCCGGTGTTATCGATCATCTGGTGGCTAAATCAACTGGTTGAAACCTTTGCGCACCGCAGATGTTTCCAAACTGTAGGTGGCCGTGTCGATGCCTGTTGAAAAAATGCTACTTGCGTGAAAAAAACGTTTGCAAAACTTCACTATAAATCCCATTTGACGCAAATATGTTTAATGTTGCATGTGAAAATTACGTTTCAGAACAATTTTCTAAAGAAAACACCGCATTTGAGCATAACCAGATCAATGAATAACAATCGCATTCACATTCAGGTTCACCAGAATACATTAACTCATGAATAACCGCAATGTAAAGATAAATAGTTTCTGCTTTTTGTAACCAGCACTGATCAGAAAAACACTGGAATTGACTCTCAGGTTTCTGTTATCTGAGCTGCTAACATTACAGGTGAGAAAAAGGTAAACGGTAAGTGTTTGTCATCATATTTAATAAAATTTAACTCGCATACCTGATGGTGTTCCTTGTGTTCAAATAAAGGAATATCAAGTAATGTCGATAAGTTGTACTGTAATAAAATATAAAGTTAACAGCTAATGTTGGTGATTTCCAAACCGACCAGCCGAAATAATAATAAATGTTCCTACATGTCAGATACCAGCAGATTATGAACCATATCTACAGTATGTGTCCGTGTGTTCACTGTGGGAAACAGTTTGCAGGCTGTTGACGGGAAATCAAATTAAAAACAGAAAGAGCCGCTTTAAGGTTAACTAGTGACGTCAAACGGGGTCCTCAACGCAGAGGTTTTTAAAAATTAGGTGGCTTTGTCGTTTCCTGATCAAAACGCGACAAACGTAAATAAACATATGAAAATGTCTCTACTTTCTCTAAGAGCGCTTCAAAACATAATGGTATGATTGAAGAATATATTAAAAGTTCACTAAAATACACCGCACTTCAAAGGAAACGATGCTAAACAGTCAGAATTGGTTCTACCATCCAGCATGACGATCATTTTACGTCTTTTCAGTCTGATGTTGACTGAGATGCTGTGCAAACATATCAATAAATATAAACAGTTATAATACCATGCAAACTAATTCATTGCTCATTTAATGGAAGCCACATTATTTCGTTTCACTTTAAGACTCACTGGGCTGCAGAAGCAAAGCTGTGCAACTTGGTAATCTGACAATATTCTCACAGTTAAAGTTTGTCTGGCAAACCTGTTAAACTATATTACCTCCAAAATGTTGGCAGCAAGTGAATTATATTATTTATTTTGTAGACAATGAAATAAACTGGTCCAAAAAGGGAAACAGACGATGGCGCTGCTAACTGAACTCGTCCCACTGGTCACTGAGTTCAGAGCGCCGTTAAACTATGACGTCATCTGAGAGGCTGACGTTCCTGTTATTGATCATCTAACGGCACCTTTAGGAGGCAAACCTGGATTAACTGGTGACGCTTCCAGAATCTCAGTTCAGTGAAGATTTTACCTGTTTCTGATGGAAAAGTAAATAAAACAATTGGGTTTTTTTCTCATTTGGTTGAGAATTACGGTCAGTTGATGAAAAGAATAAAGACGTTTAGTTAAATTATGAGGAAAAATAAGGCAGAAACGACACGTAGATCTGCGGTAGCCACGTCTTCTGTAAATGAGCTATGAAATAAAGTTAACATTACAGAAACAGTTAAAAACATTTCACTATAGTTTCTGTTTGAAATATCACAATATGATGAATATGAGGAAAAGCTTCCTGAGCTCCATGAAGCTTTGTATAATTTATGGTCATTTCCTGTAGATCCTGTAGATCCAGTCGATCCTGTAGATCCAGTGGATCCTGTAGATCCTGTAGATCATGTGGATCCAGTCGATCCTGTACTATGTTTGGAACATGGAACCAGGAGGAAACAGGTGAATAAAGAGGTCTAGACATAAATCTTTCAGGATATAGAAAAAGCATAAGTTCTGTTGTGGAAAGAAGGATTATTGATTAAAATAAAGCAAAAAGCTTTAAGGGGTAAAATATAAAGATGGATTAAACATTTTAACTGGAAGGAATATAAAAGTTAAAATGTGAAATAAGTTCAAAACATCAAATTGAAAAGGAATTCCTCAGGGAAGTAGAATAAGTTATTTGTTATGATTGATGATGGTTTTAGTAAAATAGATCAATATTTTGAAGTGTCATTATTTGACGGCCTCATTTGGAAAAGGAGGAAAATCTAAAATGTATAAATAAGAAACTGCAAGAGGCAAAACATGATGGAGAAGATTGAGCTCTAGAATTACAACGTCTACGTTTACTAATAATAAAATAAATGCTGTAAATCTTAAACTCTATGAGGATGATGTCAAAGATCAGATTAAATATTTAGGAATTTGGTTTGACAAAAAACTGACATGGAAAATACATGTAAGAAAAATAATAGAGAAAAGTAGAAAAATCCTAAATGAGATGTTTAAGGTGAATATGGGGAGCTGATAGGAAGGGGTTAAAAACAACAGGACTAAATAGATCAGTAATTGATTATAGATGGATATCATTCAGCTTCTAATAGTTTAGTAAAAGAATTAGATAGAAAACAATATCAGGCTTTAAGAATCAGATGAAACCAGGAGGAAACAACTAAACTAACTACAACGATCCTCCAAATGCTCTGATGCTACCTGGTCCGCAAAAAGTAAAAAATAAGACAATCAATAGTTTTGGATGGATTATAAATGATAAGTGAGACGAAATAAATCATTATGTAATTAGTCCTGATGCTCCACCTGGTTCATCGGAAAACCTGAAGCTCATTGGGAAAAGGAGGCAAATGGGAAAAAAGAGGTGGAAATTAGAATATGCTGCGTATTTACAAGTATATACAGATGCTTCTAAAATTGGAATAGCATTTATAATTGTGGACCTAAATATTATGAAAAATAAAAGACTAACAGACAGACGGACGGTTTCTACAGGTGAGCTAATGGCTGTAATATTAAAGGCTCTGGAACGGAGTGAGGAAACGAGAGAGAAGGAAATATTGATTTATTGATAGTGCATTAATAAGTATTTTAGAACAGAATTCAGAAACGAGACAAGATATCATATTGAATATGAATCAGTTTTCAGAATTAGATAATATGGATCCAGGGTTAAGTTAGTTTGGATTCCTGCTCAGATTGAATAGTAGGAAATGAGTTGGTGGATACATTTGCTCAGAGTGCAGCAAAAAGGGATAATGTTCAGGTAGATACCAAAATACGCAGAAATGAGGTCAAAAGTATAAGTAAAATATTAAAAAGAAATGGCAGGAATTATGGGATAGAGAAGAAAAGGCAAGATTTTATTATAGCATTAAAAAAGTAGAGGAAAGAAGGGAAGGTAGGAGGAATAAAGAAGAAGAGGATGTTATATCCAGATGGAGGTTTGGGCATTCGGGCTAAATGGTACTCTGAAAATAATTAATACAGGTTTGACCCCTGCTGACCCCACTGAGGGACACGGCTGGAGGAAAGTGGATGGATGGAGGACAGGTTTGTGTTGTTGTGGAGAGACAGAAACTGCAGCATATTTTTCTAGAATGTAATAAGTAGTCGGGAAAGAGAGGTGTTAATCAGAGAGTTAAATAGAAATAAAGATAATTTAGATATTAAACATTTGCTGCAAAGATCGTCTGAGGATGTAGCATTTAATTAACAGCATCTTTAGTTTCCTTAGCAAGTCAGATTATAGTGATGGGACATCGAATCTATACTCCAGTGTGGAAGGTGGCGGTAATGCAGCTAGAAGATGTTTACAACCGCCAGAAAACAGAAGAAGAAGAAGAAACTGATTTATCCTTCAGGGAGAGAGAAAAGAAAGAGGAAGAATAGAAAAAAGACAAGATTGGTTTTCTCTCGGTAATGTAATTTCTATCAAACAGATTTTCTAAACATTACTTTGTTCAGCAAGTATAAAATAGAAAGTTGCTAACAGAACTTAGCTTGGTGACCGCAGCAGCCAGACATTTAAGCTAGCGCCTTTGCGCTGGTGTAAAACTGTTTTAACTCCAGAGGAGCTGATTCTCCTGGTCGGCCCGAAATGTTTGAGTTTTCAAAACGTTGCTTAACGCTGATAACAATAATTAAAACTTCTCAATGCTCGACATGAACGTTTGTCCATCAGGCTAATGGCTGCTGCATTAATATGGCGGCGCTGAGCTGCGACATGATGTTTGCTGCTCATAATGTATGAGTCTGAAACAAAGGCTCACAATCAGCCCGGTACCGGTACCGGTCCACATCCTGAGGGGAGAAACACTCAGCTGGTATAAATGACATGTTTAGATGCTGTAATTAAAGACAATTTAATTTGATCAATGAATGTCATGAATGTTTTCCATCTCTGCACCGATCACCGATCTTTATTAGCCTGACCTGCTGATGTTGGTGATGCCAATTTCTTAGTATCTGAAATGTTGTTAAATGTAGCAGGAAGGGCAAATCGCTCACCTTTTAACCCTCTGATGCCTGAGTGGCTGACTGGACATCTTCTGGGTCCTTTTGGACCCGATCGATGTGTTTTTGATTCAGAAAAATGTTTTGTATAAAACTTTCCCAGTTTTATTTCACACTAGACTTATTTCATGTTTGAAATATTTTCATTTGTAGAACATTTTTAAAATAAAATGACAACAGCAGCAATTTTACAAAAACAATGATGATTTCATCATTATTGCATATATATATATATATATATATATATGCAATAATGAAAAATGTTAACATCCAGTATGTGTGTGTGTGTGTGTGTGTGTGTGGGGGGGGGGGGGGGGGGGGCTGCAAAAGAGCACGTTTCCTGAAACTAGCTAGCTAGCTAACCAAGCTAGCTAACATTACTGTCTCTATTATGCTGTGTGTATCACGCATGTGAGTGTTTGTGTGTGATCCATCCATCCATCCATCCATCCGTTTATCCGGGGTCGGGTCGTGGGGTCATCAGGAGGCTCAGAGTTCGCTCTACCCAGCCTCTTGTTCCAGCTGGCCTTGAACCCCTGCCGTTCCCAGACCAGCTGAGAAACATCGTCAGCATGTCCTGGGCTATTTCTTAAAATGTATAAAAGGTAAATAAAAAATGTGAATTGCATGATATCAGTAACATGCTTCTTGAGGAATACCTGGAATATGAAGTGATGAAAACTTTTCATCACAAAGATGTTGCAAAAAGATGACCTGACCTGACCGGGTCCAAAAGGACCCACTTGCGCATCAGTGGATTGGCTATTGTTAACCGCAAATGTGCAGACATGAGCTGATGAGCTGGTCAGGCAAGCCTCTCACTGCAGCAGAAGAGGACAGCATCTGGTTTTTAAAAGGTGGAGAAATCGGCTTCACATGGAAGTATCGGCCGATAAATCAGCTGGTTGATAAATCTATCCTGTATCCGGTGTGTGGGGGATCTGATCGTCTGACTGGTGACTGCAGAAATCCACATTATTAGCAGGAATAGAGGGCCCCAAAACCAGACGCTGCTCAGGGCCCCATGGAGGTTTGGGCCGGCCCTGATGCAGAGGAACTGTTTTAGAAACGCATCATGGCCGCTCCAGATGCTGCAGCCTTTCCTGAAGAAAGCTGGCGAAGTCCAGATGTGGAAGCAGAAGGAACCAGATTATTCCCATTTCCTGAGCCAAACTGCCTGGTTCTGATATTTATTCAGACTTTAGGAAGAAGCTCAGACCAACAGCTGCTAGCTTCTGCTGCCCCCTGCTGGTGGAGGCCGCTCACTGCACACCATGACAAAAGATCGATCAGAAAACTTCAGCCTGTTTTCACTGATTTTAAGTTTAGACGTCATTTAAAGTGGTCGTGATTTGTGGAAACCTTTCATAATTCCTCCTTTAGTTTATAATTTGAGAATGTTTTAGATTATTTATTCCCAGCAGCTGCAGAAACTTTTTCATGGTTCAGATCAGGACAGGAGGACGACCTGAAATATTCAGCAGCTTTACGAGAGATAAAACGATAAAACATCACTTCTCACCCAACCTGGGGCCTAGTTAAAGTCACTTGCTGCGTGGCCGCATCAGCCAGAGCTGACCTCTGACCTGAGAGTGACGGCGCTCAGAGAGCTGCGACTTTAACAGGAAGCGGCATCAGCGGCCCGAGGCGAGAAGAGAAACATTCAGACCCGATTGGAACCGCCCAGACAGAGATGAACCACTGGCTGCTGCTGCATGGAGGCTTCACAGAGAAACCTGCAGAAACGCGTCCAGAACCGCAGCAGGTTCCTCTGCTGGTGGACCCAGTGACTGGAAGCAGAGGGTCCAACCAGCTCCAGAACCGTAAAGAACCTTCTGGAGTCCTCTAGAAACCTCTAGAACCATCCAGGTTTTGACTCTTCACATGAAGCATGGGGGAACCTTAGCAGTGATGTAGCTAACAAAGCTAATGTTAGCATGCTAACATCTCACTGAGGAGATAAAAACATCCAACATGTCTGACTTGAAGCTTCATCAGTTTTGTTTAATGACATCAAAACGAACTACAGCATGAAGACCTCACGTAAAATGAAACGGGTCAAAATTAGACCAACTCTGGAAATATTTACGTTAGCATAGCTGGCTAGCTGCAGAGGTTATCAGTCACACCACAGCAGTGGCTTCATCTTTACCTCAAGCTACAGTTTTTCAGATGGTTTCCATTCTGCTGGGCTACAGGTAGCTATGGGTCCATGGAGCTACAGGTAGCTGCAGCTCCTTCAACATGGAAGCTGCTTAATAAAGCGTTCAGTCAGGAGTTCCTCCATCCAGCCAGGCCATAGGTGGATGAAACAGCTGCTCTGCCTCCTTCAGGCCATTTTAACGACCAGGTTGTCATACGGTGAAAACTGTTTCTCCTCCAGCTCCTCCTGTTCGTCGCCCTCCACGTCCTCTTCCTGCGGCTCCTCCTGTTTCTGCTCCTCCTCTTCTTCACTAGCGACGCTCTTCTGGGAAGCAAATGCCCTCTTGGGCCTCCTGGGCACGGCGTAGTCGTCCACACGGGGGTTGTAGGGATACTCGTGGCCTTTGGGGTCGACAGAGGTACCCATGATCCTCCAGGCATCTCCTCTCATCTCCTCTGGGTCATCGTAGACCGAGGGGTGGGGCGCGGCCGGCGGCCCTGTGGCCGCCGCGCAGCCTTCAGGCTCGTCGTAGATGTGGTCCACCTTCCTGTAAGTGCCGTCTGTTGTCCTGGCTTCACTCCGGAAGATGTTCCGGATCTTCAGCTCGTCGATGCTGTCGTAGAGCGGGTCAGCACCCGGACCGCCCTGGTCCGCCGCCAGGATGTCGGACATGATGTTAGAGGCGAGGGTGTCGAAGGGCAGCGAGTAGTCCGCATCCCTACCTGTCGCCGCAGCGCCACCGCCCTTCTTGTCCTTCTTGGTGGCGCGCACAGTGACGTCCGCCATGCTGATCTGGGAGTAGGTCTGCTCCAGGTTGGGGTTGGAGCCGAGTTTGGGGCTGAGGCGGGCGCCGGGGGCGGGGCTGGAGGCGGGGCCAGGCAGCTGGCCGCTGCCCGATTCAGGGCTGGCGTTGGGCAACGGGCAGCTGGAGATCATCTTCACCTGGCTCTTCCTGGGGACGGGGAGGCCGCGGGTGTCCAGGGTCAAACTCTTCACGCCGGTCAGCATTTTATCCACCGGCGGCTCCAGACGGGCCTGAAGACAGCAGGGACCGGCCGGGTCAAAGGTCATTCTTAAACATCAACAATATTCCTGGGGCATTTAGATGTTTCATGTCTGTAACTGATGTACTGAATCCTACCAGCTGGGGGCGCTGCTGCTGTGAAGAGTTGGAGCTCTCAGCGTCTTTGTTATGGCTCTTGTGCAGGTGTTGAGGCTCCGTCACCATGCTGTACACACCTTCATCGCCCTGCAGACACAACTAAGGTTGGACTCCTGCAGGAACAGGTTACAGCGGGTCAGCACCCGGACCCGCTGAAACCCGGCCAAGACTCCCAGCAAGACTCAACGACCTTTTTTAATCAATAAGTGAAACTGCACAACATTATAAATACTGCCTGTTTTATATAAACAGTGCTTTTGTTCAGAAATGCCAGCTTTTATTCTGAAGTTCCTGCTTTTATTCTGAAGTCTCTCCTTAAGTAATGCCTCAGGTTGTACCTGTTGGACCTGGACACGGGGCTGCTTCTGTGGCGGCGGCGTTCGGCTGTGGCCCAGGGCGGGGTTAGCGGGTGGGGCTGGCAGGGTGAGGTTGTGGTGGTTGGGGCCGGTCTCTGCAGGCATTGGGCCCCCTCCGGAGGTCTGTCTGTGGGGAAGGGAGATCTTCTGCAGGTTGATGGCGGCCTCCACGGCCTGGAACAGCAGGTTTCCCTGCTTGGTGTCGAACTCGAAGCTTCCCTCGCCGGAGTCACACCTGCGACCCGCCTCGAAGGAGAAGGTGGACTGGAGGGAACAAAATGGTTGTTTAGCGTTTCTGTCTGCAGGTCAGCAGTCCTGGACTAGAACCGCCTCACAAAACCTGCAAGTGTCGAATCATGACCAAATAATCAGTTATCTTTCTGAAGACGATTATTCTGGACCCACAGAGGACAAGAGGCGTCCACCGTTGGTCTTCACATCTAAACATCAAGAGATCAAACTGGAAGGAGAAGCATCAGCGGATCTGAACGCCATTAACAGGCAGGATGGGACAGATGGATGAGATGGTAAAGGACAGTGTCCATCTACCTAAAGACATGAGGAGCTCAACAGATTGGTCTCCAAGAACCAGCTTTAACAGAAACATCGGGTCAATGGTTCTGATCTGAAACCTGCCCTAGCTTCCCCTGCTGATGAACCTAGCCATTGTGTCCCAGTCTGTCCTGAGGACAGCAGAGACCCAGACAGTAGACCACTGCTCCATGCCCCGCTCCACCCTACCACCCCACCCTTGGCTTTGAAGACGACGTCAGACTCGTGGTGGTTGTGTGCGCTACCTTGTCCCGTCCGAAGCGCCGCAGGTACCTGTACGGCCAGGTGTACAGGATGTCCCCCGTCTTGTCCATCAGGTGCAGTGCGTCCATGTCGGCTCTCAGGACGCCGTCCCCCTTCAGCCGGCATCGATCTGACGCATCCGTTCTCCGGACAGATACTTTGAAGTCCCGCACTGTGTCACACAAAGCGTTTGATAAATTCAGTTTGATGATTAATTAGTGAAATATCTGAGGCATGTGACGCCGTGCTGGGGCCAATCACAGGCCTCCGAAACACAACGACTTGGTGCCCTTCGGATGGTTACATGCATTGATTATTTATTCCATAACTATTGATTCCATTTTTCCGATTAGAGGGAAGATCGTGTCTGGCAGGAAGAAATCTCTGTGGAGAAATGCTCCACTAGTGAGAAGTGAAAGAAAGCTTCGTCAACTGGCGTAAAGCTCAACTTCCAGCTCACTACGAAATCTACAGAGTTTCGCATCTTTGTGGATCCAAAGCTGGCGGTGAACTGTGAAAGTTCTAATCTGAAATCACTAACCTACACGTGGTAAACGGCCTGTAGCTGTAGAGAACTTTATCAAGGCCAGAGGACTCCAAAGCACATTCACACATATTCACCTGCCGATGTGGAGAGCTACTGGATAGTAGCCAAGGCTGCCTTGAGGAACTCTGACAGGCGTCAACAACAAAAGCATCAACAATGCCGAGCTGTCAGGTTGACAAACTCAATTTGGCAGAGAAAAACATGAAGCTGAAGCAGTTTAATCTGGACATCAGCACCAGTATCTGACCTCTTGATTCTCATCTGCCTTCAGTGCCGCATCAGGGTTTTCTCCCATTGAGAGTTTATACTGGGCCAACAGAAGCCAGGAGCGATGGCGTCCATTTTCTGCTTTAGAATCCGTTTGCCTGTAGATCTATAGGTACAACAAGCTAACAACTAAGTTGGACCCGGTTCTGCTCAGCTAGTAAGTGAGACTCGGTTTGGACCCCGGTCCTTCCTCATGTCCAGAACCCCAGACAGCGGGTCCAGAACAGGCTGCAGATCAGCGTACCTCCTTGTCTCATCTCAGGTTCTGGTTCTGGACGAGCCAGACGGACTTCTGGGTCGGCGGCAGCAGCTTCGTCTCAGATGAACTGAAGCTGTTCCTGTTCAGGGAAACTGCAGGTGCTGCAGGAAGTGGAGCAGCAGCTTCTGGAGACGTTTGTTCTGACCTCAGACCTGTGGTAGAACCGCTCAGATCTGAACAGAACCGCTCAGATCCAAACAGAACCGCCCAGAACTGCTCAGATCCGAACAGCTAAAAATAGAAGCGTGACTTCCTGAAGCTTTGAGCTGCTGAGTCAAATGTTCAGAGGAAGATCATTGAGAACCAGATCAGAACCACAACCAGGACCAGAACCGCTCTGTCCGGTTCTGACTGAACCGGATCAGAACTGGACACTTTATAATTAGTGCTTAGAGGAAACTCTGCAGCTGCAGGTCCGGTTCCGTTCTCAGGTCCGGTTCCATCCTCAGGACTAACTGAAGACAACAGCTTCCTGGCTCAGCTGATGTCAGCGTTTCCTGCTGAGAAACAGGAAGTTTGTCCCGCCAAGATAAAAGCTGAGGTGTCTGCGTCGCTGCAGCGCTGGCCGGCTGCGACCGCAGCAGGAACCGGCTCTCAAAGTTTCCACTACGCTGAGCTGCAGCGCCGACCGCAGTGGAAACTGCTGCGACACTCTGAGCCGGTTGGCGAACTATTTCTGTCCTCAGGCCGGAACCAGAACCCGCCGGCCCAGAGATCCGATCATCAAACCCCACAGAGACGTTCTCTGTGGACCGATCCAGCTGGACCTAGTTCTGGCTGGTCGGGTTCTGGTCCAAATAGCAGAAATGTACAAAGTTTTTCCGTGAGTCAGCAGAACATCTTGCTGGGTCAGATGGGTCGGTGCTGCAGCCCGGTTCTGGTAAAGCTGGTGTCATGATGTGGGCCGGGTCACCTCCTGAAGACGGGTTAGATGCGGTTCTGACCCGTGCCTAACAAGAAGCTGAGGACACGTCTGCATGCCCATCAGAACCGAGTACAACCCACACTGAGTTCTGGACTGCAGGAGCCAGAACAAGGCTGACCCATCCAGAACCAAGAGCAGCTCAGGTCAGAGGTGAAAGGTCAGACCCTCAGTGCTGCTGGGTCCAAACGTCTCTTTGGTTGATTAACCGGGCGAGGCAGCAGAAAGTGAGGTTGGGTTTACACCGCAAACAGGAAGTCCTGAAAAACAGGACGTCCTGCAGGCAAACAGGAAGTCCTGAAGGCATACAGGAAGTCCTGAAGGCATACAGGAAGAGTTGAAGGCATACAGGAAGTCCTGAAGGCATACAGGAAGAGTTGAAGGCATACAGGAAGTCCTGAAAGCAAAACAGGAAGTCCTGAAGGCATACAGGAAGAGTTGAAGGCATACAGGAAGTCCTGAAGGCATACAGGAAGACTTGAAGGCATACAGGAAGTCCTGAAAGCAAAACAGGAAGTCCTGAAGGCATACAGGAAGAGTTGAAGGCATACAGGAAGTCCTGAAGGCATACAGGAAGACTTGAAGGCATACAGGAAGTCCTGAAGGCATACAGGAAGAGTTGAAGGCATACAGGAAGTTCTGAAGGCATACAGGAAGAGTTTAAGGAAAACAGGAAGTCCTGAAAGCAAAACAGGAAGTCCTGAAGGCATACAGGAAGAGTTGAAGGCATACAGGAAGTCCTGAAGGCATACAGGAAGAGTTGAAGGCATACAGGAAGTCCTGAAGGCATACAGGAAGAGTTGAAGGCAAAATAAGACGTCCTGAAGGCAAAACAGGAAGTCCTGAAGGCATACAGGAAGAGTTGAAGGCATACAGGAAGTTCTGAAGGCATACAGGAAGAGTTTAAGGAAAACAGGAAGTCCTGAAAGCAAAACAGGAAGTCCTGAAGGCATACAGGAAGAGTTGAAGGCATACAGGAAGTCCTGAAGGCATACAGGAAGTCCTGAAGGCATACAGGAAGACTTGAAGGCATACAGGAAGAGTTGAAGGCATACAGGAAGTCCTGAAGGCATACAGGAAGACTTGAAGGCATACAGGAAGTCCTGAAGGCATACAGGAAGAGTTGAAGGCATACAGGAAGTCCTGAAGGCATACAGGAAGACTTGAAGGCAAAATAAGACGTCCTGAAGGCAAAACAGGAAGTCCTGAAGGCATACAGGAAGAGTTGAAGGCAAACAGGAAGTCCTGAAGGCATACAGGAATAGTTGAAGGCAAACAGGAAGTCCTGAAGGCATACAGGAATAGTTGAAGGCAAACAGGAAGTCCTGAAGGCATACAGGAATAGTTGAAGGCAAACAGGAAGTAATGAAGGCAAAAAGGAAGAGTTGAAGGACAACAGGAAGCCTTGAAGGCAAACAGGAAGTACTGAAGGCAAACAGGAAGCCCTGAAGGCATACAGGAAGAGTTGAAGGACAACAGGAAGCCTTGAAGGCAAACAGGAAGAGTTGAAGGACAACAGGAAGCCTTGAAGGCAAACAGGAAGTCCTGAAGGCATACAGGAAGTCCTGAAGGAAAACAAGAAGTAATGAAGGCAAACAGTAAGTCCTGAAGGCATACAGGAAGAGTTGAAGGACAACAGGAAGCCTTGAAGGCAAACAGGAAGAGTTGAAGGACAACAGGAAGCCTTGAAGGCAAACAGGAAGTCCAGAATGTAGGATGAGCTGAAGGCTGAGGGTCTGTGACTCCGACCCGCCGTCCTACCTTTCTCTCGGCCGCTGTACAGGGAGTTGTCCTCCATGCCCTCCTCGTCCTCCACCCGGTTTCCTCGCTGCAGGCTGCCTCTCTTGGCTCCGCCCTCCGTCCAGCTCATCTGATGGACAGAAATCGGTTTATCATCACGGAATCATCTGCATGCAACCGAACAATCACTCAGATCTACGGGAAATGAGTTCCTGTGACGGGTTTCTACCAACGGCTGAACCTGATCCAGAACCCAGAGCCTCCCGGTCTGACGGACCTTCCATCAGAACCATTATCATTATTATTATTATTATTAAAATATATATAATTTTTATCAGTTTCAGTGGGTTTTTTTCTCTTAGATCCAACCTTGAGCTGGTTCAGGTCCAGGTTCTGGTTCTGGTCCTGGTTCAGGTTCTGGTCCAGGTTCAGGTCAAGGTTCTGGTTCTGGTCCAGTTTCTGGTCCAGGTTCTGGTTCAGTTCCAGGTTCTGGTCCAGTCCAGGTCCTGGTTCTGGTTCAGTTCCAGGTTTTGGTCCTGGTTCAGGTCCAGGTTCTGGTTCTGGTCCAGGTTCTGGTTCAGGTCCAGGTTTTGGTTCAGGTCCAGGTTCTGGTTCAGGTTCTGGTTCTGGTCCAGGTTCTGGTTCAGGTCCAGGTTTTGGTTCAGGTCCTGGTCCAAGTCCAGGTTCTGGTTCAGGTTCTGGTTCTGGTCCAGGTTCTGGTCCAGGTTCTGGTTCAGGTCCATTTTTTGGTTCAGGTCCTGGTCCAAGTCCAGGTTCTGGTCCAGGTTCTGGTTCAGGTCCAGGTTCTGGTCCAGGTTCAGGCCCAGGTTCTGGTTCAGTTCCAGGTTTTGGTCCTGGTCCAGGTCCAGGTTCTGGTTCAGGTCCTGGTTCAGTTCCAGGTTCTGGTTCAGGTCCAGGTTCTGGTTCAGGTCCTGGTTCAAGTCCAGGTCCTGGTTCTGGTCCAGGTTTTGGTTCAGGTCCTGGTTCAGGTTCTGGTCCAGGTTCTGGTTCAGGTCCAGGTTCTGGCCCTGGTTCTGGTCCAGTCCAGGTCCAGTCCAGGTTCAGGTCCAGGTTCTGGTCCAGGTCCAGGTTCTGGTCCAGGTTTTGGTTCAGGTTCTGGTTCAGGTCCAGGTTCTGGCCCTGGTTCTGGTCCAGTCCAGGTCCAGTCCAGGTTCAGGTCCAGGTTCTGGTCCAGGTCCAGTCCAGGTTCAGGTCCAGGTTCTGGTTCAGGTCCAGGTTCTTTAGTCTTCGTCGTCTCCTTGAGCTCCTCTGATTGGCTGCCTGCACTTCCTGTTGCGCTCTCTTAAAGGGGAAGTGGCGATGTGAGTCAAGAGGCCGGCTGTCTGTCAGCATCCTGCTATTTTTACCAGAACCTGCTGACCCGGTCCGCCTGCCGGTTCTGATCCGGGTCGTGAACCGAGAGGCTTCCATGCTGGAAATCCTCTGAATGTCGATAAAATGAACATTAAGATGTTTACAAGTTAAAGTCTGATGAATAAAATCTGTCGCTTTCTCCAGTCCTGATCTCAACACAACTTTCCTGCTGCTCCTCGGATCTCGTGACTTTGTTTAGGACGTTTCTGTCTCCTAGGCAACATTTCTCCCAGAAATTCCATCTGATTCTGACGTTTGACTTTCTTTCATCGAAATCTGAGCACAGATTGAGGTCATTTTATTTATACAGCACATTTTCAGCAGCAAGGCAGTTCAAGTGCTTTTAACAGGAAATGCAAACAAAATAAAGGAAACTAATGTAATTAAATGTAAACTAAGTGCTGCTAAGTATCTAATTCCATTCTAAATAGTGAAACTACAGATAAAATAAGCTAGAGTGGCTGGTCTAAATGCTTTCCTGGGTTAAAAGTTACGTCATCTGCAGAGGTAGTAACTAGTCACACTTACTTACTTACTTGAGCAACTTTTTGAGAAAAAAGTACTTGTAGGAGTAGTTATACTGCACCGTACTTTTAGCCTTTACTTGAGTATTTATCGTGAAGAATCGCTGATCTTACTTGAGTTGCATTTTTGGATCCACAGTGAAGAACTTCTGAATGAAGACCAGAAACGTTTTATCCAAAAACGCATCAGACCAGCAGTTTTTGTTAGAGTGAGACCTCTCCTTTGTAGAGCAGCTTTGTTACGGTAATATTTCTATCTGGTTCTGGTTCTGGTTCTGGTGTTGATCTTAGAGTCGTCAGTGAAGTTCTGGGTAAAAAACAATTGATTCAAAAACCTGACGGGAAGGATGCTAATAGGAAGGATGCTAATGGGAAAAAGGCTAATAGGAATGTTGCTAATGGGAAGGAGGCTAACGTGAAGGTGGCTAATGGGAAGGAGGCTAATAGGAATGTTGCTAATGGGAAGGAGGCTAACGTGAAGGTGGCTAATGGGAAGGAGGCTAATGGGAAAAAGGCTAATAGGAATGTTGCTAATGGGAAGGAGGCTAACAGGAAGGTGGCTAATGGGAAGGAGGCTAATAGGAATGTTGCTAATGGGAAGGAGGCTAACGTGAAGGTGGCTAATGGGAAGGAGGCTAATGGGAAAAAGGCTAATAGGAATGTTGCTAATGGGAAGGAGGCTAACAGGAAGGTGGCTAATAGGAAGGAGGCTAACGGAAAGGTGGCTAATGGGAAGGATGCTAATGGGAAAAAGGCTAATAGGAATGTTGCTAATGGGAAAGGGGCTAATGGGAAGGAGGCTAATGCTCCAACCACAGAGTCCAGTGAGTCATTGTTGGCTAGCAGCTAGCAGACTTTAAACTGCTACAGTTCATCACTTTGAGCAGTGCTAACGCTAACCCTAGCGTTCGTGAAACATGAAATGTTCCTGTGATGTCGTTTTTCAGGGACCCGAGACTACATGTCCCAACGTTTTCTTTAGATGACTTAATATTTTATTTTAATAAGCAGCATCTGGACTAACGGGAAGCTAATATTTATAAGTAGAGCTTTAAGGACATGAAGTGTGGCCCCCCTGGAGATCCGGCCCCCTGGAGATCCGGCCCCCCTGGAGATCCGGCCCTGCTGGAGATCCGGCCCCCCTGAAGATCCGGCCCCCCTGGAGATCCGGCCCCCCTGGAGATCCGGCCCTGCTGAGTCTGACTGCAGCGCTGCAGAAACAACTGAAGCTGATTTATTTTCTACCAGATTAATATGATACCTGATTGCTGCATCACTAAAACCTGGATGGCTCCAAACTTCCTGCTTTAAATTCTGACCCGACTGTTTCTGGACCAGAACCTCTGAGCAGAACCTGATCAGTGGATCACTGATCCGATCAAGTAAAGAAGCTCTGAGTTATTTTAACCAGGATGTCATTTAAATCTCAGATTAAACCGATTTCCTTCCGTCAGAATGACCAACATGCTGTCCAGCAGTGGAGCTGATAATCTATAATCTATAATCTGATCCATGATGATGATTCTTCATAATCCAGTTCAAATCCTTCATCTGATCCAAAACGCTCAGATCAGATTCTGCTGCTCAGCTTCCCTGATGATCCAGATTATAATCTCACAGAGAAACCCTCAATTATCAGGTTCTGATCGGTTCTGATCGGTTCTGATCGGTCCAGAGCTTCCAGCAGAACCGTGTGGTACCACGGTGCTGGTTCTGCTGGTAGAATCGGAGGACAATCAGTTTGGACCGGCTGAGGTTCTGGATGAGGTTCTGGTCGTGGTCCAGTTGATCGCCAGAGGACGGTCAAACATTCTGAACCAGAACCAACCCTTTGTGACCCCTGACCTCAGCTGGTTCTACTTTCAGAGGACAGGTCCGGCTCAGAACCGCTCTCGGACCTTCTTCCTCTTTCTTGTCAGACCAGAACCAGAACCAGAACCGGCCTGTGGGTGGGAACGGCTGAGCTGCCTCAGCGGCTGGCTGATCGGGCCGATCAGAACCGGGTGTACCTACAGGGAAGGCGACCTCACACAGCCGGTGGGTCCAGTCGTCCAGCTGGTTCCGATCCGCGGCGAACACGAAGATCTTCTCCGTGGTTTCCACCAGGAAGGCGCCGGTGTCCCGCGGCCCGCCGTCCACCTCCACCTCCGAGACCCGGATGCAGTCCGCCAGCCGGATCACCTGGGGGCCGTGGGAGCGGGGGTCATCGCCGTGGAAACGGGGGATGTTATCGCCATGGAAACGGAGGAGGGCGGTTACCTTCTTGCTCTCCTGCTGCTTGCGCAGAGTCTTGTCGTTCTTCTCCACGTTGCCTCCGTCTTTACACTCAAAGAACTCCATCCTGGAGATGGAGCAGGAGCTCTCCCGGTACAGGACGCACCACACCCGCTTCCACTTCTGCACACACACACACCGTCAGAACCGGGCCCACAGAACCCACCAGGCTGACCCACAAGGTTCCTGTCAGGGTTTACCTTCCCGAAACGCTGCTGCTGGAGGAAGAGCATCCCCTGCTTCCTGATGTCCTCCTCCATCGCGCTCCACCCGCTGCTCCACCGTCCTCAGCCTTTCTGCACCTCCTCCCTGGTTCTGGTTCTGGTCAGAGGTCCGGGTTTGTCTGCCTCCACTTGCTTCTCCTTTTACCTCTTTAAACTTCTGCTTTCCTCCTCCTGCAGCTCTTGTGGTTCTGCTCTGGTTCTGTTGGGCCCGTGTCTCGGTTCTGACCGGTCTCCGGTGGCTCCGGTCCGACGGGTCTGGCTGCTGAAGCAGAGTGACGTTCAGGGTGTCATGTGTGCTTCCTGCTGTCGGTGTCTGTTGCAACGTCTGATGCAGAAGTTCCTCTGGTTGGACCTCCTGCTGCTGCTCCTCCTCCTTCTTCTCCTCTTCCTCCTGCTCCTCCTCTTCCTCCTCTTCCTCCTGCTGTTTCTATCTCATCACTTCATCTCCAGCCGACTCCCCAGACCCGACTTCTCACCAGAACTTGGACTGTTCAGCAGCTGCTGCTCTACAGGCTGCAGCAGCTGCTGACGAAGCGCCCCCTGCTGGTTGCCTGGAAGAGAAGCTCCTGCAGCTGAATGACACTGAAATGTCTTTTTCTTGCTCATGTTTCAGAAACCAGCCTTGAAATGTGTAACTGGGAGCATTAGATGCACAAAGAGGGGAAATAAAGCAGCGAAGTGGAAGCTGCAGACGGTTTAACAGGAAGTTCGACTCTGTGGTTTGTCAGCAGGTGGAGCTTCAGCTGTGACACACCAATCAAGGAGATCAGTGGGTCGACGCTTCCTTTTTCTGAGAATCTGCAGGCTGATATGCTGCAGGAGAACATAAACTTTCTGCAGTGAGTCCTGCAGAGAAAACCGACTCCAAGCATTTAGGAACCAGAGCAGAAACTGATTCATCTGTTAATCTGAGACATTCTGACCCGGTACCGGGTCCGAATCAGGATTATCTGGCCTGCAGCTGGTCTAGTGTCACTGCTTTGATCCAAAATGGTGGACGTGAAACCAGCTCCAACAAGCTGGTGCCTTGTTTCCCTGAGCTGATCGGCTTCTGCTGACGAACCATCAGGGTTTTGCTGCCGATTGGCTGTTAATGTTTCACTTCAGGTGGAAATGAT
Source organism: Poecilia reticulata (assembly GCF_904066995.2). Classification (NCBI taxonomy): domain Eukaryota; kingdom Metazoa; phylum Chordata; class Actinopteri; order Cyprinodontiformes; family Poeciliidae; genus Poecilia; species Poecilia reticulata. The sequence goes on from NC_088838.1 coordinate 35,427,411, forward strand.
TCCATGTGATCTGGAGAGATGGGAAAATGTTCTGCTAGTGAATTCACCTGAAATACTAAAACAGCAGCTAGTCAGTCAGACAGACTGAAAACCTGCAATCAGTAAAATAATATTTATCAGTAAATATTTATCAGTAAAATAATATTAAAATAATATTTAACAGTTAAATAATATTTATCAGTTAAATAATATTTATCAGTTAAATAATATTTATCAGTTAAATAATATTAAAATAATATTTATCAGTTAAATAATATTTAACAGTTAAATAATATTTATCAGTGAGGCTCTCAGCTATAAATTATACAGGAATAAATCTCAACACTATCAAATAATGTCTAGAAGAGGAAACATTCATTAAAGTCAAAAGCATCAAAATAAACATGAGTTACTGAATCAAGACTAACGCTGGTTCTGATTGGCCAGCTGATTAACACTGGTTCTGATTGGCCAGCTGATTAACGCTGGTTCTGATTGGCCAGCTGATTAACGCTGGTTCTGATTGGCCAGCTGATTAACACTGGTTCTGATTGGCCAGCTGATTAACGCTGGTTCTGATTGGCCAGCTGATTAACGCTGGTTCTGATTGGCCAGCTGATAAACACTGGTTCTGATTGGCCAGCTGATTAACGCTGGTTCTGATTGGCCAGCTGATTAACGCTGGTTCTGATTGGCCAGCTGATTAACGCTGGTTCTGATTGGCCAGCTGATTAACGCTGGTTCTGATTGGCCAGCTGATTAACGCTGGTTCTGATTGGCCAGCTGATTAACGCTGGTTCTGATTGGCCAGCTGATTAACGCTGGTTCTGATTGGCCAGCTGATTAACGCTGGTTCTGATTGGCCAGCTGATAAACACTGGTTCTGATTGGCCAGCTGATTAACGCTGGTTCTGATTGGCCAGCTGATTAACACTGGTTCTGCTGATTAACACTGGTTCTGATTGGCCAGCTGATTAACGCTGGTTCTGATTGGCCAGCTGATTAACGCTGGTTCTGATTGGCCAGCTGATTAATGCTGGTTCTGCTGATTAACGCTGGTTCTGCTGGTTCTGCTGGTTCTGATTATTTGCTTGTTTTCAGTTCCTGCTGCAGCTCCAAGCTGCTGCTCGCTGTGAGAGTCTGGATGCTGAGCAGATCCATCTGGGACATATTACCACCAGCTGCGGCGGTCCAGAACCAGAACCAGAACCAGCGTCTCACTCTGCAGCTCCAAGACTTGAATTATTGTTATTTGTTTATCTTTCTGATGCTGATCCGGTGAGTAGCTGCTGCGCTGCTCCACCTGCTGATGGGTCCGGATGTCTTTGGTTCCTAGTAACATGGGGCCTGCTGTTTTAGTGGGCCGTGCGCATTACGCATGTGTGGCCTGTAATTTGTGTGGTTTAGGTTTGTGCTGGTTTTTCGCAACACGCACCTGATGCGCGTTGGAGACGTGGCTGTGCTCTTGAGGGTCAGGTGCTGTCAGGTGTGGTTGTACCTCCGATGACATCCTGCAGGCGGCGCTGGGTGAGCAGTTACTTAACTGCATCTGAACTGGGTTTTGGTCCCGTTTGTCAGGGTGTGTCTGAATATCGGCACCACAAAAGTTCCTGCTTCACAAAGAAACTGGACCCATTTAATAGCCAGCAATCAGCAGCGGATGGTAGAACCGGCCGCTTCCTTCAGCTGAGGGGGGATCACTGCAGCACAAACCCAGAGCTGATTGACAGCTGCCATCATGTCCACCGAGCAAGTATTCAAAATGACGAAACCCCTCATGGCCCCACCTCAAAATGAATCCGGTGTTCCGCTGCTTTTCTTCCTGCGTTGAGCCTCGATGTAGCCAAACTCCGTCAGGTGTTTGTTTTTTAAATCTCATATTAGATTCATTGTGTTGATGCATGGACCTCACCACAGGGGCCGCGTTTCATTGGCTGATGCCCATTTTACGTCACAGCGCAGCTACAACGTGCGTGACCGTCTCACAAACACAAGCTACAGTACTAAACATGTTAATGTACATTGTGGACTAGCAGACCGGCAGAAAGGTTTTGCATCAGGACTCGATACAGAATGGTTCTCCACCGTCAGTGGGGAATCTGTACAGGTGATGTCAGGTATCCTGATCTATTTGTGGAATTAAAATTCACAGATTTCCAAAATCTGAAACGGAATGTCTTGCTTGGATCAAAGCTTGTTCACGACCGCATTAGCAGCTCAACCGTCGTAGGATCAATAAGAACAAAGTGTCTGCTGGTCTAAGTATTATTGCTTTGCTTTCTTTGTGTTTAGGGAATGAAAAAAAATAGTCAATAATAAACACATCCATTATGAAAACCTTTTAGCCAAGTACAGCATAATCAGATGCTGCTGCACCACTTTTAACAGGAACTGGAAAGAGGGAGCATGTGACCCCTGACCTGGCCTCACTTCACTGGCTGCCTGTATATTGTAGGATTAATTTTAAAATTCTTATGATTGTTTTTAAATCACTACATAATCTTGTCCTGGCTGTGAAAATATTCTCCTGAACATCCTGGACCATATAACAGGGTACCAAACCGACCCATACAGAACCCAAATCTTTTAATATTGCATTGGAGGCAGCGGTGAGATCCAGAACAAGGAATACTGATGAAACACTGGGCGCCCAAAACCTCCATAAGATTCCAGCTTGGTGTTTTTGTTGCTGTGGGTCCAGTCCTCCAGCTGCTTCAACTGGACCCAGTTGTGGGTCCAGTCCACAGGATAAAGTGGGATCAGAGCTGTGTGTAAATAGTAAAGAATCCAGTCCTCAACCTGGCAGTTTCATCCCCAAGCCGACTGCCTCCCTGTTAGCTGTTTCCATGCTAATCCTGAATTAGCTGCCAACACTCCAAGACTGTTCAGAATGTCTCTGCAGAGGGAAAAGCCAAACAATGCGCCTGCAAGATGCAAGATTTCTCATTCATTTACAGGAATTACAGCATACATGTAGTGGCACCAAGTTCCTTCTTTTCCCAAATGCGGAATCGGTTTACAATCTACTGGCAAATCACAAGCAGCTGTGCCTCAGAAGATTCTGACCATTTCAGTCACTTTGCATTGACATTCTAACGTCAGACATCGGGCTGACCACCTGAGCATTGGAAAACAATGGCCGCCTGCAGCATTCCCAGTTGGCTGTGAAAGCAGGAAAAGCTGCGTACCAAACCGCTCAGTGGGAACCAGGCATCAGCTGATGTTACACTTCTCACTTCTAATGGTGACACAGAAGATGGCGGACATCCCTTCCAAATCTGAGGCTGTAATCTTTAGAATTAATGTGACAGGACAATTTATGTGCACTAATGTTAGACACAACAAGCAAGCAGAGAAGGTTTCATATTCATTTATTATCTCATTCATCTGTCTGGATACTCTTCTTCTCCTCCATCGTCCCTACAGACGGCAGCTGGCTGTAAGTCTGAGTCCAGAACTTCACGTAAAACGATCTCAGGTCGTAGCTGAGAGAAAGAACAGATTTCAGATGTTAAACCTCCGGATCAAAATAAAACTCAGCAGAGTGAAGAGGAACGAAGCAACAGTGGAGATCTGGACATCATTTACATCCTCAGAGGGGATCCTGATGGATCTCACCAGATCCCATTGGATCCTGATTGATCCCATGGGACATCAAGTTCGACTAGAGTAATAAATATCTTGTCAAGACAATAATCAGTCTTCATGTTTGAACTTGAACAACTTTCTTCTTCACATATTTTCTGCTATATTTATATTTGATCACATTTATAATCCTCGCACTCAAATCTGGAAACAGATCTATGACGCGTTCACCAGATCCATCAGACCACACAGCTCTGAGGGTCAGAATAAAACAGAAAAGTGCGAGATGACGACAGGAGCCCCAGAGCAGCCTGGTACCTGACGGAGGACTTGCTCATGGAGTTGTTTATCACCAGGTACGGCTGGTGGTACTTGGTGAAGGCGGGCCAGAGAACCGGGACCTTACTGTTGCCTCTGCTGGGGTCTCTGGAGAGAAAAGGAAATTCCTTTACCAGGGTAAATCATACCAGTTTAAACCAGTTCAAATCCAGATCAGTTTGGCTCCAATTTACAAGTTATTCCAGTTCAGGTTGGATCTGAACTGGAGTAACCAGTTCAGATTAATATCTCAGAAACTAAAACAGCACAAACAAAAATGCTGTTATATCAGTTTATATAACTGTAATCTCAATAAAACCAGTTGTTTTTCTTGTTTCCACATTAAATCATTAAAGTTACTGCAGACATGTTGATCTGAACCAAACCTGAAAATGTGCCTCCATAGATTTGTCCTTTCATGCAAATGATGTGGTGAAATCTGACCACTGATAGGGCCAGAATAAAGTCTAGTTAATCTATCCCAGTTGGCTCCACCAGTTCACACCAGTTAGTGTGTCACACCAGACCAGTACAGCCAGAAAGGCAAAATTTAACCAAACTGGATAAACTCTTCTTCTGACCATCTCAGACCAGTTTGGCTGAGCAGACAGTTAAAAACCAGTAAAGTTGATATGTGTGCTGCCCCAGTTGGACCCCTGCTGGCAGCCTCAGTGCATGCTGGGAGTTTACCCGGTCTTGGCGAAGTTGGTCCAGTAGGCGATCATGTAGCCGGAGAGGTCTCTGTGTCGGGGGAAGTAGAGCAGCGGGAGGGAGAACGGTTTACCGAACAGGTACTGCAGGTCCTCTGCGTGCTCCGCCTCCACCCAGCGCGGGAAGCCCGGGATCCGCGTCTTCATGTTGAACAGGTAGGAGTAGGTACTGGCGCCGCTGAGGGACACACAGAGCCTCAGGTAAGCACTGTCCATCTTCTGCAGGAACTTTGAAAGTGTAAAGGTTCTGTTCTGATCAGACCCAAACGGCACCAGCAGGACGTCGGCGGTAATGAAGGAGAAGAGAAACAGCTGACCTGGTGTTGTTGGCATGGAGCTGGAGGGCAACCTGGGTCGGGACCAGAAACAGGAAGTCTGTCTCAATGTCGGCCACTGTCTTCTTTACTATGGCCGGATCTGGAGCCAAACCCCAGTGGACGGAGTAGACGTCGAAGGCCGAGGAGACGGCGGCATCCCCCTTGTCTTTAGTCAGGCCAGTCAGAAGACCTTTGACCTGGTCTCTGAGGAGGAAACCAGACCAATTCACACGTCTGGAGTCTTCATGCAATCCTCAAATAACAACTTGATGTTGCTGAAGTACTAACGCTGTCGTGGTTTCTTTCATGTTGTTGATTGAAGGAACATCGATTCCAGCAAATATGTGTCCATCCATGCTGTTTACACCTGCCAGGTAGTCAAACTGAGCCGCGTTGTGAAAAAGCTTGCCTGGATCATCTGGGATGAAATCACCATCAACCACCGGTGCGAGCTGGAGCAGGTCCATGACGGGATCTGAGCAGAGAGCAGATCTGCTGTCCTGTCTGCAGGGAAACACTCGACAGACAGGGCCAAGTCAGCAGCCTGCTCACTGAGTAAAGCAGCAGACTGCCTGGAACTAACCCACACTCCAACACTGGAGAAGAAACTCTGATGCAAACAAAAAATTAACCAGACCAGAAATAGAAAGGTGACTGAAAGTTCAACAGATGGAGACAGGCTGGGTTCCTACAGACGTGTTTGTGTTCAGACCTTTCCCGAAAATATCCAGCAGGTTAATTTTCCCAGCCATGGTGAGCTTGATGGGGTCGACGGCCTTCAGGCAGGCCAACATGTCGTCTTCCTCGGTTTGCCAACAGTTGACTTTACGAGCGATCTGCAGAGACAGAAGCAGCCAGACGTTCCTGCTGGACTCCGGGTAAACTGCCGGGTTGCATGTCATGTAGTGGCAAAACGCCAGGCCTCATTAAAGCAGAGACAGTTATACAATATAATGGTTATCCTGGAAATTTAACACATTAATTTTTATTATTTTTTCAAATTTTAATGCAATTAATCTGTTTTTACATACAAACTAGCACTTTGCATCAATCTGATGTTTGAAAAATCTTAAAACAGAATCAGTTGATGTTGGCACCAACTATGAAGCTGTTTTCAGTGTTTTAAAACAGCTTCATGTTTTCAGTGTGGACTTAAGGAGACAAACTACCTTACAAGCTTTCCATCCATGATCTGAACGCACTGATCCTTGCAGGGTGGTAAACTATTTACTGGTAAATTATTCAGTAATTTACCAGTAAAAGGGGATTTGATTTGTCAATGTTGCTTATTTTGTAGAGTTTCGGATTAAAATGTGATAAATTAATTACAGAGCCTGAAACGAACTAAAGATGTGGATGATGTTTGAGTGAAAACCTTTCTAGTGAGCGCCATGGGGCTCTTCTGGAGGGCCCAGGGGCTGAGGGCCACGCCGCCCTGACAGATGGCTCTGCGGAACAGCCCTTTACTGTAAGGGGACAGCATCTGGGACACAACCAAACACCAACACCACGTGGACTCATTGGACGGAAACCTCTTCCATAAACAGGATGTTGGGGGCGATGGTTTTTACCTGGAAGTTGACGCTGGCAGCTCCGGCTGACTGGCCAAAGATGGTGATGTTGTCCGGGTTCCCTCCGAAGGCCCGGATGTTCCTGCGGACCCAGGAGATGGCGGCATGCTGGTCCCATAGGCCATAGTTACCTGAGAGGAACAGGAAGCCCCCTGCTATCTGTTTGACCTTAACGATGGATCCTCATTACAACACAACAAGAGGTACAACTAAACTGGAAACCATCCATTATGGATCACCAGAGTCTGACTGCAGAAACAGGACTAGGATTTAAATTCTGCTGTTGGTCCAAATGCCCTAACTTTCCAGAACCAAAACTCTTTTCTTGTGTGTCATCAGAAATAATGTTCTCCAACTGTTCATGAACCTAAACATCAGTGAACAACATTAGGGTCCTCTAAAGGATCAAGCTGCTTCACACCTGAACCGTCACCTGTGATTCTCGCCGCTCTGCAGATGAGCTAACAGAACTCAGTTTACCTGCTGCTGGAAGCCAGATAAGGATCCCAGAAGTACTGGGAAATCTGCAAATTATCCCAAAACGACATATTTCATTCACAGACATTTAAGCTTCACTAGCATACCTGTTGTATGTTGATGATCCGGATTCCTTGTTTCGACTCAAACATTCAGTTTATCTGTTGCTTAAAATCCACACTGAGCCTCTGAAAACAGTTTTGAAGCAGCTTACATGAACACCGAAGTTTTAGTTTTGTCTTCACCTGGCAGTCGTTCATCTCCAGAGCTGAGGAAACCCAGAGTACCAACTCTGTAGTTCACCGTGACAACAATGACCCCCCCCCTGTCGGCCATCTCCTTCCCATCATAAAGAGACTCTCCGAAGGCTTCCACATCATTGGACGCTCCCAGCAGGAAGGCTCCTCCGAAAAGGTACACCATCACTGGGAGGTTGGTGGACACTGGAGACAGAGATCGGGTACGGGAGGGTTAATTCCAGGAAATGCAGTTCCTCTGGTGTCCACTAGGTGCTGCTGTGAACGGTCACTGGAAAATCTCATTTAAAGCTGAGCAGTTATTGAGTCAGCAAGGAGGACATGGCAGTTTGAGGACATGGCGGTTTCCGAGGACATGGCAGTTTGAGGACATGGCAGTATGTGTGGACATGGTAGTTTGTGAGGACATGGCAGTTTGTGGGGATACGCTGTTTGTGGGGACATGGCTGAATGTGAGGACACGGCGGCATGTGAGGACATGGCTGCATGTGGGGACACGACGGTTTGTGGGGACAGCGGTTTGTGGGGACACGGCGGTTTGAGGACTTGGCAGTTTGTGGGGACATGGCAGAATGAGGAGACGGCAGTATGTGAGGACATGGCGGTTTGAGGACATGGCGGTTTGAGGACACGGCGGTTTGAGGACATAGCAGTTTGTGGGGACATGGTGGAATAAGGACACGGCAGTATGTGAGGACACGGCAGTATGTGAGGACACGGCGGTTTGTGGGGACAGGGCGGCATGTGAGGACACGGCTGCATGTGAGTACCTGGCCGCTTGTGGGGACACGACGGTTTGTGGGAACACGGCGGTTTGTGGGAACACGGCGGTTTGTGGGAACACGGCGGTTTGAGGACATGGCAGTTTGTGGGGACATGGCGGAATGAGGACACGGCAGTATGTGAGGACACGGCAGTATGCGAGGACGGTTTGTGGGAACACGGCGGTCTGTGGGGACACGGCGGTTTGAGGACATGGCGGTTTGTGGGGACATGGCGGAATGAGGACACGGCAGTATGCGAGGACGGTTTGTGGGAACACGGCGGTTTGTGGGAACACGGCGGTTTGTGGGGACATGGCGGTTTGTGGGAACACGGCGGTTTGTGGGGACACGGCGGTTTGTGGGAACACGGCGGTTTGAGGACATGGCAGTTTGTGGGGACATGGCGGAATGAGGACACGGCAGTATGTGAGGACACGGCAGTATGCGAGGACGGTTTGTGGGAACACGGCGGTTTGTGGGGACATGGCGGTTTGAGTACACGGCGGTTTGCGAGGACACAGCAGTTTGAGGACACGATGCTTTGTGGGGACACGGCGGTCTGTGGGGACACGGCGGTCTGTGGGGACACGGCGGTCTGTGGGGACACGGCGGTTTGAGGACATGGCGGTTTGTGGGGACATAGTGGAATGAGGATACGGCAGTATGTGAGGACACGGCAGTATGTGAGGACGGTTTGTGGGAACACGGCGGTTTGTGGGAACACGGCGGTTTGTGGGAACACGGCGGTTTGTGGGAACACGGCGGTTTGTGGGAACACGGCGGTTTGTGGGGACACGGCGGTTTGTGGGGACACGGCGGTTTGTGGGGACACGGCGGTTTGTGGGGACACGGCGGTTTGTGGGGACACGGCGGCATGTGAGGACACGGCTGCATGTGAGGACACGGCTGCATGTGGGGACACGACAGTTTGTGGGGACAACGGTTTGTGGGGACACGGTGGTTTGAGGACACTGCGATTTGTGGGGACACGGCGGTGTGAAAACACAGCAGTATGAGGACACAGCGGTTTGAGGACACAGCAGTGTGGGGACATGGGGGTTTGGGGACACGGCAGTTTGTGGGGACATCAGGGTATATGGGGACATTTACCACTTGAGAACTTGACCCTGTTTCTTACCTGACAGTCCATGTGGAACAAAAATGTTCAGGTAGAGGCAATCCTCGCTGCCCTGGGTTTTTGTCTGCAACAGCGTCACCTGCAGGCAGCGCTCCCTGAACTTTGTGGCGATTAAAACTCCTGAAAACAGCCGACAGAAACCAAACAGCAGCTCATGTAGCATGTAGGCTAGCCTGGTTTATTGGTGAAGCAGCACTCAGACACATCTGAACTTTACAGGACATCGAAGAAAAACAGGAGCAAAATAACTTAACATGTTAAACACTTAAAATCTACATGTAAAGGTAATAAATATTAAAATACAGATTCTAGAGGGAAACTTAAAATCTTCATGCTTCAAACTGGAAACCAGATAATCAGATTCTTTGAAATCAATATTTTCAGTCCTGATTTAAAGGAGCCAGCAGTTTTTCCCCATCTCAAATCCCATCTCATTATTGGGGGGTCAGAAAAGTTACAGTGAAATGCAACATGGTTGAAAAAGATTTTAATGTGTTCAAGCTGCAGGATCAAAAATGACTAAGTGGTAAAGTACATCAAATGTGTTTTTCTCAGTAAAAAACTGTTGACGCCCATGTCACACCGATGTGATTTCTCACCATTTTGAAATTTCTGTCTCCATGGATACCGCCTATATACTCAAACCCTAGCGCACAGCTGGAGCTACCTGATCGTTAAAGCAAATACATTTTCACTCGTTTGTGATTGGTGAATGATGTTGCTATGGTATTTTGTAATGTCCCTGATTCTATTGGCTGTTAGATGTGTGTCAATCACCCAAATCAACAAATGGGTGGCAGAAAATCTGCCCTGTAGTTTGGTTTTCTGGCTTTATAACCAGAGCATTCATTGACGGTGCTTTTTAGTAGTAATTCTATCTTGCATTGTTTTTTTAAATCACTGTTATTAATTGCAAATAATATTTATAGCAAGATATAGGTTGAGAGGGGGAGTGGGATAAATAAAAAAAGAGAGAAATTTGTAATTACACACATGGTGCCAAAATGTAAAATGTTTTGCCTATTTGGAATGTTTGCCTGGAATTTTATCAACCAATTCCTTTCTAAAATGTCTATGCTTGATATTTCTGGAATAAATTTCTCATATTGATTTATTGCAGTGGCCCTCAATATAAGTTATGTGTTATTTAAATTATAACTTGTTAAGTTGCTGTATTTTAAAACCTTTTTTGGTTTTCCCATGTCCTGGTGGGTGAGAACCTGGTAGGTGAATATCTGGGAGTATCATGGATACTTATTTTGTGATTTTAAAGGCTCCACATTGAAGATGATAGGAAATAATGACATACTTTATTTTTTTACTGCCAGCTGCAGTCGCCCCTCTGCTCTCGTCTCCCATACTGAGCTGTTAGCTAATGCTAATGCTAAAGCTCAGCCGCTCCAGTTTCAAACTCTTCTTATTAGAGTTGGAGCGCTAAATATAATTTAAATATTGGCTACCGTCGACAGATGAAGGAGCTAAGTCTATGAAAGCAATGTAGCAGTTTAGCTAGTTTTGATTTCCAATGCATAAGGTGGCAGTTCATCATGATTCAGGCCCTGTTTACATGTCAAAGATCCAACGAAAATATAATTTTTGTTCCATTTCTGTTAACACATGTACATGAAGACATTTTAATTAAAATCTTTGTTTACACGGTAACGGTACACATCGAAAAGGTGTAAAGCTCTCGCCATGTGCTAGGTTCTTTGAAACTAAGTGTACATGTTTAAAAAAAAAAGGTCTACTTGAAAGCACGTCGATTCACGTTTCCCAAACAGGTACTGTTCCCCCAGATACTGGGGGAAAACACGCGCTGTGTCTGATTAGGGCGCAGTTGGAAAAAAGTGGGATAACTTTGCTGAAACACATTTGAGCTTTCACGGTGTCCGTAGTTCTCTAGATAAGAGCGCTAAACAAGCAGTGCTTGTTATGAGCGCTAAACAAGCACACGTGTATTTTGGCACCTGGGCTGTGCGGAGCGGTGAAGAGACGCTGGAGGAACCGTATTTGGGGGGAAACACGAACTGTAGTAACACCATCATTGTCAGTAGTTTATTCTTCTGTAGATTGTAGGAAGCAGCTATGTTTATTATTATAAAGTTTATTTGATAGGGACAGACACACATCGACAGACAAACTGAATAAAACATAATCCCATGTTTGCATCATAAAAACAGCTGATTCGCAGCACTTGTCCCTAGTTGGGCTTTTAAAAAGTAACTAATAATTGAAGTGATAAACATTAAAATAGCCCAACATAATGTAACAAACAGAAAAATGTAAAGCATCAAAAATGGGTACGTCTGTTTCTGACATAACCAGCTTTGTTTGAGTTTTGAACGTATTAAACTGGTTACAGACTTTAAATGGACAGGAAGTGAGTCCAAACTGCAGATCCTCTCACAGACGGAGCACTTTGAGCAAAAGTGGTTCTTCGAAAGGGAACCTTACAATTTCCATCCAAAGCTGCTCTGGTAGATCTGCTGCTGCCCTGCAGTCTCTGTATGCAGTCGCTTAATGGTGTTGGTGCTAGTCCATTTAAACACTTAAAGATCAATTTTAAAACATTATAATTTAGAAAATTTGTAAAATCCAAAATGCCAAACTTAGCCAAAATGTGACGGTGATGGAATCTAATCGGCTTTTGATATAAAACCTTTAAGGCCCGATTATAGAGACCTGCTAATGGTTTGAGTAGTTTGATTAGACTGAGACCAGACAGGAGCTCCGTAGGTAAAATGTGAGGATCAGTGAGTTCAAAAACATCTCTGCACAGTCAAGTGTCCAACAATGTCTAATAATTTTAAAACGGTATAAAATTGTATGTAGTATGACCCTAAAAAACAATTTAGGGTCATACTATGCATGAGCTGGGGATCCCTGACAGAAAAGATCCATTTACTCTGTTTACAAGACAACGGACACCAGAAACATCGCACTTTGAAACCCGTTTTCAATCTGTGCCGTTGTCACAGAAAACATTTGGTGGTTTCATCTAAATGTACATTACAAACGCAACAAAACTCTTTCATTTTCACCAGAAATTATTGCCGTGTAAACAGGGCCTCAGCCAAAGAAATGAAATAACCTGCAGTCTGATGTTTATTGTCAATGCGTTTTTTCCTAGTGAGCAATGAAAAGAAATAAAATGTTACATGTCTTTTGCTTTAAGTATTTACTTACTGGAGGGTTTTTACTAGTGCTGCAAAGCCACAGCTAGCAGCTAAAAGCTAACAACTAGCAGCTAACAGCTAGCAGCTAACCACTAGCAGCTAGAAGCTAGCAGCTAACAGTTAGCAGCTAACAACTAGCAGCTAACAGCTAGCGGTTAGCTGCTAGCTCCTGTCTTTAGCTGTCTCTGACGGAGCCGGTACCGCTCAGCTGCTGTTGCTCCTCCTACACTTTGGACTGAACCATTGTTCTACCAATGGGGGGAACCTAAAAACCCATTCTCATTTTTTTCTTAGATGAAAGGCAGATTTACTTCGTTCTTTGTTTCTATTGCCTTTTTATGTGGATATTGTTTAAATACAAAGGTTTGTTTTATGATTTCTTTGTGGGGGTTCTGGACTTTTCCAAGGTTGGCGGGTCCAGACTCCCTGACCCGTTAAGGATTTACGGCCATGGGTTTGCATGAATTGTTGCTGTTATGAATTGTGAAAAACAAAAAGTTTAGTGATAGATTCTGGAAGTAACAATCATGAACCAACCTGAAAAAATCATCAGCTGACTGATTGTTTCCCACAGTTGCTGTAGCAGAACCAGAACCAGAACCAGAACCGATGACACCATGGACTTACCGTCCCAACCAGGATGAGGTTTAGGTTTCTCCCACTTCCCAGGAACGTCAGCGAAGGGGACGCCTTTAAACTCCTCCACCGTCCGGAAGAAACCTGTATCAACGTTCAGCCCCTCCACAGCACCGCCCTCAGTCTGGACCACGCCCAGCTGCTCACACACACACACAGAGACACAGTCAGAGACACAGTCAGACACACACTCACATAGTCGGATACACACACACACACAGAGACACACACACACACACACGCACAATCAGACACACGCAGTCAGACACACACACACAGATACACGCAGACACACACACACAGAGACACACACACGCAGACACAATCAGACACACGCAGTCAGACACACACACACAATCAGACACACACACACACACAGAGACACACACACGCAGACACAATCAGACACACGCAGTCAGACACACACACACAATCAGACACACACACACACGCAGACACACACAGTCAGACACACACACACAGTCAGACGCACACACAGATACACGCAGACACACACACACAGAGACACACACACGCAGACACAATCAGACACACGCAGTCAGACACACACACACAATCAGACACACACACACACACAGAGACACACACACGCAGACACAATCAGACACACGCAGTCAGACACACACACACAATCAGACACACACACACACGCAGACACACACAGTCAGACACACACACACAGTCAGACGCACACACAGATACACGCAGACACACACACACAGAGACACACACACGCAGACACAATCAGACACACGCAGTCAGACACACACACACAATCAGACACACACACACACACAGAGACACACACACGCAGACACAATCAGACACACGCAGTCAGACACACACACACAATCAGACACACACACACACGCAGACACACACAGTCAGACACACACACACAGTCAGACGCACACACACACATACGCAGACACACACACACAATCAGACACACACACAGAGTTCAGTCAGGAGTCTTATGCAAACTGCTTAAATCTTATTTTCTAGTTTAAAGCAGGGTGTGGGCGGTGTGATGCTGAGGAACGACTGAGTGAAGATGTTGGCCCATGTAGAGGTGGGTTCTGGGATAGGCTGAAGTGGACCAGAACCAGAAAAAGGAGAAATAAAGCAGAAAGAATCTGAAGGTTTTCTCTGGTTTTGCTATTTTCTCTTGTTTCCACACACACACACACACACACACACACACACACACACACACACAATGAACGTTCAGGTGAAGTCGTGTTTCTCCCGTCTGAGCTGCTGATCAGAGGAAGGAGTCAGAGTGAAGCAAACCAACCTTCGCAGCTGCAGCGGACCGCAGGACCAGGCCGAACAGAACCAGGTGGATCATCATGATGTGCGTCTTCCTCCTGCAGAACCTCCTGCTTTATATCACCTGGTGGGGCGTTCAGGTCAGCTCAGAAACACGACGCCGCCACACCGGATGACCCCTCATGATGTGACCTCATGCGTCTCCCAGAACCAAGGCACTGAGCTGTACCTGGAAAATCAAGAACACGGAAAAAGGTCTGCGCCACGAGGGAAGAATCCCCTGGAAAAACCTCCAGCCCAGCTGCTGCCGGCTAACAACTAAAATATTATTATTTTTACTGATGAAGGAATTAACTTGGCCCTTTTTGTCCACGACTAAACATGAGAACCGAGAAAAGATTTGTTGATCAATTTTTGCAAAAGTGAAGTAAAAAGTAACAATGAGTGAAGAATAAATAAAAAATTAAAAACAGACGCATATAAACATAATTAAAATGGAGAATAAAACAAAATTGAATTAAATTCTTTCCCAGGATAAAATTTAATGAATGTTGCATCAGTGTGTGTGTGTGTGTGTGTGTGTGCACTCACACACACACACTGGTTCTGAAGGTCGGATGGATCATTAACCGAACAGAACAACCCGGCTGCTATCGGCTGGGAAAACACACAGCTGCTGTTTACAGGACCACCTGAAGGCAGCACCAGTATCTGCTGGTTCAGCAGAAAACAAAAACTTCTGCTTTCTAATTTTACGTCTCTTGTTTCTGTCCATCTGAATCAGTAGAGGTCAGAGGTCACCGCAGTGACCTGTAACATGGGTCGGACCACAGATCCTGCTGGTTTTATTAAAGCTCTGCTTACTGCCTCCGCCTCATTCAAGGACTGGAAATGGGTGAAAAGTAACTGAGTGCAAAAGCGAAGAAAAGTTATTTTCTGCATCATCAGCAGCTTCTGCCGAGAAACACTCAGATTTAAATAATCCTGGTGGCCATCAACGTCTCCTCAGATAAACCATACGCTTCTGCTGCTGAGCAGGATCGCTGGTTTTCATTTTCCCCACCGCTGCTCGTGTTCCTGAACGCTTCATGTCCGACAGAGACCGTTCGTTTTCCTGTTGATCTGGAGAAACTCATTTTTCCCACCGCCGCCAGCGTCCCTGAACGACTCTGGACTCTGATTGGCAGCCGCAGGTGCCAGCTTGCAGCGGTGGGCGGGGCTTGCTGTCACTGGACGTGTCCGCTGTCAGCTGGGCTCAACAGGTCTGAAGGTACCGAAGCTTCTGAACCGGGCTTTGGGGGGTTCGACCGGTCCGGAACCGGAACCGGTTCTGATCGCTGCTCACCAGGCGGCACGCGGCCGCTGCCGGACCTCAGTACGGTTCTGTTCGCTCCGCTGGCAGCCTGCTCCGAGCCTGTTAGCTTAGCTCTTAGCTTCCTGGTGTTTTTAAGCCGCTGAGTGACGTCACACAGTATAAATAACGGCGCTGACGTCAGAGGCCACTCGGAAGTTTGCTTCTGTTCTCTTAACTGGTTAACTGGAAGAAATGAGTTGAATTTGTCACATAAATGAAGTTTTAACGGATTTAGTTTAAATAAGCGGTGAACGTTCCTGCGCTGTGACCCGGAAGTGAAACGTGACCTCTGGGTTTATCCTGGAGGTCATGTGGAGCCTTTAAATAGGCTGGTCCGGTCCAGACAGTTAAAGGTTCTGGGCTCGGTTCTGAAGCCGTTCGGATCTGAAATCTTTCTTTTAATCCTTCATTTGGAAGATTTTAGAAAATAATCAGGAAACTTTCAGAAAACAATTGTTGATATTCTGCATTTTAGTCACAGCGACTGTCAGCATCATATTTAATTTCTGACGCATTTTCATTAATAAAAATCTGAGTGCTGCGCGAAGCAGCTAAAAACAAATAAAATAAAGAAGACGGTCGTCTAACAAGCCGGTTTTAAAACCGGACCATGATGGCGGGCCTTAACTCCGTAGTTTATATGGACTGTAGCCCTTTAAAGAGGTCAAAGGTCACGAGGTTCACTGTAAAACATCAGTTTGTATCAGAATAAACCAAGAAAGTTCTGGTTTTATTCTATTAAATTATTGAACAGCAGAGAGTTTCCAGCTGGTTCTGGACCCGACCAGAACCTGACCAGAGACTCCTGCACCCAACCAGAACCTCCTCCCTGACCAGAACCTCCTCAACCCGAACAGAACCTCCTGAACCCGACCAAAACCTCCTCCCTGACCAGAACCTCCTGAACCAGACCAGAACCTCCTCCCTGACCAGAACCTCCTCCCTGACCAGAACCTCCTCCCTGACCAGAACCTCCTGCACCCAACCAGAACCTCCTCCCTGACCAGAACCTCCTCAACCCGAACAGAACCTCCTGAACCCGACCAGAACCTCCTGAACCCGACCAAAACCTCCTGAACCCGACCAAAACCTCCTCCCTGACCAGAACCTCCTGAACCCGACCAGAACTCAACCAGAGACTCCTGCACCCAACCAGAACCTCCTCCCTGACCAGAACCTCCTCAACCCGAACAGAACCTCCTGAACCCGACCAGAACCTCCTGAACCCGACCAAAACCTCCTGAACCCGACCAGAACGTCCTCCCTGACCAGAACCTCCTGCACCCAACCAGAACCTCCTCCCTGACCAGAACCTCCTCCCTGACCAGAACCTCCTGTTGCAGGATGTCCCGAGAAC
The DNA here is from genome assembly GCF_904066995.2 of Poecilia reticulata. Taxonomy (NCBI): domain Eukaryota; kingdom Metazoa; phylum Chordata; class Actinopteri; order Cyprinodontiformes; family Poeciliidae; genus Poecilia; species Poecilia reticulata. The sequence goes on from NC_088838.1 coordinate 35,444,343, forward strand.
CGCTGAGCGTTTCGGACCTGCTGCTCTGTCTGGAGAGCTCGGAGCTGCAGGAGCTGGAGCGGGTCAGAACCGCCATCAACCAGCAGCTGAGTACAGGTGAGTCCAGCCGGCGGCTCCTGCAGGTCCTGCTGGCTCGTCTGACCGTCGTTCTGTTTGCAGACAGAGGGGGCGCTGTGCTGTCCTCCCTGGTGGAGCGTTACCTGGACTCCTCCTCCTCCCAGGTGCTGCTGCTGCTCTCCTCCATCAGGGAGCCTCATCACAAGGTGAGCACCGTGTCCTCACCTGGTGTGGCGCTTTTCAGACGGCTAACTGGTCGGCTCCGCCCCCCAGGTGCTGCTGGAGAAGCTGAACGAGGCGCTGACACGACCCGGAAACAGAGCGGCGGCCATCGACCTGCTGGGTCACCTGATCAGGAAGCAGCCGCCCTGGGTCCACCACATCAGCCAGGCGCCGGTGCTGCCGGCGCTGCTGCGCTGCCTCAAGGTACCGACCCGGAACCACAGCATAACCAACCGATCCGCAGGTACTGACCAAAAAAACCACCTTAGAACCAACCGATCCAAAGGTACCGAACCGAAACCGCCTTAGAACCAACCGATCCAAAGGTACCGAACCGAAACCGCCTTAGAACCAACCGATCCAAAGGTACCGAACCGAAACCGCCTTAGAACCAACCGATCCAAAGGTACCGACCCGAAACCACCTTAGAACCAACCGATCCAAAGGTACCGAACCGAAACCACCTTAGAACCAACCGATCCAAAGGTACAGACCTGAAACCGCCTTAGAACCAACCGATCCAAAGGTACAGACCCGAAACCGCCTTAGAACCAACCGATCCAAAGGTACAGACCCGAAACCGCCTTAGAACCAACCGATCCAAAGGTACAGACCCGAAACCGCCTTAGAACCAACCGATCCAAAGGTACCGACCCGAACCACAGCATAACCAACCGATCCAAAGGTACCGACCCGAACCACAGCATAACCAACCGATCCAAAGGTACCGAACTGAAACCGCCTTAGAACCAACCGATCCGAAGGTACCGACCCGAAACCGCCTTAGAACCAACTTGGTCCAAAGGTACCGACCCGAAACCACCTTAGAACCAACCGATTAAAAAGGTACCGACCCGGAACCGCCTTAGAACCAACCGAACCAAAGGTACCGACCCGAAACCACCTTAGAACCAACTGATTCAAAGGTACCGACCCGAAACCGCCTTAGAACCAACTTGGTCCAAAGGTACCGACCCGAAACCACCTTAGAACCAACCAATCCAAAGGTACCGAACTGAAACCGCCTTAGAACCAACCGATCCAAAGGTACCGACCCGGAACCGCCTTAGAACCAACCGATTCAAAGGTACCGACCAAAAAAACCACCTTAGAACCAACCAATCCAAAGGTACCGACCCGAAACCGCCTTAGAACCAACTTGGTCCAAAGGTACCGACCCGGAGCCACAGCATAACCAACCGATCCGAAGGTACCGACCCAAAACCACCTTAGAACCAACCGATCCAAAGGTACCGACCCGGAACCGCCTTAGAACCAACCGATTCAAAGGTACCGACCAAAAAAACCACCTTAGAACCAACCAATCCAAAGGTACCGACCCGAAACCGCCTTAGAACCAACTTGGTCCAAAGGTACCGACCCGGAGCCACAGCATAACCAACCGATCCGAAAAGTACCGACCCGAAACCACCTTAGAACCAACCGATCCAAAGGTACCGACCAAAAAAACCACCTTAGAACCAACCAATCCAAAGGTACCGACCCGAAAACCACCTTAGAACCAACTTGGTCCGAAGGTACCGACCCAAAACCACCTTAGAACCAACCGATCCAAAGGTACCGAACTGAAACCGCCTTAGAACCAACTTGGTCCAAAGGTACCGACCCGAAACCACAGCATAACCAACCAATCCAAAGGTACCGACCCAAAACCACCTTAGAACCAACCGGTCCAAAGGTACCGGGTACCAGGTTCCCAGAACTTGTGTTTGCGTTGCAGACGGACGGAGACGTGGTCGTCCTGGTCAGCGGGGTTCTGGTCCTCGTCGCGCTGTTACCCATGATCCCTCAGGCCGGGAAGCAGCACATCTACGACTTCTTTGATGTCTTTGGTCGCCTGGCGTCCTGGAGCTACAGGAACCCCGGTAAGCCCGGCCGGCGGGGGGCGGGGCTCTGGGTGGAACGCCGGGTTCTGATTGGCCGCCGCTGTCTCCCGCAGGTCAGGTGAGCGCGGCGTACCTGGTCCACCTCCATGCCAGCGTTTACTCGCTGTTCCACCGTCTGTACGGGATGTTCCCCTGCAACTTCGTCTCCTACCTGAGGCTGCACTACGGCATGAAGGAGAACCTGGACACCTTCCAGGAGGTGGTCAAGGTCAGAACCGGGCCAGAACCGGGTCAGAACCTGGACACCTTCCAGGAGGTGGTCAAGGTCAGAACCGGGCCAGAACCGGGTCAGAACCTGGACACCTTCCAGGAGGTGGTCAAGGTCAGAACCGGGCCAGAACCGGGTCAGAACCTGGACACCTTCCAGGAGGTGGTCAAGGTCAGAACCGGGTCAGAACCCGGACACCTTCCAGGAGGTGGTCAAGGTCAGAACCGGGTCAGAACCCGGACACCTTCCAGGAGGTGGTCAAGGTCAGAACCGGGCCAGAACCGGGTCAGAACCCGGACACCTTCCAGGAGGTGGTCAAGGTCAGAACTGGGTCAGAACCGGGTCAGAACCGTGAGTAGAACTGAAGAGTCCAATCAGACCAGCTTTAACCATCAAGCCCAGTCCAGTTCTGACCCGTCCAGGTCAACCAAACGAAACCAGAACCGGTCCAGAGCTCCTTCCAGAGTAGCTGGGTCGGTGCTGGAGGTCCGGTTCTGATGCTTACATGGTACTGACCAGAAGTCCAGAAGAAGCGGTTCCGGTTCTGATTCCACTCTGCTTCCCTTCCAGCCAATGTTGGAACATGTTCGGATCCACCCAGAACTCGTGACCGGAACCCAGGACTACGAACTGGACCCGTCCAGGTGAGCCGACCAGAACCATTCACACCAGGACCAGAACCCGGATCTGTTTCTGAACCGGAACCCACACCGGACCTCCTGTTTCTGAATCAGTTCGGGTTCACCATTTGGGTCAGAACTGAACTGATGGTCTGGTTCTGACCCCTGACCTCTGACCCCAGGTGGAGGTGCTGTGAGGTCCATGACATCATCATGGAGTGCTGCCAGCTGTCTCTGGACCCGCTGGAGGACGCCTGCTGCCCCGCCCCCCCGCCTCACCTGGACCTCAGCTCCGCCCCCCAGGACTGGCAGCCAATCAGCAGCTCAGGTGAAGAACACACAGAGGTCCGGTTGGAGGCCCGGTTGGAGGCCCGGTTGGAGGCCCGGTTGGAGGCCCGGTTGGAGGCCCGGTTGGAGGCCCGGTTGGAGGTCCGGTTGGAGGCCCGGTTGGAGGTCCGGTTGGAGGTCCGGTTGGAGGCCCGGTTGGAGGTCCGGTTGGAGGTTCCACCATAACACTGTTTCTGTTTGTCTGTTGGCAGGAAGTTCAGTTGGTCAGCTGATGCTAAGCTCCTCCCACATCCAGGTAACTCACACACAGCCGTCCCACCTGGGCCAGAACTGGTCAGCTAGCAGTCGGTTCTGGTACCAGCAAAAAGACCCAGTTCTGTTGGGAACCAGAACATCCAGCAGATTACTCCACCTGTGTGTTCAGGCTGATGATGTCACATGGAGCCCTTCCTCTCAATGTGGCTTGGCCACGCCCCCTCCTGAGCCTGCATCTCCAGGCCCCGCCCCCTCACTGAGCAGGTGTACCTCCATCTCAGGTGAACGCCCTCACCTGTGTGTGTGTGTGTCAGTGGCAGCCCTGTCTAAGCTGTCTGTGTTTGCAGGTGTGAAATGTCCCTCACCTGACTCCGTACCTGTGACCATGCCCAGTGAAGGTAGCCCCCAACCTGCTGGCATCCTCCAGGTGCGATCAGGCGTCTCTGTCAAGGAGCAGCAGGAAGATGGCCGCTGTCTGTCCTCACAGGTGAAGCAGCAGCCAATTAGAGCGCAGGACGAGACAAGCCTTAGTCGTGTCATCAGCAGTGACCTGAGCAGTCCAGGTAAGTTTCCCACCTGGGCTAGAGGAGGCGGCGCATCAGAGCTGCCATGTTGGTCATTCTCCTGTGTTAGATTTAGAGAGGCTAACAACTAGCATGCTGAGGCTAGTTAGCCTAGCATTAATCATTATTCAGATCAGTACCTGAGCCTCCTGCTGGTGGGATGTAGCCACTGCTGGGTGGACAGTCGTCTTCATTTGGTGCTAATAGTTATTAGCTAACAGCTGATAACCTTGTCTGTCTACAGACGTCAGACCGCCATCTTCCTCCTCCCAGTTCCTCCTCCGTACTTCCACTGCCAGCCGCGATGACTCTTCCACTGACCCCGCCCCTTCCCCCACTGACCCCGCCCCTTCCCCCACTGACCACGCCCCTTTTCCAACTGACCTCGCCCCTTTCCCCACTGACCCCACCCCTTCTCACACTGACCCCGCCCCTTCTCACACTGACCACGCCCATTTTTCAACTGACCCCGCCCCTTCTCACACGGACCCCGCCCCTTTTCCAACTGACCCCGCCCCCTCTGTCCCTGGCCCCGCCCCTCCCTATGAGCCGCTGTTTGAGCTGGCTCTGCCTCAAGCAGCCATGCTCTTCATCAGGAGGAAGACGCAGGTGAGCCCACCTGGTGGAAGGCAGGTGTACGGCTCTGCTCAGAGTGCTGAGTGTCTTCTGTCCTGCAGGAGGCTCTGGAGAGCGCTGCAGGGCAGCAGCAACAGGTGGAGGAGGAGCGGAGCTCCGTGTCTCCTCTGAAGGTTCTGGAGCAGATGATCGTTCATGGGAGCGACGCTCATGAGCGCCTCAGCAGGAGGTGAGCTTCAGGAAGGTTGCCGGTTGGAAACCGGCCTCACCTGGCCGGTTTCCAACCGGTCATGTGACCACGCTGTGATGTCACTGCAGGTCGTCAGCGGGGAGCAGGTCGGACCGGAGTCACCTGGGAGGTAAACAGCAGAGCATAAACAGCAAAGGTACCCGACCCTCAGTAAGCTCGCTAGCGCCACCTGCTGTCAAACACGTGCGCTTCCTCCGTTTCCATGACGACATTTGGCAGGAAGCTGGACGTTTTTCAGCCCAGTTATCGTTCTGAGGATTTTCAGCTCAGAGTGACGATGGTTCTGATCCGGTTAAACATCCAGAACCTTCTGGGTTTCATCACTGTGGTTCCGTCTCCAGCTGCTGGAGGACTTCCTGGTTTCTGTCCAATCCGAGCCCAGAGAGACACGCCCACTAGTGTCCTGTCCTCAGTCAGAGGGCCGTCATATCCCCAGACCGGCAGCAGGTGGCGCTGCAGAGCTGACAGCTGTCACCTGAACAGCCACTAGATGGCGGTGCAGCGCAGCGAGCAGCCCATCTGTTAGTAACTGGTTACTAACCAGTTTGACCAGTCAGGCTGACCCGATGCTACAAACAGCTGGCAGGGCGTGTTTACTTTGTGGTGCTGGGTGGAGCAGTGTGATGTCTGTGAGGTCAGAGGTCAGCCTCCTGTCTCTGTGTGGCGCCAGGCCCCGCCCCCCAGGGGGAGGAGCTCCAGAGGAGCCAGCTGCTGCTGGTCCACAGCCAGCTTCAGTACGAGCGCTTCAAGAGGCAGCAGCACGCCATCAGGAACCGCCGCCTGCTGCGGCGGGTCGTCAACGCCACGGCGCTGGAGGAGCAGACGGTCGCCATGGTAACAGTCCCCGCCCACACTGGCCGTCCCACGGGGGGGGTCTCCCTGTCTAACCCCCTGCTGTGTCTGGAGGCAGAAGGCGCAGCTGGGCGTTCAGGACCAGGAGATCCGCAGCCTGAGGTCGAGTCTGAGCGAAGAGCAGCGGCGCCTCAACCAGCTGCAGCAGGACGGACGGACCCAAACGGACCGCCTGCTGGACCAGAACCAGCAGCTGCTGCTGCAGCAACAGCGCCACCAGCAGGACAACCAGCAGCTGCAGGTCAGCAGCAGACTCACACCGCTCTCTGCTCCTATTGGCTGTCCACCAGCAGCGTGTGCTGTGATTGGCTGTTTCAGAGCGACCTGGAGGACTGCCATGGCCGGCTGAGGGAGCTGGAGGCGGAGCTCCAGGGAGCCAATAGGAAGGCCAAACACGCTGAGCAGCGGCTGACCCAGCTGGGCCTGAAGGTGAGGGAAGTGGTTCTGGTACCAAACAGATCCGGAAGTGACATCGGACTCCTGAGCCGTGGAAATGGTCTGATGTTTGGAGCCGTTGTATATCCGGCGTGTCAGGATGAAGTCCAGGATTCATCCTGATCAACACTAATCAGATCATCCAGGTTTCTGCCGATGGGTTCTGCTGGGCCAGCAGAATCAGAACCGGAGAGAATCCCTTCCAGAACTCTGGTTAGCGGTGTGTGTGTGTTTCTGCAGCTGTGCAGCAGTGAGCAGCAGCAGCAGCAGGTCTTCCTGCTGGACCAGCAGCTCGTCCTGCTGAGGGAAACCAACAGAGCCCTGAGCCAGCAGCTGGACGAGGCCGCCGCCCACAGCTGGACCGTAAGTCCACCAGGCTCTCTGCTGATTGGCCGGCGAGAACCGTCTGTAAAGCTGCTGCCTTCCCAGGAGGAGGCCATGCTGCGGCGCAGCGCGGGGAACGACTTCCAGAGGCTGAAGGACTGCGACGTCCTGCAGAAACAGAAGCTGGAGGCGGCCAGTCACAGGATAGCAGAGCTGGAGAGCCAGCTGGCCAGGAAGGACAAGCTGGTCCTGGAGCTGAAGAAGCTGCTGGAGGAAACCAAGAGCCACAGCAGGTCAGAGTCCGGCGCTGGCAGCCCAGCACAGCGTTTCTCTTAGGTAGCCTGTTAGCCTGTTAGCCTGTTAGCCTGTTAGCCGCCGCAGAGCTTCGGTCAGAAAGCAGCAGGACATTTTAACTGCAGTTCGTCCTGCTGTGCTTCAGGGCGGAGCTGTCGGCCTCAGAGAGTCGATGTGTGGCCCTGAGGAGAGTCAGCCAGACGCTGCAGACGGAGATGCTCCACCTGTACAGCCAGGTTCACCTGGACACTCACACAGGAAGTGACACGTGCACACACAGCCCGGCTCTGGATGCCGGCAGCAGGTAAGGCCTTCAGCTCTGAACCCAGCATGAAGCTCCGGCTGCAGGTCTGCTGATGTCATCTGTGTCTGTCTCTCTGGCCAATCAGAAACAGCCCCTCCACTCAGGATGGCTACAAGCCCCGCCCCTCTTCTTCTTCTGCTGTGGGAATCATAAATGGCGCTGTGGAGGCCCTCTCCTCCTCGCCCCTCTCCTCCTCGCCCATCGACTCCCCGCTGGCCGTCGGATCTTTCCTGGAGCAGCAGGCCCGGCGGCTGTTTGGGCCGAACAGCCAGAGCCAGGAGGAGGAGGAGGAGGAAGAGGAGGAGGTCCCAGCAGGGAGTCCTCCTCTGGGTGAGGAGGTGGAGGAGGCCACCCTCCTCACTGGGAGTCCTCAGCTGGAACCTCCAGCTGCAGACCTGGAGCTCAGCGTCCGGCAGCGGAGAGACGAGCTCAGCATCATGGACTACAACGAGTCGCTGCCCGAGTTCTGATGGAGGAGCAGGAGGAGCAGCAGCAGGAGGAGCAGCAGCAGCAGGAGGAGCAACAGGAGGAGCAGCAGCAGCAGGAGCAGCAGGAGGAGCAGCAGGAGGAGCAACAGGAGGAGCAACAGGAGGAGCAGCAGGAGCAGGAGGAGCAACAGGAGGAGCAACAGGAGGAGCAGCAGGAGGAGCAGCAGGAGGAGCAACAGGAGCAGCAGGAGGCTGGACCCTCCTGGGTCAACAGGAAGCTGAATCTCTCTCCACTTCCTCAGGAAACAGCCAGATTAATGAGATGTTGAGATAAAATCAGACGGTTTCTCATCGTGATCAACTCTCAGGTTGACCTTTAACCAATCGGCGATCAGGTGCTTTTTATTGATGGATTGATCTGTGATTTTTCTGTGTCCGGCCTGCTAATCTCATGAATAAAGTCAACTGGAGCTTTATTGTCATCTCAGTCATTTACACACAGCAGCAGCTTCACACTCAGGCTGGGAACCAAGTAACTTCAGCAAACAATCAATAGATCAATAAACTATCAATAATATTCTGAAACTTTACCTGAAGAAAGAAAAGGTTTTGGAAAGGAGGCAGCAGGAGGAGCAGCAGCAGGAGGAGCAGCAGCAGCAGCAGGAGCAACAGGAGCAGGAGGAGCAGCAGGAGCAACAGGAGCAGCAGCAGGAGCAGCAGCAGGAGGAGCAGCAGCAGGAGGAGCAGCAGCAGCAGCAGGAGCAACAGGAGCAGCAGCAGGAGGAGCAGCAGCAGCAGCAGGAGCAACAGGAGCAGCAGGAGCAGCAGGAGCAACAGGAGCAGCAGCAGGAGCAGCAGCAGGAGGAGCAGGAGCAACAGGAGCAGCAGCAGGAGCAGCAGCAGGAGGAGCAGGAGCAACAGGAGCAGCAGGAGCAGCAGGAGCAGCAGGAGCAGCAGCAGGAGCAGCAGCAGGAGGAGCAGCAGCAGGAGCAACAGGAGCAGCAGGAGCAACAGGAGCAGCAGGAGCAGCAGGAGCAACAGGAGCAGCAGGAGCAACAGGAGCAGCAGGAGCAACAGGAGCAGCAGCAGGAGCAGCAGCAGGAGGAGCAGGAGCAACAGGAGCAGCAGGAGCAACAGGAGCAGCAGGAGCAACAGGAGCAGCAGCAGGAGCAGCAGCAGGAGGAGCAGCAGCAGCAGCAGGAGCAGCAGGAGCAGCAGGAGCAGCAGGAGCAACAGGAGCAGCAGGAGCAACAGGAGCAGCAGCAGGAGCAGCAGCAGCAGCAGGAGCAACAGGAGCAGCAGGAGCAACAGGAGCAGCAGGAGCAACAGGAGCAGCAGGAGCAACAGGAGCAGCAGGAGGAGCAGCAGGAGCAACAGGAGCAGCAGGAGCAACAGGAGCAGCAGGAGCAACAGGAGCAGCAGGAGGAGCAGCAGGAGCAACAGGAGCAGCAGGAGCAGCAGGAGCAGCAGGAGGAGCAGCAGGAGCAACAGGAGCAGCAGGAGCAACAGGAGCAGCAGGAGCAACAGGAGCAGCAGGAGGAGCAGCAGGGCGTTGAGGGGAGGAAGCTTTCTGACTGAAACATGGAGAGAGGAATCGATTAATGACGTCATCTGGATGTTCCTCAGTTTTTATCATATTCACCATGTCACCATTTACTGTGGATGTGACGCACTTATCGCCACATCATATGGAGCTAAAACAGTCTCATAATTCACAAATGGACCAGATCCATCCACACTTTGAGCTCCTGCTGGCCTGTGAGTTGAATCAGAATTCAGTCTTTTTTTAAATAAATGGTCTATCTGATTGGGTGGTCAGCAACCAATCAGATAGCTTCCTTGCTTCAGCCAATCATATGAACGGAGCCCCACGTTGGGGGTAACCTATTTTTCAGCCAATCACATTAACCCATTCCAACAGGCTGCAGCTGTGACGAAGCACCGAGAGTTTGAGCAAAACGGGACCCAAAGGAAGCAAATCATGCAAACTACAGTCCAACAGAAGGAAAATCACAAACTGACCGGAAGACATTATTTGATGCTTTAGAAGGACAGAAGCTCACACTATATGGCAAGCCGTTTTAACATAAATTCGGTTTCGTCTGACTATCCGTAATTACGTTCCAGAAATCTAAAACTACACTTTGACTGTCCAGAATGGTAATTTCAGATGTGTGTATTTACATTCTGACTAGTAAGAATAATATTTCAAGATATCTCCAATTACATTTTGACGAGTCAAAATTCCTTTCAAGATATCTCAAATGACGTCACTGGATCTGTCATTTGACGGGACGCATATCCGTAATTACGATTTAAGATATCTTCAACACAATTATGACTAGTCAAAATTACAATTTTAACGTCTGAATTAAGAATGACGTGGAGCCCCTGTGAGGTGTCCAAACAGTTGCCTGCAGAATTTTATGTCTCCTGCACAAAATTGTCAGTAAATGCTACAAATTAAAAAGCTCAATGTTGGAAATGCAGAGATGGCAAAACTTCATAAACTACAAGACTGCAAAGAATTTCCTGTTTATTCATTCCGACGAACCGAATGCACTTCAAACACTGAAACCGTTTTCAAACATCTTTTTTCGTTTTCTCTATTTTTCATTGTTTTATTAAACTTTCAAATTGCTACGTAAGTCAGGGACGTTTTGACTGGACAGAATATTAATTCAAGATACCAGTGATGCCATTCTGACTAGTCGGAATGTTAATTTAAGATCTTAAATAGAAAAGATGTGTAATTCAAAATGTCTATAATTCATTTAGAGGCATCTTAAAATGAATTTTGACTAGTCAGATTTACAATTCAAGATATCTTTAATGTAGTTTTATCTAGTCAAAACTACATTTCTGATATCCAAAAAGACATTTAAGATATCTTGAATTATAGCGTCACTAGAGGTTTCTTTAATTAGAATTATGACTAGCCACATCTAAAATCGAGATATCTTGAATTTACTTTATGAGTAGTCATAATTTAATTGTAGATATGTGAAATGTGTATTTCAGAGAGTCAGTAATTCATTTTAGACATCTTGAATTAAAGTCGATGGTAAATCTGACGTCATTTCGACTAGTCAGAATGTAATTAGAGATATCTCAAATAGTTACTTTGTCTAGTCGAAATATAAGTAGAGATATCGTAAATCGCTGAAACGTCTAGTCACAAAACAATTTGAGAAATCTGGAATGTAAGGGCAGTGAAACCGAATTTATGTTAAAACGGCTTGCCATACCCTCTCAGCACGTTTACCCATGACGTCATTCCATAGCAACAAGCTAACGCGTCTCAGCAACTGCCAGTCAGACCTGAAGAGGAAAGTTCGTCCGCTTTTGTTTGCATCTCGTCCAGAACCAGAATCCAGAGGTAAACACGGCGTTGAAGTTCGGAGGAAACCCGATTGGGTTCGGTACTTTGGTTCCGAATTAAAGGAAACCTTTACGGAGCTGGTTCTGGTTCTGTTTGCGCTCAGGTTCGCTTTAGCCGTGACGGCTTGTTTTACATCATGACTCTAAATATGATTTTGTTGATGACTTATTGGGCCGATCGGAACATTTCGATGACGCAGTTTGTTATCTGAACTATGACCTCACTATGATGCTGGAGAGCAGGAAGGAGCTCCTGTAGCGGCCAGTGTTGCAGACACTGCTGAACCCTCTGAGTGAAGGGTTAGGGTTAACCGATCACCTCCAGAGGCAGCAGTTACCATGGTAGCCGTTTTCAGCAGCCGTTACCATGGTAACAGCCCGGTAGCGGAAAGGACCTGGCCGTAAACTTCATGTCAGTAAATTTCTGTAACTCCGTCATCAGATTATTTCACGTCATACGTTACAAACCAAATCAGACCAATAAAATGAAAACTGGTTCTGTAAGCTGCCAAACGGGCCTGAGCAGAACCTGGTTCTGGCCCAGTGTGGCTGTAAACGGTGCTGCCCAGAGGATGAGGTCTGTGTGTATCAGCAGGCTGACCTTTAACCTTTACCCTGAGGTTAACCACGGCCCCCAGGGGCCACAACCTGACGATGTTATCTCAGGTTCTCAGGTTTTCTCCGTGTTGCGTTCACTGACCTCGGCAGCGTGGGATGGATGAGACCCTGAAGCCGCTGAGGATTCCTCCTCAGATCAGCGTCTACGCAGACAAACACAACGTGTCCCACCTGGTGGAGGTAACAGCGCCACCTGCAGGCTCTCATGTCTAATGGCCGCCCGCCGCTGACCTGCTGAGTGTGTGTGTGTGTGTGTGTGTGTGTGTGTGTGTGTGTGTGTGTGTGTGTGTGTGTGTGTGTGTGTCAGAGCATGGTGACCAGCCTGCTGATGGAGCAGCCAGACGATCCGATCTCCTACCTCATCACCTTCTTGCAGAGGCTCAGCCTGGACAGTGAGTGTCAACAGGGTCGGTCTGGTTCTGTTGGACCCAGACGGCAGCGGAACCAGGACCGGGTCAGCCCGAGCTCGGGTTGACCCGGTCCTGGTCTGGACCGGGCCGCCGACCACCAGGGGGCTCCACTCACCGGGCCGTGTTCCTCTGCTCAGGTCCCAGGGTGCTGCTGCTCGGCCCGCCTGCTGTCGGCAAACACATGCTGGTCGGTTCACGTGACATCACTTCCTGTTATCACTTCCTGTCCATCTTCTGCTCCTCTCACTGGTTCCTCTTCTTCTGTGGTTTACCAGGCGAAGACGCTGAGTAATGAACTGAGAGCCATTCACCTGACCGCCGAGAGTTTGCTGAAGGGACTCAGTGAGGAGGTAAGAACCAGAGGCCACGCCCACTTCCTGTTATATCAAAGGCCACGCCCACTTCCTGTTATATCAAAGGTCACGCCCACTTCCTGTTATATAGAAGGCCACGCCCACTTCCTGCCATATCGAAAGACCCGCCCACTTCCTGTTATATCGAAGGCCACGCCCACTTCATGTTATATTTAAGGCCACGCCCACTTCCTGTGACCAGCAGGTATGTTTTATCCTGGTCCTCCAGGCTCCCAGCCCCAGTTCTGGTCCCTGGTTCTCCTCCCAGCTGCAGCACAGGATTTGAGTTGGTGGCTGCTGAAGAGGCGTTTGCTGATTTGTGGTCATCATGTTGAAACAGTTCCGATGGGCTCACCACCTGTCGAAGGGGCCAAAGGGGTCGGGTGCATTGTGCTATGGGCGGCAGCTGAGGGAGGGGACCCTGACGGTCTGATCCTCGGCTGCAGAAGCTCTTGGGACGTGGAACGTCACCTCTCTGGTGGGGAAGGAGCCGGAGCTAGTGTGCGAGGCTGAGAGGTTCCGGCTAGAAATAGTCGGCCTCACCTCGACACATGGCTCTGGTTCTGGAACCAGTCTCCTTGAGAGGGGCTGGACGTACTTCCACTCTGGAGTTGCCCACGGTGGGAGGCGCCAGGCAGGAGTGGGCATACTTGTTGCCCCCCATTTGGGCGCCTGTACGTTGGGGTTCACCCCGGTGAACGAGAGGGTAGCCTCCCTCCGCCTACGGGTGGGGGGACGGGTTCTGACTATTGTCTGTGCTTACGGGCCGAACAACAGTTCCGATTACCCACCCTTCTTGGAGTCCCTGGAGGGGGTACTGGAGAGTGCCCCTCCTGGGGACTCCCTTGTTCTACTGGGGGACTTCAACGCTCACGTGGGCAATGACAGTGAGATCTGGAGAGGCGTGGTTGGGAGGAACGGCCCCCCCGATCTGAACCCAAGCGGTGTTCTGTTGTTGGACTTCTGTGCTCGTCACGGATTGTCCATCACGAACACCGTGTTCAGGCATAAGGGCGTCCATATGTGCACTTGGCACCAGGACGCCCTAGGCCGCAGTTCGATGATTGACTTTGTCATCGTTTCATCGAATTTGCGGCCGTATGTCTTGGACACTCGGGTGAAGAGAGGTGCAGAGCTGTCCACTGACCACTACCTGGTGACGAGTTGGCTCCGGTGGTGGGGGAGGAAGCCGGTCAGACCTGGCAGGCCCAAACGTGTAGTGAGGGTCTGCTGGGAACGTCTGGCGGAGTCCCCTGTGAGACGGAGCTTCAACTCCCATCTCCGGCAGAACTTCGAACACGTTCCGGGGGAGGTGGGGGACATTGAGTCTGAGTGGACCATGTTCCGTACCTCCATTGCCGAGGCGGCCTATCGGAGCTGCGGCCGCAAGGTTGTTGGTGCCTGTCGCGGCGGCAACCCTCGAACCCGTTGGTGGACACCTTCGGTGAGGGATGCTGTCAGGCTGAAGAAGGAGTCCTACCGGGCCTTTTTGGCCTGTGGGACTCCAGAAGCAGCTGATGGGTACCGACGGGCGAAACGGCATGCGGCTCGGGTTGTCGCTGAGGCAAAAACTCGGGCGTGGGAGGAGTTTGGAGAGGCCATGGAGACAGACTTCCGTACGGCTTCGAGGCGATTCTGGTCCACCATCCGGCGTCTCAGGAGGGGGAAGCAGTGCAGCACCAACACTGTTTATAGTGGGGATGGTGTGCTGCTGACCTCAACTCGGGACGTTGTGGGCCGGTGGGCAGAATACTTCGAAGACCTCCTCAATCCCACCAACATGCCTTCTGTTGAGGAAGCTGAGCCTGGGGACTCTGGGTTGGGCTCTCCAATCTCTGGGGACGAGGTCACCGAGGTGGTCAAAAAGCTCCTTGGTGGCAGGGCCCCGGGGGTGGATGAGATCCGCCCGGAGTTCCTTAAGGCTCTGGATGTTGCAGGGTTGTGTTGGCTTACACGACTCTGCAATATCGCATGGACATCGGGGGCAGTTCCCCTGGACTGGCAGACTGGGGTGGTGGTCCCCCTGTTTAAAAAGGGGGACCGGAGGGTGTGCTCCAATTACAGGGGGGTCACACTCTTAAGCCTCCCTGGTAAGGTCTATTCAGGGGTCCTGGAGAGGAGGGTCCGTCGGATAGTCGAACCTCGGATTCAGGAAGAGCAGTGTGGTTCTGGTTCTGGTCGTGGAACACTGGACCAGCTCTACACCCTCAGCAGGTCCTGGAGGGTTCTGGGAGTTCGCCCAACCAGTCTACATGTGTTTTGTGGACTTGTAGAAGGCGTTCGACCGTGTCCCTCGGGGGGCCCTGTGGGGGGTACTCCGGGAGTATGGGGTACCGGGCCCTTTGATACGGGCTGTCAGGTCCCGGTATGACCGGTGTCAGAGTCTGGTCCGCATTGCCGGCAGTAAGTCGGGCTCGTTTCCGGTGAGAGTTGGACTCCGCCAAGGCTGCCCTTTGTCACCGATTCTGTTCATTACCTTCATGGACAGAATCTCTGACCAGCCGAGGTGTTGATCCGTTTTGGTGGCCTTAGGATCTCATCTCTGCTTTTTGCGGATGATGTGGTCCTGTTGGCTTCATCAGATCGTGATCTGCAGCTCTAATGGAGCGGTTCGCAGCCGAGTGTGAAGCGGCCGGGATGAGGCTCAGTGCCTCCAAATCCGAGGCCATGGTCTTGAGCCAGAAAAGGGTAGAGTGCCTTCTCCGGGTCAGGGGGGTCGTCCTGCCTCAGTGGAGGAGTTTAAGTATCTGGGGATCTTGTTCATAATGAGGGAAGAAGGGAGATCGACAGGCGGATTGGGGCAGCGTCTGCCGTGAAGCGGGCGCTGTACCGGTCCGTCGTGGTGAAGAGAGAGCTGAGCCAAAAAGCGAAGCTCTCGATTTACCGGTCGATCTACGTTCCCACCCTCATCTATGGTCATGAGCTTTGGGTCATGACCGAAAGAACGAGATCCCGGGTACAAGCGGCCGAAATGGGTTTCCTCCTCCGCAGGGTGGCTGGGCTCTCCCTTAGAGAGAGAAGCTCGGTCATCCGGGAGGGACTCAGAGTAGAGCCGCTGCTCCTCCACGTCCAGAGGAGCCAGTTGAGGCTCGGGCATCTGGTCAGGATGCCTCCTGGACGCCTCCCTGGTGAGGAGTTCAGGTCCCACCGGGAGGAGGGGAGACCCAGGACACGCTGGAGGGACGATGTCTCTCTATGGCCTGGGAACGCCTTGGGGTTCCTGGAGGACCTGGAAGAGGCTGGAGAGGGAAGTCTGGGCCTCCTGAGGCTGCTGACCCCGAGACCCGACCCGGATAAGATGGATGGATGGATGTTGAAACAGGGGAACCTCAGGAACCTCATGTGGATAAATCTGCACACAGAAAGGTTCTGGATCCTGATTGGTTCTATAAAACCTGACATTCTAGAACATGTCTGTGGGTTCTGGTCGAGTCCAGTTCTTGTCTTGACAGCCTGATGGTCCCGCCTCCTCTCCTTGCTCCCTTCTTATGCCTCCACCTCCGCTGTGCTCCAACATGGTGTCACATGACCTGCATGTCTCTGTCCAGGAAGATTCTGCTGAGGTTCTGGTCCAGCAGCTGCAACAGAGACTGAAAGAGACGGACTGCTTTCACAAGGTGAGTCCAGGAGAACCGGGTTCAACTGCTGCTGTTCTGCTACCACCCAGTAGAACCAGCAGAACCAGGATTCTGCAGGGTTCTGCTAGTTCGGCCCTAATGGATCCATGTTTCACAGTATAGCTCCATGCGCGCTCCCTGATTAATGCTAAGGGCTATTAGCATCCCACAGGGTGACCAAATGTCCTCTTTTTCCCAGATATGTCAACTATCACGTTCTTTTCATCTGGTGGATTTCCCTTATTGATGAAAATGTTTTCATTGTTAACTGAAGGAAGCCGATGTTTTATTGGCCTTTCTCTTCACTGCTGTTCACCACAAACAGGTGCATTCAGGTGGCAGCTGTTCACCGTTAGCATGTTAGCTGGCTGAGTTCACCGTTAGCATGTTAGCTGGCTGAGTTCACCGTTAGCATGTTAGCTGGCTGAGTTCACCGTTAGCATGTTAGCTGGCTGAGTTCACCGTTAGCGTGTTAGCTGGCTGAGTTCACAGTTAGCATGTTAGCTGGCTGAGTTCACAGTTAGCATGTTAGCTGGCTGAGTTCACCGTTAGCGTGTTAGCTGGCTGAGTTCACAGTTAGCGTGTTAGCTGGCTGAGTTCACAGTTAGCATGTTAGCTGGCTGAGTTCACCGTTAGCATGTTAGCTGGCTGAGTTCACCGTTAGCATGTTAGCTGGCTGAGTTCACCGTTAGCATGTTAGCTGGCTGAGTTCACCGTTAGCATGTTAGCTGGCTGAGTTCACCGTTAGCATGTTAGCTGGCTGAGTTCACCGTTAGCATGTTAGCTGGCTGAGTTCACCGTTAGCGTGTTAGCTGGCTGAGTTCACAGTTAGCGTGTTAGCTGGCTGAGTTCACAGTTAGCATGTTAGCTGGCTGAGTTCACCGTTAGCGTGTTAGCTGGCTGAGTTCACAGTTAGCGTGTTAGCTGGCTGAGTTCACAGTTAGCGTGTTAGCTGGCTGAGTTCACCGTTAGCATGTTAGCTGGCTGAGTTCACCGTTAGCATGTTAGCTGGCTGAGTTCACCGTTAGCATGTTAGCTGGCTGAGTTCACCGTTAGCATGTTAGCTGGCTGAGTTCACCGTTAGCATGTTAGCTGGCTGAGTTCACCGTTAGCATGTTAGCTGGCTGAGTTCACCGTTAGCATGTTAGCTGGCTGAGTTCACCGTTAGCATGTTAGCTGGCTGAGTTCACCGTTAGCGTGTTAGCTGGCTGAGTTCACAGTTAGCGTGTTAGCTGGCTGAGTTCACAGTTAGCATGTTAGCTGGCTGAGTTCACCGTTAGCGTGTTAGCTGGCTGAGTTCACAGTTAGCGTGTTAGCTGGCTGAGTTCACAGTTAGCGTGTTAGCTGGCTGAGTTCACCGTTAGCATGTTAGCTGGCTGAGTTCACCGTTAGCATGTTAGCTGGCTGAGTTCACCGTTAGCATGTTAGCTGGCTGAGTTCACCGTTAGCATGTTAGCTGGCTGAGTTCACCGTTAGCATGTTAGCTGGCTGAGTTCACCGTTAGCATGTTAGCTGGCTGAGTTCACCGTTAGCATGTTAGCTGGCTGAGTTCACCGTTAGCATGTTAGCTGGCTGAGTTCACCGTTAGCATGTTAGCTGGCTGAGTTCACCGTTAGCGTGTTAGCTGGCTGAGTTCACAGTTAGCATGTTAGCTGGCTGAGTTCACCGTTAGCGTGTTAGCTGGCTGAGTTCACAGTTAGCGTGTTAGCTGGCTGAGTTCACAGTTAGCATGTTAGCTGGCTGAGTTCACCGTTAGCATGTTAGCTGGCTGAGTTCACCGTTAGCATGTTAGCTGGCTGAGTTCACCGTTAGCATGTTAGCTGGCTGAGTTCACCGTTAGCATGTTAGCTGGCTGAGTTCACCGTTAGCGTGTTAGCTGGCTGAGTTCACAGTTAGCATGTTAGCTGGCTGAGTTCACCGTTAGCGTGTTAGCTGGCTGAGTTCACAGTTAGCGTGTTAGCTGGCTGAGTTCACAGTTAGCATGTTAGCTGGCTGAGTTCACCGTTAGCGTGTTAGCTGGCTGAGTTCACAGTTAGCGTGTTAGCTGGCTGAGTTCACTGTTAGCGTGTTAGCTGGCTGAGTTCACAGTTAGCGTGTTAGCTGGCTGAGTTCACCGTTAGCGTGTTAGCTGGCTGAGTTCACCGTTAGCATGTTAGCTTGCTGAGTTCACTGTTAGCATGTTACCTTTATCCTCCCTCATGTCGTCGACTGTCATGTGACTGATTGGTGGCTGCAGCCTCACGCGCCCTTCCACAGTTCTACCAACGCAGCGCTGTCCTCTCCTGAGTGAGTGAGTGTAGGTCCCCTCTTGGAAATGACCCTGTTTTAGGGTCAGGGGTCGCAGTTAGGACTAAGGTGTGAATTGACTTTTGGTTGGTTAGGGCTAGGTATGTGATGGTTAGGGTTAGGAAAAGGGTTAAGGTTTAGGCGATAGAAATGAATGGACGTCAATGGAATGTCCCCTGTTGGATAGCTGCGTACGACTGTGTGTGTGTGTGTGTGTGCGTGTGTGTTCCAGGTGTGTGTGTGTGTGTGTGTTCCAGGTGTGTGTCTGTGTGTGTGTGTGTTCCAGGTGTGTGTGTGTTCTTTGATATGCTAATAGCTGTTTTTGGCTCCAGGCTAAACTCTGAGTGACGCTTTATCTGCTCTGAACAGACGATGAATCAGGACGACACGCTGCTGCTGGGACATGACTCACCTGTCTGTCTGCTCACCTGTCTGTCTGCTCACCTGTCTGTCTGCTCACCTGTCTGTCTGCTCACCTGTCTGTCTGCTCACCTGTCTGTCTCAGGTGACGCTAAAGTTTGGACTGAGACATGCAGCTTTTCAGAGATGTGCAGCTCAGAGGCTGCTGGTGAGCACAGTGGACCGGTTCTGGTTCTGGTTCTGGTTCTGGTTCTGTAGGTCATCACAGTGCAGGTGAACTTCTGCTGTCAGTGGTTCTTCCTGAACCTGACAGGTGGCGCAGGGGTTCAGCACAGTCCCCATATGGAGGCCTCATGTGGCTGTCGCAGGTTCGATTCCCGGCCTCTGCTGCATGTCTCCCGTCTCTCATAACCTCTAAGCCGAGACAGCCTGAGGACTCACTGACAGAACCGGGCCGGAGCTAAAGCATCGGGTCGCACTCATCTGGACTGGATGGTCTCTGGGAGCTCCAGAGGTTCTGGTACTGTCGGGTCAGAACCAGGAAACAATGGTTCCAGGTTCTGGTTGGACTTGATGGAGAAAGCTAACTAGTTCTGATCCAGACTCAGTAACAGAACCGGAGCCAGCATCTTCCTCAGCATTTCTAGCTGGGTCTAATAGAACCGCTGAGGTTCTGTTAGACCCAGCATCAGGAGGTTCTGTTGGCCGTTCCAGGGCTGGGTGCTGGTCGGGATCCCTCAGACCCGTGTCCAGGTTCTGCAGCTCCAGCGGGCCGGAATCATCCCAGAACACGTTGGTAAGAACCGATGAAGCCTCCCAGCCGGGCCCGTCGGACCAGCAGCTGATCCGAAAGGTTCTCCTGTGTTGGCAGTGATGCTGGAGGCTCCAGAGGAGGTTCTGCTGCAGAGGAACCACGGCAGGTTCACCGACCCGGTCACTGGAGGTGAGTCCGGCTCGGTCCGGCCCCGTCACAGGACATCAGAACCTGAACCTCAGCATCACTTCCTGTCCCCAGACGTCTACCATCAGCTCTTCGTCCAGCCGGAGAACGACACCATCAAACGGCGCCTGGAGAAGGGGCGGAGCCTGTCTGACCAGCAGCTATTGGCCAAGGTGCAGCACTACCGCTGTGAGGTCACAGCTGTGAAAGCGGCCTATCAGCACGTCCTGAAGGTCTTCAACGCAGACCAGCCTCCTGCTGACGTCTTCCAGCAAGGTAGCCGACGGAGGGGGCCTACTTCCTGTTGCCTCCGTCTTCCTTCCTGTTGCCTCCGTCCTACTTCCTGTTGTCTACGTCCTACTTCCTGTTGCCTTCGTCCTACTTCCTGTTGTCTACGTCCTACTTCCTGTTGCCTCCGTCCTACTTCCTGTTGTCTACGTCCTACTTCCTGTTGCCTTCGTCCTACTTCCTGTTGTCTACGTCCTCCTTCCTGTTGTCTACGTCTTCCTTCCTGTTGCCTCCGTCCTACTTCCTGTTGCCTTCGTCCTACTTCCTGTTGTCTACGTCCTCCTTCCTGTTGTCTACGTCCTACTTCCTGTTGTCTACGTCCTACTTCCTGTTGCCTCCGTCCTACTTCCTGTTGCCTTCGTCCTACTTCCTGTTGACTCGGTCTTCCTTCCTGTTGCCTCTGTCCTACTTCCTGTTGCCTTCGTCCTACTTCCTGTTGCCTTCGTCCTACTTCCTGTTGACTCGGTCCTCCTTCCTGTTTCCTCTGTCCTCCTTCATGTTGACTCTGTCTTCCTTCCTGTTGCCTTCGTCCTACTTCCTGTTTCCTCCGTCCTACTTCCTGTTTCCTCCGTCCTCCTTCCTGTCGCCTCCGTCCTCCTTCCTGTCGCCTCCGTCCTCCTTCCTGTCGCCTCCGTCCTCCTTCCTGTCGCCTCCGTCCTCCTTCCTGTCGCCTCCGTCCTCCTTCCTGTCGCCTCCGTCCTCCTTCCTGTCGCCTCCGTCCTCCTTCCTGTCGCCTCCGTCCTCCTTCCTGTCGCCTCCGTCCTCCTTCCTGTTGCCTCCGTCCTCCTTCCTGTCGCCTCCGTCCTACTTCCTGTCGCCTCCGTCCTCCTTCCTGTCGCCTCCGTCCTCCTTCCTGTTGCCTCCGTCCTCCTTCCTGTTGCCTCCGTCCTCCTTCCTGTCGCCTCCGTCCTCCTTCCTGTCGCCTCCGTCCTCCTTCCTGTCGCCTCCGTCCTCCTTCCTGTCGCCTCCGTCCTCCTTCCTGTCGCCTCCGTCCTCCTTCCTGTCGCCTCCGTCCTCCTTCCTGTCGCCTCCGTCCTCCTTCCTGTCGCCTCCGTCCTCCTTCCTGTCGCCTCCGTCCTCCTTCCTGTCGCCTCCGTCCTCCTTCCTGTTGCCTCCGTCCTCCTTCCTGTTGCCTCCGTCCTCCTTCCTGTTGCCTCCGTCCTACTTCCTGTTGTCTACGTCCTCCTTCCTGTTGCCTACGTCCTACTTCCTGTTGCCTCCGTCCTCCTTCCTGTTGCCTCCGTCCTCCTTCCTGTTGCCTCCGTCCTACTTCCTGTTGCCTCCGTCCTCCTTCCTGTTGCCTCCGTCCTCCTTCCTGTTGCCTCCGTCCTCCTTCCTGTTGCCTCCGTCCTCCTTCCTGTTGCCTCCGTCCTACTTCCTGTTGCCTCCGTCCTCCTTCCTGTTGCCTCCATCCTCCTTCCTGTTGCCTCCGTCCTACTTCCTGTTGCCTCTGTCCTACTTCCTGTTTCCTCCGTCCTCCTTCCTGTTGCCTCCGTCCTCCTTCCTGTCTGTTTCCTTCTGGCAGTCACCTGATCAGTTGAAGTCCCCCTCAGAGTTCTGGAAGCAGCAGTCGGGTTCTGATCCGACCCAAACTGAACCTGATGTCTGTCTCTGCTGGTCCCACAGCTCTGACCTTCGTCACGACCCGACGTCACTTCAGAACTCCAAGAATAGTTCTGGTGGGCCCGTCAGGGTCCGGAAAGAGCCACCTGGCCCGGCTGGTGTCTGAGAAGTACAAAGTGGTGGATGGTAAACACAGCTTCTGACCCGGTTCTGACCCGGTTCTGACCCGGTTCTGACCCAGTTCTGACCTGGTTCTGACCTGGTCTTGACCCGGTTCTGACCTGGTCTTGACCCGGTTCTGACCTGGTTCTGACCTGGTCTTGACCCATTTCTGACCCGGTTCTGACCTGGTTCTGACCCGGTTCTGACCTGGTCTTGACCCAGTTCTGACCTGGTTCTGACCCAGTTCTGACCTGGTTCTGACCTGGTTCTGACCCGGTTCTGACCTGGTTCTGACCCATTTATGACCCGGTTTTGACCTGGTTCTGACCCGGTTCTGACCTGGTCTTGACCCAGTTCTGACCCATTTATGACCCGGTTCTGACCTGGTTTTGACCTGGTTCTGACCCGGTTCTGACCTGGTCTTGACCCAGTTCTGACCTGGTTCTGACCCAGTTCTGACCTGGTTCTGACCTGGTCTTGACCCAGTTCTGACCCGGTTCTGACCTGGTCTTGACCCAGTTCTGACCCGGTTTTGACCTGGTTCTGACCCGGTTCTGACCTGGTCTTGACCCAGTTCTGACCCATTTATGACCCGGTTCTGACCTGGTTTTGACCTGGTTCTGACCCGGTTCTGACCTGGTCTTGACCCAGTTCTGACCTGGTTCTGACCCAGTTCTGACCTGGTTCTGACCTGGTCTTGACCCAGTTCTGACCCATTTATGACCCGGTTCTGACCTGGTCTTGACCCAGTTCTGACCCAGTTCTGACCCAGTTCTGACCCGGTTCTGACCCAGTTCTGACCCGGTTCTGACCTGGTCTTGACCCAGTTCTGACCTGGTTCTGACCCAGTTCTGACCTGGTTCTGACCCGGTTCTGACCTGGTCTTGACCCAGTTCTGACCTGGTTCTGACCTGGTTCTGACCCATTTATGACCCGGTTCTGACCTGGTCTTGACCCAGTTCTGACCCAGTTCTGACCTGGTTCTGACCCGGTTCTGACCTGGTCTTGACCCAGTTCTGACCTGGTTCTGACCCATTTATGACCCGGTTCTGACCTGGTCTTGACCCGGTTCTGACCTGGTCTTGACCCGGTTCTGACCTGGTCTTGACCCAGTTCTGACCCATTTATGACCCGGTTCTGACCTGGTTTTGACCTGGTCTTGACCCAGTTCTGACCTGGTTCTGACCCAGTTCTGACCTGGTTCTGACCCGGTTCTGACCTGGTCTTGACCCAGTTCTGACCTGGTTCTGACCCAGTTCTGACCCGGTTCTGACCTGGTTCTGACCCATTTATGACCCGGTTTTGACCTGGTTCTGACCCGGTCTTGACCCAGTTCTGACCTGCTTCTGACCCATTTATGACCCGGTTCTGACCCAGTTCTGACCCGGTTCTGACCCGGTCCGTCTGCCTCCAGTGAGCTGCGGCGGCCTGCTCCGGTCGGTGGTCTCTGACGGTTCTGCTCTGGGAACTCAGATTCAGCCCTACATGGATTACGGCCGCCCAGGTGAGTTCAGAACCGTCTCTGAGTTCTGTGGTTCTGGACGGGCTGGGTTCTGATCGCCTGTGCTCAGTCCCAGACTCCCTTCTGGTGCCGGTTCTGGAGGCCCGTCTGAGTCAGGTGGACTGCAGCTGCAGAGGGTGGATCCTGCACGGCTTCCCCTGCGACATGCAGCAGGCCAAGAGCCTACACGAGTCCCAGTACCAGCCCAACAGGTACCGAACCAGAACCAGAACCAGAACCAGAACCCATAGTTCTGCTTCTGTCACCTGCTCCTCCTCTTCCTCAGAGTCTTCTTCCTGGCGGCCAGTAATGACGTCTGCATGCAGCGGCTCTCCCTCAGAGGAACCGACCCCATCAGCGGCGAGAGGTCAGCCGCAGGTCCAGCCGGGCCAGAACCCGGGCCAGAACCCGGGCCGGGTCGTGCAGGTACCAGCTCATGATTGCGTTTGGGCCTGCAGGTACCATGCCGTGACCCAACCAGCCCCCAGCTCTGAGGTCCAGGACCGGCTCCGGACGGCTCCGTATGACGACAGCGGGGCGGTGACCAAGAGGCTGAGGCAGTTCAGGTTCAACTATGAAGGCCTGCAGGTAACCATGGCAACAGCTGTCATTTGCTGACCCGAGACATGGATCCGGATCAGAACCAGCAGAACAACCTGTGTCTCTGTCCAGACTGTTTATCCAGATGCTATTCACCTGGACGCCGACCAGGACCCACACACTGTGCTGGAGTCTCTGGAGAGCCGCCTCTACACCACCTGAAACCTGGACACAGCTGGACTCACCTGGACTCACCTGGACGCACCTGGACGCACCTGGACGCACCTGGACACAGCTGGACTCACCTGGACACAGCTGGACTCACCTGGACTCACCTGGACTCACCTGGACTCACCTGGACGCACCTGGACACAGCTGGACTCACCTGGACTCACCTGGACGCACCTGGACTCACCTGGACGCACCTGGACTCACCTGGACTCACCTGGACACAGCTGGACTCACCTGGACTCACCTGGACTCACCTGGACGCACCTGGACGCACCTGGACTCACCTGGACGCACCTGGACACAGCTGGACTCACCTGGACTCACCTGGACGCACCTGGACTCAGCTGGACTCACCTGGACGCACCTGGACTCACCTGGACTCAGCTGGACTCACCTGGACTCACCTGGACTCAGCTGGACTCACCTGGACGCACCTGGACTCACCTGGACACACCTGGACTCACCTGGACACACCTGGACACAGCTGGACTCACCTGGACACAGCTGGACTCACCTGGACGCACCTGGACACAGCTGGACTCACCTGGACACAGCTGGACACAGCTGGACTCACCTGGACACACCTGGACTCACCTGGACACAGCTGGACGCACCTGGACTCACCTGGACACAGCTGGACTCACCTGGACTCAGCTGGACTCACCTGGACGCACCTGGACACAGCTGGACTCACCTGGACACAGCTGGACACAGCTGGACTCACCTGGACACAGCTGGACTCACCTGGACTCACCTGGACACAGCTGGACTCACCTGGACTCACCTGGACACAGCTGGACTCACCTGGACACAGCTGGACTCACCTGGACTCAGCTGGACTCACCTGGACGCACCTGGACACAGCTGGACTCACCTGGACACAGCTGGACACAGCTGGACTCACCTGGACACACCTGGACTCACCTGGACACAGCTGGACGCACCTGGACTCACCTGGACACAGCTGGACTCACCTGGACTCAGCTGGACTCACCTGGACGCACCTGGACACAGCTGGACTCACCTGGACACAGCTGGACACAGCTGGACTCACCTGGACACAGCTGGACTCACCTGGACTCACCTGGACACAGCTGGACTCACCTGGACTCACCTGGACACAGCTGGACTCACCTGGACACAACTGGACTCACCTGGACTCACCTGGACACAGCTGGACTCACCTGGACTCACCTGGACTCACCTGGACACAGCTGGACTCACCTGGACTTGCTTGGGCAGAATGAAGGAACTTGATGTTATAAGTTGTTTGGTTTTTAATAAAATCATTTTTGCTCTGCTGACTTCTGGTTCTGGTTCTGGTTCTGGTTCTGGTTTTGGTTCCAGTTCTGGTTCTGGTTCTGGTTCTGGTTTTGGTTCTGGTTCTGGTTCTGGTTCTGGTTCTGGTTCTGGTTCTGGTTCTGGTTCTGGTTCCAGTTCTGGTTCTGGTTCTGGTTCTGGTTTTGGTTCCAGTTCCGGTTCTGGTTCTGGTTCTGGTTCCGGTTCTGGTTCTGGTTCTGGTTCCAGTTCTGGTTCTGGTTCCAGTTCTGGTTCTGGTTCTGGTTCTGGTTTTGGTTCCAGTTCCGGTTCTGGTTCTGGTTCTGGTTCTGGTTCTGGCTCTGGTTCTGGTTCTGGTTCCAGTTCTGGTTCCGGTTCCATCAGATTTGCAGGAGGATCCAAAATAATTTGTGTTTAATGAAAGATTCTGAACCAGTGATTCCGGGTCGGCCCTGGTTCCTGTCGAACATTAGACTCAACAGAACCTTCAGGCCCAGTTTCACCAGAACCAATCAGAACCAAATCTACTGGGAGGGAAAGAGAGCATGGGCGTGTCTCCGTTTCTGATTGGACAGAAACCAGGAAGTCCTCCAGCAGAGGCAGACGGACCCAAACTGGTTAAACCCAGAATGTTCTGGATGTTTAACCGGGTCAGAACCATCATCACACTGAGCCGTGACCCAGTTAGACATTGATAATGGTTCTGATGGCTGAGATGGCAAGGTCCAAACAGGTCTTTGTTGGTTGGTGAGGGTAATGGAACCAGAACCAGCTGAACAGCAGCCTGGTTCTGGTTCTGATCCAGTAGCAGACGGTCCAGGCTGTAGAACCGAGCCTGAGCGTCCCGGAGTCCTGGACCTTTGGCCCCTTCCTGTGTCTTAATTGTTACAGCCTTAATCAGGTCAAAGGTTAAAGACAGGAAGTGATCAATAGTATCAACAGTTCTGAGTTATAATATCTCGATAATCTCAGATTATTCCTCAGGTTCGTCCTGATTTCAGCATAAACTCCTCCCAGCGCAGCCAACTACACAGCGAGGCGGCGGACCGTCAAAGAGCAGACCCACTGAGGAAACCTTCCAGAAGGCGGGGCGTCCGTGACGTAGCAGGAAGAGGCTCCCACGTGTTATATTGTGTGTCCGCACAGTTTTCTTAGTGAGGATTTACTTCTGTTTCATTTGTTTTTATTTTAATCCACGTTTCGACAGACCGGAGGTCAACAAGCTCGTGCAGGTCATTGTTAAAGATGGCGGATATTTCCTGTGCGGCGAAGAGAGGAGCTGCAGAACGTCCGTAGGAAAAAGTCTGTTTAAGGATTCTTTAGACTGGGTCCGGCTCGAGCTCCAACACCTGCAGTTGATCCCTGAACACCTGGTTCTTGTGTCAGTTACAGGTAGATCGATCCACTGACGTCACACGGGAGATCTTGGTTTAAAGGAAACGGTTTGAGTTAAAATCTGACGGTTTTTGCATGAAGTCTGGTCCGACCGGATTCTTCTTCACGTGCTCTGTTTGGCTCTGTAGAGCGAGGACTCACCTGTTCTCTGTCATACAGGTACGTCGATGACGTCATCAGCAGAGCAACAGCTGTGTCTGAACATCTGCAGTGTTCCTTCATCATCATCATCATCACTGTCCTGCAGCAGGAAATGGGCGAAACACAAGAAATGGACCTCAGTGAGTCAGAACCAGCAGAGCCAACGGAACCCAAACCAACCAATCAGAACCAACGGAACCCAGAACCTGAAAATGGGTGGATGTTGGTCCAACAGGAGAACCCGCTCAGATTCAACCAGAAACGGACTGCTGTGGTTCTGATGGCGGCCATGTTTATTCTGAAAGTCTTTAAGGTGGTCAGTTGGTTCTGGTTGGCTCTGGTCTCAGTTGGTCCAGCAGAGGTCCGGTCTGTGGGGAGGTTCTGGTCCAGTACCAGCCCGGTTCTGGTCCAGTACCGGCCCAGTTCTGTTAAACTGATGTTTCTACAGAAAAAGCAGAAACCAGAGAAGAAGAAGAAGAGCTTCATCTCCCCAGAGGAAGAGGAGGATGATGAAGAGGCTCCCCTGCAGGTGATGCTCTCTCTCACGTCAAGCTCTTTTCTTCTTCTGTGGTATTAAAAAAGGCGTGCTGTTTAGGCCCCGCCCCCTGAGCTGACCCACGGACCACCACAGAAGAAGAGGAGGAGGAAGGAGGAGGTGAAGGAAGGAGGAAGTGGCAGCATCAAGACTTCCTCTCTGTTCAGACACAACCCAGAGATCCCAGAGATCCTCAGGTACGCTCCGCTCCGATTGGCCCGACTCGGCTGCTGCTGATTGGCCGGCTGACGTCCTGTTTCCTCCCCCAGACCGGCCGTCGCCCAGCTGAAGGAGAAGGTTTTCACCTCCGCCTCCTTCTCAGACCTCCACCTGCACCCCCACCTGGTAACACACCTCTGCTGTATTCGGCTCTGATTGGTCGGTTTGCTGGGAAAGCTCCGCCCTGAACGCGTGTTTGATCAGAGCGCTGTCTCCCCCTGCTGGACGACCTGCAGGCTTCTGTCCAATCAGAGAGCAGGCTTCTTTGACCTTTGACCTGAAAGACCTGCTGCAGACCCAGTCAGGGCTGGTTCTGATCGGACCTCCGCCCGGTGTCTGTTTCTATCTGACTCAAACCGGGTCAAGGTGTTACCGTAGCAACCAGTGATGTCAGAGAGCTCTGATTGGCTGTGTGCTTCCTGCAGGTGGCGACACTCAACAAGGTTCTGAACGTCTCCAGACTGACCAGGTGGGTTGGACCGGACCGGAACCAGGCAGCCCTGTGGGGCGTCTGACCTCTGACCTCTGACCTGTGTGTGTGCAGCATTCAGCAGCAGACCATCCCGGCTCTCCTTTCCGGACGGGACGCAGCGGTCCGGTCCCAGACCGGTTCAGGTGAGATCAGAACCTCCCAGCGGAACCGGACCTGAACCGGTCCTGTGGTTCTGCAGAACCTGACGGTCCCCTCTGTCTCAGGGAAGACGCTGTCCTACGCCGTCCCGCTGGTCCAGCGCCTGCAGGCCTCCGAGCCAAAGGTCAGCAGGTCGGACGGCCCGCTGGCGCTGGTCGTGGTTCCGACCCGAGAGGTTGGTTCCGCCTTCTTCGCCGGTTCTGGTGATCCGATCGGACCTCTGACTGACCTCTGCTCTGTTCCAGCTCGCCCTGCAGACCTACAACACCTTCCAGAAGCTGCTCAAGGTACCAGAACCCGAACCCAGTTACTGGACCAGAACCAGAACCCAGTTACAGAGAGGGAGCAGCACTGGGTCCTGATCAGCTGCAGACAGGGATCCTCTGGTTCTGGTTCCTATGTGAAGTGATCCCAGCTCTGGTTCTGGCCATGAAGCAGTTACTTTGGGTTCTGAGCCGCTGGAACCCGATGGTTCTGACTTGTCTGGTTCTGGTTCTGTCTGCAGCCGTTCACCTGGATCGTTCCTGGCGTTCTGATGGGAGGAGAGAAGAAGAAAGCGGAGAAGGCCAGGTCCGGTCTGGTCCATCAGAACCTCTGGCTGGTTCTGGTCGTTAGCGGGTCGGTGCCTGCTGGACTGAGGTTCTGATGGTTCTGCTGGTTCTGGTCTCCAGGATCCGTAAGGGGATGAACGTGGTGGTGTCGACGCCGGGCCGGCTGGCCGATCACATCCAGAACACGCTCAGCTTGGCGCTCAGCGCCGTGCGCTGGCTGGTTCTGGACGAGGCAGACAGGTGGGTCGGGCCGGGTCGCCGGGTCCAGACCCGGCGGTTCTGGTCTAACCGGTCCTCTGGCTTGCAGGATCCTGGACCTGGGCTTCGACCGGGAGCTGACGGTGATCCTGAACGGGCTGAACAGAACCGGGCCGACCCGGCAGAACGTGCTGCTGTCGGCCACGCTGAGTCCAGGTGAGGCGGCTCGCCGCTGCCCCCGCAGGGCGCCGCCCGCCACGTCCACTAACCTCCTGTGTCGCAGGTGTGACGCGCCTGGCGGACGTCTGCTTGCATGATCCAATCAGCATCAGTGTTTCTGGCCCCGCCCCCTCTGACCCGCCCAGCCAATCGGAGAGCTTCGCTGTTCCCGAGGAGCTGCAGCAGTTTGTGGTTCTGGTTCCCAGTAAGGTCCGGCTGGTTTGTCTGGCCGCCTTCATCCTGGATCAGTGCAAGGTGTTCACATGGCAACCGCTGCTTCGCTGCACCTGGTTGCCATGGAGACCTGACCGCCTGCCACTCTCAGTTCTCTCACAGCAACAAGATCATTGTTTTCGTGTCGAGCTGCGAAGCCGTCGAGTTCCTGCACCTGCTCTTTGGCTCCGTCCTGACCCGGCACGCGGCCAATCAGGAGCTCAGCTTCCTGCGTCTCCACGGCAACATGAGACAAGAGGTAAGACCGCCCCCTGCTGGCCACAGTTTCCATCTCCGTCAGCGTCTCTGAGGCTGTCTCTCCTCCGCAGGAACGCAGCCAGGTGTTCCACCAGTTCTCCGCTTCCGCCACTGGAGTCCTGCTGTGCACGGTGAGCAGAGGGCCACAGGGGGCGCCGCACTGCCACTAGGGGGCCGCAGGGGGCGACGCACTGCCACTAGGGGGCCACAGGGGGCGACGCACTGCCACTGGGGGGCCACAGGGGGCGACGCACTGCCACTATGGGGCCACAGGGGGCGACGCACTGCCACTAGGGGGCCAAAGGGGGCGACGCACTGCCACTAGGGGGCCACAGGGGGCGACGCACTGCCACTAGGGGGCCACAGGGGGCGACGCACTGCCACTAGGGGGCCAAAGGGGGCGACGCACTGCCACTAGGGGGCCACAGGGGGCGACGCACTGCCACTAGGGGGCCACAGGGGGCGACGCACTGCCACTAGGGGGCCACAGGGGGCGACGCACTGCCACTAGGGGGCCACAGGGGGCGACGCACTGCCACTAGGGGGCCACAGGGGGCGACGCACTGCCACTGGGGGGCCACAGGGGGCGACGCACTGCCACTAGGGGGCCACAGGGGCGACGCACTGCCACCAGGGGACTTTAATCAGTCGGTTCGGATCAGGCAGGACTCTGTGACTCTTCTCTTTGCTCAGCTTCCTCTTCCTCTTCCAGGACGTAGCCGCCAGAGGGCTGGACCTTCCTCAAGTCACCTGGATCGTTCAGGTAAACGCACAGTCAGGATGGAAACCCACCAGAACCAGAACCGGGTTAGAGGTCCGTTCCTTCTGTGTTTCAGTACACTCCTCCCTCGTCAACTGCTGAGTACGTTCACCGAGTCGGCCGCACGGCTCGGATCGGAGGAAGTGGAAACAGCCTCCTCTTCCTCACTCCCGCTGAGGCCACCTTCATCACAGAGCTGGCCAATCACAACATCAGGTGGGCGGACCAACAGCTGCAGTCAGCCAATCACTGACCAGCACCCTCAGAAACACATCTGGTACCAGCATCACGGTATCCTGGTACTGTCTGAGAGAGACGGGCGGTAATGGGACCTCACTGCTGGTTCTGACTGGTTCTAACTGGTTCTGACTGGTTCTGACTGGTTTTAACTGGTTCTGACTGGTTTTAACTGGTTTTGACTGGTTCTAACTGGTTTTGACTGGTTCTGACTGGTTTTAACTGGTTTTGACTGGTTCTGACTGGTTTTAACTGGTTTTGACTGGTTCTGACTGGTTTTAACTGGTTTTGACTGGTTCTAACTGGTTCTGACTGGTTTTAACTGGTTCTGACTGGTTCTGACTGGTTTTAACTGGTTCTGACTGGTTCTGACTGGTTTTAACTGGTTCTGACTGGTTCTAACTGGTTCTGACTGGTTGCAGTGTCTCAGAGATGAAGCTGCAGGACGTTCTATCCTGTCTGATGAAGGACGATGCCTTCAAGGGGCGTGGGAAATACCACAGCCAGGTGGGTGGAGCCTTGGAGTGTAGCCTGACCTCTGACCTCAGTGGGAGGACCTCTAACAGTCCCATGTGTCCCCAGACGTCGCCCCAAGCGCTGCAGCAGGACATCAGGGAGCGCGCCACCGTCCTGCAGACACAGCTGGAGGACTTCGTTCACTCTGACGCCCGCTGGGTGCAGGCGGCTAAGAAAGGTACGCTGGTCACATGACCTGCTGGATATGTTGGTGCTGAGCTGTGATTGGCTGACGTGTTGCCGTGCTGCAGCGCTGCAGTCCTTCCTGCGGGCCTACACCACCTACCCCGCCCACCTGAAGCAGGTGTTCCACCTGCGGCGCCTCCACCTGGGTCACACCGCCAAGAGCTTCGGCCTGAGAGACGCTCCGCAGGGCCTGAGCCCCGGCCCGGCCCCCAGGGGCCACGGGGGCCCCTGGGACCGGGTCCGCAGCAGGAACCAGAACCAGGCCGGGAAACGGGCAGGAAACCTGAGGAAGAACCAGAACCAGAACCCGGGGAGGAAACGGTGAATGGCTGATCCTCCGTCTGATACTACATTACCCATAGTTCCCTGCTGCTGTTACTGTGAAAACTCACTTCCTCTGGTTCTGCTCTTCCTCTCTCAGGCTCCATCCGGGTCACAGGGAGGCGGTTCTGATCCGGTCAGAGTTCTCCAGCGGCTTGGAGGGAGGCGGGGCCAAGAAGAGGAGGAAGAGGGGCATCACTGAGGAAGAGGACTGATAATGAAGGTGGTTCTGAACAGAACCGTCTCGGCCCAAACCTCCAGAATCGCTCTGGTTCTGTCAGGCTGGACCGGACCAGCAGACTGGGTTTATCCTCAGAGTGAGGCATCGTGACGCAGAACATCTTTGATCAGATGAATTTTATTTACAATCAAATAAAAAACAGAAAAAAAGTTTCAGGATTTTATTTCTGCACCAAACACATTTCAGATCCGGACCGGTTCTGCAGAACCACAGGGGAGGAACCGGGTCAGAACCGTTTCAGAACAGGGCCTCCAGGTGGTTTGGATCCGGCTGATCAGGATCCAGGAGTTCTGATGGTCCGGTTGGTTCTACAGAACCAGACAAACCCAGAGCTTCAGCACAGAACCTTTTGGACCTTCAGGCTGCAGATCCACAGGTTCTGGTTCTGGTTCCAGACGATAGGCTCCTGTCCAATCAGAAAGCAGCTTTCTTTCCCCTTTGACCTGACCGCTGCAGTTCCAGAACCGCGCCCTCGGCTCCATGGAAACGGAAGGACGCCGGGCTGACATCACGGCGTCCAGGCCGCCCGGTCCGGTTTTAGAGACTGGGTCAGGTTCTGAAACTGACGGAGGACTAACGGTAGGTGGGCGCGGCCTCCGTGCAGGTAGGGGTCCATTGTGGGCGGGGCCAGAGGGAAGTGAGGTGGGAGGAGCATCCAACCAGCCGCAGCCAGCAGGTCCAAACCGGAAGCGGCCTGGCGCTTCCACTTGGTTCTGAAACGGAAATCCAGAGTTAGAACCGGTGTTACATCGATCCAGGTTCCCCTCAGGTCCGGTTCCCCCCCAGTTTAACCCAGGGAACTGATCCCCCAACCCAGCTTTAGGTTATGCTGCACTGAACGTCTAAATCTGCTCCTTGGTCGCATCGTTTCGGGCCTGCTACTGCCTCTAGTGGAGTGGGGTGGTAACACAACTAATATGATTACATTACTAATCAATACCATCAAGTCTTTATTATTTACTATTAATTCTGGCATTACTGGAACCGTAAAAGATAATTCTCTATTTCCCAAACTCACATTTCCAAATAAGATATGAGACTGCTGGCGGTCCGTCCCGCCCCTTCCTGTTTGCTGCAGCGAGGTCCTTCTCCCTCTGTGTGTGTGTGTGTGTGTGTGTGTGTGTGTGTGAGTGATGAGTGTGTGTGTGTGTGTGTGTGTGTGAGTGATGAGTGTGTGTGTGTGTGTGTGTGTGAGTGATGAGTGTGTGTGTGTGTGTGAGTGATGTGTGTGTGTGTGTGTGTGTGAGTGTGTGTGAGTGATGAGTGTGTGTGTGTGTGTGTGAGTGATGAGTGTGTGTGTGTGTGTGTGAGTGATGAGTGTGTGTGTGTGTGTGTGAGTGTGTGTGTGTGTGTGTGTGTGTGTGTGTGTGTGTGTGTGTGTGAGTGATGAGTGCGCAGTTGCAAAAACGTGAAAAAGTCAGAAACACGTTGTTTGAGCCTTCCCGGCGTCCATAGTTCTCCAGATGAGATGCGGAGCGAACCGGATCTGATGGGGAGACGCCTATCAACATGCCGGGTGGTTCCGATGGATCCAGAACCGACCGGGACTGAAATATGGTGAGGACGCATCAGCCAATCACATCGCAGGGGAACTTCCGGTTCTGACCCAGCAGAACTTCCGGTTGTACTCTAAAACCTCTAGGTTCGGTTTCCGAATTCGTGATTTTTATTTACACTTCCTGCTGGAACTGGGTCAGAACGGTTCTGACCCGGCTTACCTGCGGTTCTGGTACCAGGTCTTGACCTGCGTGTCGCTGAGCTGCAGGGACGCCGCGAGCTCCATCCGGTCCTGGACGTTGAGGTACTTCCGGTTCTGGAAGCTCCTCTCCAGCTGGGTCAGCTGCTGCTCGCTGAACGCTGTTCGGGCCTTCCGGACTTTCTTCAGGAGTCCCGGTTCCGGCCCAGCGTGGGCTGAGAGTGGACAGGTGGAGATGATGTCAGACCGGATCAGAACTTCAGCTGGTTCGGATGGGTTCTGTTTAAATATGACGATGGAACCAGTAAAAATAACCAGGTGATTAAGGTTCGGGTTAGACTGGACCGAGCTGCTCTGGGCCGGTTCTGCAGACACAAATTCTTCATCAAGAACGAAAACCGGTCCGGATTGATCCGGTCGCATCGAACCAGAACCGGACCGGAACCGGTCAGAAAACTGCAAAACCGAATTTTCCTCATCAAACTTTGAATTTTTATCTTTATAATTTTATCGCATTTCTGCCTCCAGAACCAGGAGGTCCATTAGAACCGAGCATTTCTGGTCGGAACCAGAACCAGGTCCATTTATCTGAACGGTAATTAAAATATCAGTTCGAATCAGAAGCGATCAGAATATTGATTATCACCAGATTGATGTGAAATAATTTTTATTCCATAAAGTGAAATTTAATAGAAAATTATTTATAATTGTGTTGAAATTGACATGAATCATTTTATGTTGAAAATATATTTTATATTTTTTATATTTAATCATAAATTCGATCAAAATGTGAAAAACATCAAATCTTCAAACTATTTTTTAAAGGACTAAATAAAAAGTATAAATTAATAAAATCGATCAGATTTGTTCCTGAATCTTTTCTGGATTTTTACCTGCGCTGTTTTCCGCCGGTCCAGGTCGGATCGGTTCGGCTCCCGGTTCGGGATGCCCCGGGTCAGAACAGAACCGGCAGTCCGCCAGGATGTCCCGGATCAGGAAGGAGGCGCCGAGGCAGCGGTGCCGGTGGGCCGGACCGGGCAGCGCCGCGCTCTCCCTGCGGGAAACAGGCTCCCTCTGCGGGAACGGAGGCTCCGGGAAGCCGCCGCGGAGCTCCGGAGGGTTTGGCCGGGAGAGGAGCGCTGCGGGCGGCCTGAGCGCCAGCAGCGAGTCGATGAGAAACCTGGAGCGTCCGGAGGCCGGGAGGTCCATGTCCGAGCGGAACCGGGAAAGTTCGATCACAG
>NC_088838.1:35486611-35531611 GCF_904066995.2 Poecilia reticulata
GGACCTCCAGTGGGCAAGCCCCGGTCCTGGAGGACCAGGGGGGGGAGTTATGGAGCTTTTTTGCCCGGGGTAGGGGCACCGAACCCCGGGTAGGAGCGCAGACATTTGGCAGCATCCCTGGATGTCTCCTTATGGCAGGGGACTTTGTCAAAAAAGCACAAGTCCCGTTCCGCCAAATGGCTATACCGTTCCACCAAATGGCTGGAACC
This sequence comes from Poecilia reticulata, assembly GCF_904066995.2. Lineage (NCBI taxonomy): Eukaryota > Metazoa > Chordata > Actinopteri > Cyprinodontiformes > Poeciliidae > Poecilia > Poecilia reticulata. The sequence continues at coordinate 35,486,821 of NC_088838.1, forward strand.
CAAGCCCGGGGCAGGCACCCGGACCCGGGAAGAGGCTCAGACATTTGGTGGAATCCCTGGACGTCTCCTTATGGCTCATGCCCCTGGTAAGGCAGCCATCTGGCAGCATTACCCCATGTTTCTGTATGTCCTGACATCCGGCAGCATTACCCCCTGATTCCGTATGTCCGGACCTGGCTGGACGATCCTCGATGTCATAAGCACTATGAGCCAAGGCAAGCCACATGGCTTGAGCGGTGTTGCGGTTCATGGTTCCCCCACTTGCAATGGATGCCTAATGGTTGGGGGTTCAAATCCCAGGGCGACGTTGATGATGATGATGATGGGGAGCGGAGCCGGAGCCCTCAATGAAAACCATTAAATTACAGGAGGCACTTCTGATTAAAGACATCCCTTTCGTGGTCAGACGTGGTTTGGGTCAGACTAACCACAAGACCATTCGAGCCACATTTTACATTATTAAATAATAAAAAAAGAACATCTTGCTTTGAACCTGCCATTCCCCGGCAGCAAGTCCTGCTGCAAGATGTCAGCCATTTCGAGAGAGCAATGTTTCGAAATGGCTGACATTTTGCAGCAAAGAGATGTCTCTCGAAACGGCTGACATCTTGCAGCAGAGTGGGATGTTTTGAAATGGCTGACATCTGTTTGCTGCAGGATGTAAGCCATTTCGAAATATCCCACTCTGCTGCAAGATGTCAGCCATTTCGAGAGAGCGATATTTCGAAATGGCTGACATTTTGCAGCAGAGTGGGATGTTTTGAAATGGCTGTAATTTTCACTAAGAGAAAAATGAACAATTTCCAAAAAAGAGAACATGATTAACTTTAATAAACAAACACTGAAAATCTAAAAAACTATGTACAATATAATATAAAATATATAAAACACACACACACACTATTTACAAACTAAAATATAACACACACTGCAAAAATTCTAAAACTATTTACAAACAATTAAATTTAACAACTATAAAACACACACACACTGCAAAAATTCTAAAACTATTTACAAACAATTAAATTTAACAACTATAAAACACACACACACAGCAAAAATCTAAACTATTTACAAATCACTTTTTATCCCGGCTGACGTTGCGCGTGCGCAACGTCAGAAGGGGGCTTGATTTCCTCCTCCTCTGCCCTCTTCCTCGTCCTCTCGTAATTGGGGGAACGCGGGACCTCAATAAAGGGACCCGCCGAAACAGAGGAGAGGGGTCCGGTTGTTCGGCGGTGGAGGGGCCGGGTTTCTCGGCGGCGGTGGAGGGGCCGGGTTTCTCGGCGGCGGTGGAGGGGCCGGGTTGCTCGGCGGCGGTGGAGGGGCCGGGTTGCTCGGCGGCGGTGGAGGGGCCGGGTTTCTCGGCGGCGGTGGAGGGGCCGGGTTTCTCGGCGGCGGTGGAGGGGCCGGGTTTCTCGGCGGCGGTGGAGGGGCCGGGTTGCTCGGCGGCGGTGGAGGGGCCGGGTTGCTCGGCGGCGGTGGAGGGGCCGGGTTGCTCGGCGGCGGTGGAGGGGCCGGGTTGCTCGGCGGCGGTGGAGGGGCCGGGTTGCTCGGCGGCGGTGGAGGGGCCGGGTTGTTCGTCCTCCGGAGTGGGTGCAGCGGCGGCGGCGGCTTCTCGGCCCTCCTGCACGTCCAAGGACATCTCCGTCTCGGGCACGGACGACTGGGTGGTCTCTGTGAGAGACGACGGGGTGGGCTCTGTGGAGTGCGTGCTATATGAGCACGCCGTGCCCTCCGTCGTCTCGGACGCACAGGAGGACGCGGGTGGGTCGCTGCTGAGGGAACCAACGTTTCCCTCCGAGGAGTCGGAGGGATGCTGGAGCGCCATGCTCTGTAAGGTGACAAGAAGGTTTCAAACGTGAGAAAATTGGAGGAAGCAGTAGTACCGTTTGGGAGAAGCTGTGAAAGCTGCAGAATGGCCTGCCATTTCGCAGCTTTCGCAGCTGCTGCCAAATGGCTTCGAGGCAGGTAAGTAACCCAGGTAAGTCTAGGAGAGAGAGATGAGAACCCACCCTAGTCCTCTTTCGCGGAGTATCCACCTCCGACTCCTCCGTCTCCGACTCAACCACCGCCGCCGCTCTCTGAAATGAGAAAAAACAACAGTGAGTAGGGTGTGCGAGATGGAAAGAGCCATTCGGCAGCAGCCGAGAAAGCTCCCGAATGGCCAGCCATCCGGGAGCTTTCTCAGCTGCTGCCCAATGGCTTCGAGGCAGGTAAGTAAGTCTACGAGAGATAAAAACACCCACCTTTTTTCTTGGAGTCTCAAACTCCTCCGACTCCTGAACGGACGACGACGACAACGACGCCGCCGCCGCCGCCGCTGCTGCTGCTGCTGCAGCAGTGTCCTCCGCCGGCACCACCACCGCTCCCTGAAATGTAAAAAGAACATCGATTTGGTTGTGCGACATGGAAGGAGCCATCCGGCAGCAGCCGAGAAAGCTCCCGAATGGCCAGCCATCCGGGAGCTTTCTCAGCTGCTGCCGAATGGCCAGCCATCCGGGAGCTTTCTCAGCTGATGCCGAATGGCCAGCCATCCGGGAGCTTTCTCAGCTGATGCCGAATGGCCAGCCATCCGGGAGCTTTCTCAGCTGATGCCGAATGGCTTCGAGGAGGCAGGTAAGTGAGGCAGGTAAGTCGAGGGACACGTGAAAACCCACCTTTTGGGAAGATGGGGATTTCCCCCACCTCTTCCCGGGGTCGGTGAGGCTGTCGAACGTTTTACGGATCGCCGCGAGCTGGCTGCAGGACCTGTCGACGGCGTAGTATTTCTCCGCCGTCGACACGTCGTGGCACATCACTGAGGAGATAACCATTCGCTCATCCGGGGGCAGGTGATCCCTCGCCTTCTGAAAATAAGGCAAGTTAACAACATTTCCTCGTTACCGTTATTAAACGCAAAACGTTAGATAATCACTTACGTAGGTGGCGATGGACGTCCTAATATCGGTCACCGTCGGGGTGCCGGGCAAGCCCAAGTTGGCCCACTCCCTCTGCATGGGCAACAGGAGCTTGCAGCACTGCTTGTTGGCCTCGGTGAAGATAACAAGGTCCGTCTTCGGATGGAGTCTGGCACGGATGGCGAGCCACCTCTCCACCCACCCAAACTCCTCCTGGGTCAGGTACACCTTGGCCGAGCCGAAGGCTCGGTTCGTCTTATGTTCCTTAACCTTTTGGGAGGGAGAGAGAGAGAGAGAGGGGGTTGGGTTCCTCCCTGCCATTCCACGGCAGGACTCGCTGCTGCGGGATGTCCGCAGCAGCGAGTGATGATCCCAGATGGCAGCATGAACACTACATCCTTCGACCTACGTTTATGAGGAAGCCCTCGTCCAGCTCCTCATCCCTCGTATCCCTGGCCTCGGCGACCTCCAGAACCGTCATGTTCTGGAGGACGCCTGTCCTGTGGCCGTACACACAGGAGAGGTAGAGGGCGAGGAGCGCGTGGAACCTCCTCACGTCATCCCACGTTAGGAACTTCTCCAGGGTGTCTGAAAAGAGGAGGAAAAAAATTTCAAGGAAACCCATTAAAAGGCCTGGACACAGGTACGAGACACACACACACACACACACACACACACACACACACACACACACACTCGAGGTGACAAAAGTCTATCTCACCAAGGACGCAGAGGATCTCCTCCCGGCACCTGGCCCGGCAAGCGCGGAGGTGACGCTTGGGGACCAGGTGCCTCAGCTTCGCCCTCTTGACCATGATCTGCCTGACCGCCACCCTTCGACCCAGGCCGGAGACTGCTGTGCACAGGGCCCTGTGCACAGCAACCAGGGTGCGCTTGGACACCCGGGAGGTGGGCGGAGGGGTCTCCCGGAAGTACCTCAGGAACTCCATTACATTTACATGGTAATGTTTCACCGTGGTGACCGCCATGCCGCACCTCCTCAGGTGTTCCGGCCATCTGCTCCGGAGGAAAAAAACGGTAAGAGTTAAACGAGAGGACACCAAAAAACATTCGCCAGCGTACGTCGGAGAGGGCCTTACTGATATATCCTGCGCACGTTATTCAAAGCTTTCCACGTGGAGGACCACTTCCCGCCATCCGCCAGGAAGCTGATGAACCGGTGGATCCTAGCAAGCTTGGAGCCCTGGTTCTCCTTCTGCTTCCTCCCATGGCTGGAGCCCTTCAGGTGATCCCAAAAGGACTCCATGTACCGGACTGCATACAAGAAATTTGAGAAGGTAAGTAAGGAAAGATTCGGGCAAGCACGGACGGACGGACAGACGTGACTCACAGACTGCCGGCGGGAGGGAGCGGAATCGATCCAGGACTCCAGCTTTGCTGCCACCTGCCTCCTGGTTGGGCGGGAGGTCCCCGTCGTCCTCGGAAGAGGTCTCCGGCTGGGTGGCGGGTGGAGGGAGGTCAGGCAGTCCCGCGGACTGAAGCTTCTGAAGACGAGAGAAAAAAAACAAATGAATTGACTCATTGAAAATGCATTTTTAGGTGCTGCAATTTGCAAGCAGCAGGCCCTCCTTCCAGATGGCGGACATTCCGCAGCAGCGGGGCCTGCTGCGGAATGTCCGCCATCTGGAAGGAGGGCCTGCTGCTGCGGAATGTCCGCCATCTGGAAGGCGGACATTCTGCAGCAGCAGGCCCTCCTTCCAGATGGCGGACATTCCGCAGCAGGGCCTGCTGCTCGCAAACGGCAGCAGGAGGAGAACTCGCAGCCGGAAGTCAGTACTGCCCGGAAGGAAAAGACAGGTAGGTAACGTAGGTCATTGACTGTGGGAATGAATGAATGTCACATACCTGCTCCAGGTACTTGACCCGGTTGTCTTGCTTTTTCAGGGTCTTGGCCTGGACCCTGACTTTTCTTCGCAGCCGCTTCAGTTCGTCCTCCAGCACCTTGCAGTTGCCGCAGGTGGCCGGCGGCGAGGTGCAGGACGCTCCCTCCCTCGCGTCCTCCTCCTCGGGCAGGAGGTCCAGGGAGGACGTCATGGCGGGGTCCGGATTAGTGGCCCTCAGGTCCCTGAGTTGCTTGATCGTCAGGTCCCTCTTGACCCCGTCGATGACCTTCTTGAGCTCACCCGCCTCCATCTCAGGATGGCCCGTCTCGGAGAGATGTGTGTCTAGCCGAGACCGGGCGTATCCACATCCTTCGATGGGGCAGGTGAGCCCCCGGATATTGACCCTGTTTGAACCATAGTTCAAAAGGATCTTCCTCTCCTCTGCATTTTTAACAAAGTGTCTTGTTATCAAATGCTTGCCCAGATACCGATAATTGAAAAGGCAAATGGGGCACTCAGCCAGTGACTTGGGTGGGGCCATGTTCAATGATCTCTGTCTGTGGATGAAAAATTAAAGATAAATAACACTACTAAATAAAGCTAGTAAGTATCCCATTTTTAAGTGTTGGAAAAGGCTGTCAGCTACAGGATAGCTTGCTACCACCACATGCGCTAGCTAGCGCACGTGGCTAGCTAGCTAGCTAGCTAGCTAGCTCGGTGGCGGACATCTTGCAGCAGCAAGCAGCTACTGCAGAATGGTGGACATTCTGCAGCAGAGAGCCCTGCTGCAGAATGGCGGACATATTGCAGCTACACGCAGCTACTGCAGAATGGTGGACATTCTGCAGTAGCTGCTCTCTGCTGCAGAATGTCCAGCATTCTGCAGCACAGAGCCCTGCTGCAGAATGGCGGACATATTGCAGCTGCACGCAGCTACTGCAGAATGGTGGACATTCTGCAGTACCTGCTCTCTGCTGCAGAATGTCCAGCATTCTGCAGCAGAGAGCCCTGCTGCAGAATGGCGGACATTCTGCAGCAGAAAGCCCTGCTGCAGAATGCTGGACCTCCTGCAGTAGCTGGCTGCTTGCTGCTACAAGATGGCGGCCGCCACGCGGTGGCATGGCCAGCCAGCCAGCCAGCCAGCCAGCCAGCCAGCAAGCAAGCAAGCAAGCAAGCAACCAAGCAACCAAGCAAGCAACCAAGCAAGCAAGCACATGTAAGACAGTCAAAGCTAGCTAGCTAGCTAGCTAGCTAGCTAGCTAGCTAGCTACCGTGGTGGCGGACATCTTGCAGCAGCAAGCAGCTACTGCAGAATGTCCACCATTCTGCAGCAGAGAGCCCTGCTGCAGAATGGCGGACATTCTGCAGCAGAAGCCCTGCTGCAGAATGCTGGACCTCCTGCAGTAGCTGGCTGCTTGCTGCTACAAGATGGCGGCCGCCACGCGGTGGCATGGCCAGCCAGCCAGCCAGCCAGCCAGCCAGCAAGCAAGCAAGCAAGCAAGCAAGCAAGCAACCAAGCAACCAAGCAAGCAAGCACATGTAAGACAGTCAAAGCTAGCTAGCTAGCTAGCTAGCTAGCTAGCTAGCTACCGTGGTGGCGGACATCTTGCAGCAGCAAGCAGCTACTGCAGAATGTCCACCATTCTGCAGCAGAGAGCCCTGCTGCAGAATGGCGGACATTCTGCAGCAGAAAGCCCTGCTGCAGAATGCTGGACCTCCTGCAGTAGCTGGCTGCTTGCTGCTACAAGATGGCGGCCGCCACGCGGTGGCATGGCCAGCCAGCCAGCCAGCCAGCCAGCCAGCAAGCAAGCAAGCAAGCAAGCAAGCAAGCAACCAAGCAACCAAGCAAGCAAGCACATGTAAGACAGTCAAAGCTAGCTAGCTAGCTAGCTAGCTAGCTAGCTAGCTACCGTGGTGGCGGACATCTTGCAGCAGCAAGCAGCTACTGCAGAATGTCCACCATTCTGCAGCAGAGAGCCCTGCTGCAGAATGGCGGACATTCTGCAGCAGAAAGCCCTGCTGCAGAATGCTGGACCTCCTGCAGTAGCTGGCTGCTTGCTGCTACAAGATGGCGGCCGCCACGCGGTGGCATGGCCAGCCAGCCAGCCAGCCAGCAAGCAAGCAAGCAAGCAAGCAACCAAGCAACCAAGCAAGCAACCAAGCAAGCAAGCACATGTAAGACAGTCAAAGCTAGCTAGCTAGCTAGCTAGCTAGCTAGCTAGCTAGCTAGCTACCGTGGTGGCGGACATCTTGCAGCAGCAAGCAGCTACTGCAGAATGTCCACCATTCTGCAGCAGAGAGCCCTGCTGCAGAATGGCGGACATTCTGCAGCAGAAAGCCCTGCTGCAGAATGCTGGACCTCCTGCAGTAGCTGGCTGCTTGCTGCTACAAGATGGCGGCCGCCACGCGGTGGCATGGCCAGCCAGCCAGCCAGCCAGCAAGCAAGCAAGCAAGCAAGCAACCAAGCAACCAAGCAAGCAACCAAGCAAGCAAGCACATGTAAGACAGTCAAAGCTAGCTAGCTAGCTAGCTAGCTAGCTAGCTAGCTAGCTAGCTACCGTGGTGGCGGACATCTTGCAGCAGCAAGCAGCTACTGCAGAATGTCCACCATTCTGCAGCAGAGAGCCCTGCTGCAGAATGGCGGACATTCTGCAGCAGAAAGCCCTGCTGCAGAATGCTGGACCTCCTGCAGTAGCTGGCTGCTTGCTGCTACAAGATGGCGGCCGCCACGCGGTGGCATGGCCAGCCAGCCAGCCAGCCAGCCAGCCAGCCAGCCAGCCAGCCAGCCAGCCAGCCAGCCAGCAAGCAAGCAAGCAAGCAAGCAACCAAGCAACCAAGCAAGCAACCAAGCAAGCAAGCACATGTAAGACAGTCAAAGCTAGCTAGCTAGCTAGCTAGCTAGCTAGCTAGCTAGCTACCGCGGTGGCGGACATCTTGCAGCAGCAAGCAGCTACTGCAGAATGGTGGACATTCTGCAGCAGAGAGCCCTGCTGCAGAATGTCCACCATTCTGCAGCAGAAAGCCCTGCTGCAGAATGCTGGACCTCCTGCAGTAGCTGGCTGCCTGCTGCTACAAGATGGCGGCCGCCACGCGGTGGCATGGCCAGCCAGCCAGCCAGCCAGCCAGCCAGCAAGCAAGCACATGTAAGACGGTTAAAAATTCGAAGGATTAATGGTTTAAAAGTTGCATTAACTGAGACTTTACACATTTAAAAAAAAGTTTCTTTATAAAAACGTTTTCCAGCTGCTCCAGGGTAGCTTGCTAGCTCGCGCTAGCCAGCCACCACGTGCCCTGCAGGGGTACAGCCACCAAGCTACCCTGGAGCCCACACCTTTTTCCACACGGTTAAGATTTCATGCTTTAAGTTACCTTAACTTGACATGGTATTAAAGTTGCTTTTTAAACCCGCTTCTGTTCTTACTATAAATAAAAACTTACCTTCAATAGTTGTTTTCGTGTCTCCTGTGCTCCTATCTCCTAATGTCTGCTCCTCTCTGTCGCCGTCGAGCACTGAAGTCAGCCGCAGATTGCTGCACTCTGGCCACCTGGTATCAATTAACAGGTAACTCCCTTGGGAGGGGCAAGGGGCGGGACTTCGCCATCCAGCAGCAGGAGTGTCTGCTGCGGGATGTCAGGCCATTCGGGAGCATGCTGCTCAATGTCTACATTGCTTGCTAGGAGGTCATAAGCCCTGGGAGCACAGAGAACCGACATGGCTTCAGCGGTGCAGCGGTTTAAGGTGTCTGTCTCTTAGTGAATCACACAACACTATTCTCAGGGGTTCGAATCCCGGGGTGGAATCGGTCAACCACTCAAACTACTCCGCTAAGCTACAGGGGTCCAGTTGGTGGTTGACTACCGCACTGAGAAGCTCCAGCTGTGCTTTGTGCTGTGCTCTGCAGGATTTAAGCCACAAGAATATTCGAGCCACTGCAGCCGGAGCCACTTTTGACATTTTAATAAAAATAAAATAATAAAATAAAAAAAACAAACAAACCTTGCTTTTCAGGTGGCGGCGGCGGCCATTCGGAAGCAAGCAGCGAGTTCTGCTGCTGCTGCAGGATGGCTGGTGATCGTTGGTTACCGCATCAATTTCGGTGACGCAGCTCGGTGAGAATTGGTTATTGTGGAAGCGGCACGAGTCCCGTTCCGCCGAATGGCCGGACCGTGTCCCGCCGAATGGCTGGAACCCAAGCCGGGGGAAGGCGCACGGACCCCGGGTAGGGGCTCAGACATTTGGCGGAATCCCTGGGCGTCTCCTTATGGCAGGAGACACGGTCAAAATAGCACGAGTCCCGTTCCAAATCCCGTTCCACCGAATGGCCGGACCGTCCCACCGAATGGCTGGAACCCAAGCCGGGGGCAAGGCGTCCGGACCCGGGTGTGGGCTAAGACAATCGGCAGCATCCCTGGGCGTCTCCTTATGTCTCGCGCCCCTGGGAATGCTCCGGCTTGGGGTTGTCAATCGTGTGGCTCCTGTAACTTGGCGGCTCATTTTCAGGCTCCTTCATAAATGAGTCTGGCACAGCAAAGAGTGGAACCTAAATCGGGAGCAATTTATTCAACATGACTCCTGTGGCTTGGTGGGGATTTTTAGCCTCCCTCCCTCTTAACGAGTCCAGGTACTCTGAAAAGTCTCTCTCTCTCTCGGTCTCTCTCTCGGATTTTTTTCGGCACCACCACTGACGGCTCCTGTAGTCTGGTGATTTGCATCGACCGGGAGAAGGAGATGCTGATGCTCCTGTAGTCTGGTGATTTACATCGACGAGGAGAAGGAGGAGATGCTGATGATACTCCATGTCGATGTCTAAATTACTTGCTATGTGCTAACGTGTGCTAACGGCAAAGGCACGTGGCTGGAGTGGTGCAGCGGTGCAGTTTATGGTTCCCCAACTCACAATGAATGGCAGCCCCGTCTTTCACGGTCGGGGATCGAATCCCAGGGCTGCGTAGGCGAGGCACTCGCGACGAAAGCCGCTAAACTACAGGACCCATGTGTACAAAAGCACAGCTGGCTGGCCCCTCGCTTCAGCAGGTGGCGAAAGCAGTACACCGGAGATTGCCTCGCTCTGTATACCGTGACACTAATTGAGCCACCGCTCCGGCCAATTCTTTTTTCCACATGGTATCGGGGAGGGGAGGAGCTAGCTAGCTAGCTAGCCCGCTGCAATTGGCTGGACATTTGGAAGCATCGATAAATGACTCCAGATGGCTGGACATTTGGAGGTCATAACCACTATGAGCAAAGATAACCCACATGGCTCCTGTAGTCTAGTGGTTTAGCTGCCCGCTCTCCGCCCCAGAGACCCGGGTTCGCTTCCCGCTGGCTGCAGAAAGCCTTTTGTTTTTTTTGCAAAGTCCCGTTCCGCCAAATGGCTGGACCGTCCCACGAAATGGCTGGACCCTCCCCGGGATTCGGACGCCCTCAGCCCCGCAACAAGTTGTCAAAAATACCCCTTGCCTGGTTCTCCGGAACCGGGACCGGCCCCCGGACCCTCCGCCGGACCGGCCCCGGTCCTGGAGGACCGGGGGGGGGAGTTATGGAGCTTCTTTCCCCGGGGTAGGTGCACCGGACCCCGGGTAGGAGCTCAGACATTTGGCGGAATCCCTGGACGTCTCCTTATGGCAGGGGACTTGGTCACAAAGGCACGAGTCCCCTTCCGCCGGATGGCTAGACCGTTCCACCAAATGGCTGTAACTCAAGCCGGGGGAAGGCACCCGGACCCGGGAAGGGGCTCGGACATTCGGCAGCATACCCGGGCGTCTCCTTATGGCAGGGGACTTTGTTAAAACGGCCATACGGCAGCATCCCCCTATGCTCCCATATGGCCGGCCCCTCCCTCCCCAACAAAAGGGCTCAGGAATGGAAACTCGCTCCCCTTTCGTTCCTGGGACCCTCCCCCACCGGCCCGAATCCAACCCCCACCCGACCTAGGCTCCCAAAGGACTTTTCGGGCTGGATTACACTCGCAGACATACGGCAGCAAAACACGATCTCGCCTTATGGCGACCCGGTTCTCCGGTACCGGGACCGCCCGAGGCGATAACGGACACCGGGCTTCCGTTAAGGGCGCCCCCGCACGACCTCTGCTCCGAACCCCGCGGCTCTGGGACCTCGGGAAAGCAGAAACCCCAACCCTAGTCCGCGACATACGGCAGCATGGCCTTGTGCTCCCAACTGGCTGGCCCCTCCCTCCCCAACCAAAGGGCTCAGGAATGGAAACTCGCTACCTTTACGTTCCTTGGACCCTCCCCCACCGGCCCGAATCCGAACCGCACCCGACCTGCGCTCTCACAGGATTTTTCAGGCTCAAACACACTTGCAGACATACGGCAGCATTACCTTAGGCTCCCATATGTCAGGCCCGCCAAATGATTACGGACGTCCTGACATTTGGGAGCATGATTCCATATGTCCGGACCTCGATGTCATAAGCACTACGAGCGAAGGCAACCCACATGGCTTGAGCGGTGCTGCGGTTCATGGTCCCCCCACTTGCAATGGATTGCTGCCCCGTGATGGTTGGGGATCGAATCCCGGGGTGGAATTGGTCAACCACTCAAACTACTCCGCTAAGCTACAGGAGTCCAGTTCGCTTCTACCGCACTTAGAAGCTCCAGCTCCTCTGCATCTGTTCTCCTTGCTGTATACCACAAGAGTATTCGAGCCACTGCTTCAGCCACTTCTTTTTTACACATTGTATGAAAGAGCTAGCGAGCTTAGCTAACTAGCCCGCTGCAATTGGCTGGACATTTGGAAGCATCGATAAATGATTCCAGATGGCTGGACATTTGGAGGTCATAACCACTATGAGCAAAGATAACCCACATGGCTCCTGTAGTCTAGTGGTTTAGCTGCCCGCTCTCCGCCCCAGAGACCCGGGTTCGCTTCCCGCTGGCTGCAGAAAGCCTTTTGTTTTTTTTGCAAAGTCCCGTTCCGCCAAATGGCTGGACCGTCCCACGAAATGGCTGGAACCCAAGCCGGGGGCAAGGCGTCCGGACCCGGGTGTGGGCTAAGACATTCGGCAGCATCCCTGGGCGTCTCCTTATGTCTCGCGCCCCTGGGAATAATGCAGCCGTCCGGCAGCATTACCCCCTGATTCCGTATGTCCGGAGGAGGGTTCGGTTCTATTCGTTTCCGGCTTGGGGTTGTCAATCGTGTGGCTACTGTAGCTTGGTGGGTCATTCAGGCTACTTCGTAGACGAGTGAGTGAGTGAGTCTGGCACAACAAAAAGCGTGACCTCATTCGCGAGCAATTTATTCGACATGACTCCTGTAGTCTGGTGATTTTCTTGGTTTCCAGAAATGAGGATCGAGGAGGAGGAGGAGGAGGAGGAGGAGCAGATGCTGATGCTCCATGACGATGTCTAAATTACTTGCTATCAGGTGTGCTAACGGCAAAGGCACATGGCTGGAGCGGTGCAGCGGTTTATGGTGCTCCAACTCGCAATGAATGGCAGCCCCGTCTTTCACGGTCGGGGATCGAATCCCAGGGCTGCGTAGGCGAGGAACTCGCCACGAAAGCCGCTAAACTACAGGACCCATGTGTACAAAAGCACAGCTGGCCGGCCCCTCGCTTCAGCAGGTGGTCGTAGCAGTTCACCGGAGATTGCCTCGCTCTGTATACCGTGACACTAATTGAGCCACCGCTCCGGCCAATTCTTTTTCCACATGGTATCGGGGAGGGGAGGAGCTAGCGAGGCTAGCCCGCTGCAATTGGCTGGACATATGGAAGCATCGATAAATGATTCCAGATGGCTGGACATTTGGAAGCATCGATAAATGATTCCAGATGGCTGGACATTTGGAGGTCATAAGCACTATGAGCCAAGACAACCCACATGGCTCCTGTAGCTTAGTGGTTTAGCTGCCCGCTCTCCGCCCCAGAGACCCGGGTTCGCTTCCCGCTGGCTGCAGAAAGCCTTTTGTTTTTTTTGCAAAGTCCCGTTCCGCCAAATGGCTGGACCGTCCCACCGAATGGCTGGACCCTCCCCGGGACTCGGACGCCCTCAGCCCCGCAGCAAGTTGTCAAAAATACCCCTTGCCTGGTTCTCCGGAACCGGGACCGGCCCCCGGACCCTCCGCCGGACCGGCCCCGGTCCTGGAGGACCGGGGGGGGGAGTTATGGAGCTTTTTTGCCCGGGGTAGGGGCACCGAACCCCGGGTAGGGGCTCGGACATTTGGCAGCATCCCTGGGCGTCTCCTTATGGCTCGTGCCCCTGGTAAGGCAGACATCCGGCAGCATCCCAGTATGCTCCCAAATGGCCGGCCCCTCCCTCCCCAACCAAAGGGCTCAGGAATGGAAACTCGCTCCCCTTTCATTCCTTGGACCCTCCCCCACCGGCCCGAATCCGAACCGCACCCGACCTAGGCTCCCAAAGGACTTTTCGGGCTGGATTACACTCGCAGACATACGGCAGCAAAACACGATCTCGCCTCATGGCGACCCGGTTCTCCGGTACCGGGACCGCCCGAGGCGATAACGGACACCGGGCTTCCGTTAAGGGCGCCCCCGCACGACCTCTGCTCCGAACCCCGCGGCTCTGGGACCTCGGGAAAGCAGAAACCCCAACCCTAGTCCGCGACATACGGCAGCATGGCCTTGTGCTCCCAACTGGCTGGCCCCTCCCTCCCCAACCAAAGGGCTCAGGAATGGAAACTCGCTACCCTTCCGTTCCTTGGACCCTCCCCCACCTGCCGGAATCAGAACCGCACCCGACCTGCGCTCTCACAGGATTTTTCAGGCTCAAACACACTCGCAGACATACGGCAGCATTCCCGTATGCTCCCATATGGCGACCCGGTTCTCCGGTACCGGGACCGCACGAGGCGATACCGGACCCCGGGCCTTCGTTAAGGGGCCCCCGCACGACCTCTGCTCCGAACCCCGCGGCTCTGGGACCTCGGAAAACCCAAAACCCCAACCCCAGCCACCTAAGGGTTTCCCAAGGTTCTCGCATGGCTTTTTATACAGAGTTCCGCTTCCGGATCGGTCCCCACATGAGGGGTCCCGTCGACCGACCGCCCGGTCGACGGGACCCACGCCGGGGAACCCCCGGACCCGCGGGAGAGCCTGCCGTTCGTTCGTTCGTTCGTTCGTTCACCTCTGGCGCTTGACCTTTTTGACCTGCAGACCTGCGACATACGGCAGCATCCCATTATGCTCCCATATGGCCGGCCCCTCCCTCCCCAACCAAAGGGCTCAGGAATGGAAACTCGCTACCCTTCCGTTCCTGGGACCCTCCCCCACCGGCCCGAATCAGAACCGCACCCGACCTAGGCTCCCACAGCTTTTTTCAGGCTGGATTACACTTGCAGACATACGGCAGCAAAACACGATCTCGCCTCATGGCGACCCGGTTCTCCGGTACCGGGACCGCACGAGGCGATAACGGACACCGGGCTTCCGTTAAGGGGCCCCCACACAACCTCTGCTCTGAACCCCGCGGCTCTGGGACCTCGGGAAAGCCGAAACCCCAACCCTAGTCCGCGACATACGGCAGCATCCCCGTATGCTCCCAACTGGCTGGCCCCTCCCTCCCCAACCAAAGGGCTCAGGAATGGAAACTCGCTACCCTTCCGTTCCTTGGACCCTCCCCCACCGGCCCGAATCCGAACCGCACCCGACCTGCGCTCTCACAGGATTTTTCAGGCTCAAACACACTCGCAGACATACGGCAGCATGACACGATCTCGCCTTATGGCGACCCGGTTCTCCGGAACCGGGCCGCCCGAGGCGATACCGGACCCCGGGCTTTCGTTAAGGGCGCCCCCGCCCGACCTCTGCTCCGAACCCCGCGGCTCTGGGACCTCGGGAAACACAAAACCCAAACCCTAGCCACCTCAGGGTTTCCCAAGGTTCTCGCATGGCTTTTTATACATAGTACCGCTTCCGGCTCGGTCCCTACACGAGGGGTCCCGTCGACTGGCGACTGGACCCACGCCGGCAAACCCCCGGACCCGCGGGAGCCCACCGTTCACCTCTGGTGCTTGACCTTTTGGCCTGCAGACCTGCGACATCCGGAAGCATTCCCTTAGGCTCCCATCTGTCTGGCCCGTACCCTCTTAACCAAAGGGCTCAGGAATGGAAACTCGCTACCCTTTTAATCCTGGGACCCTCCCCCACCGGCCCGAATCCGAACCGCACCCGACCTAGGATCCCTCCCACAGCTTTTTTCAGGCTCAAACACACTCGCAGACATTTGGCAGCAAACGTCGATCTCGCCTTATGGCCGGAATCACCACCCCACGAGGTCAAGGGTCGACCCCTCAACCGGTCCTCCTTCCCATCACCCGATGCCTCCGTATGGCAAAAGCGCTTCCCCAAGGCCCTCCCGGGACCCCGCCCCACCTCTGAGCCCACCCGCACCCGAACTGCGCTCCCACA
This sequence comes from Poecilia reticulata, assembly GCF_904066995.2. Lineage (NCBI taxonomy): Eukaryota > Metazoa > Chordata > Actinopteri > Cyprinodontiformes > Poeciliidae > Poecilia > Poecilia reticulata. The sequence goes on from NC_088838.1 coordinate 35,501,953, forward strand.
GCTCTTCTCAGGCTCAAACACACTCGCAGACATTTCGCAGCATAACACAATCTCGCATTATGGCTGGATTAACGACCCCACGAGGTCAAGGGTCGACCCCTCGACCGGTCCTCCTTCCGGTCGACCGATGCCTCCATATGGCAAAAGGGCCCCCCCGCGGCCCCCCCGCGGCCCCCCCCGGGACCCCGCCCCACCTCGGAGCCCACCCCCACCTCAATCCGGCCTTTGGAGACCCTTTCCGTTTCGCCCTCACCCCATATGGCCGGAATGAGCCCAAACGGCTACACCCCAGCGATCAGAGAAAATGGAAAACACCTGGCTCTTCAAAAACAAATACTGGAGCTCCCCCAAGTGTGTCTGGAGCCACACTACACATCCTCCCGAATGGCGAAAACTGATCCCGTATTCCCCATGCAAATGCTGCAGAATGGCTGGGTCTTGACACCTGACATCCGGAAGCAAGTTCCGCCATGGCGCAGCATTCTCAACCCAAGTCAGGGCCGAGGGCTCTAACCCTAACCCTAACCCTAACCCTAACCCTAACCCTAACCCTAACCCTAACCCTAACCCTAACCCTAACCCTTACCCTAACCCTTACCCTAACCCTAACCCTAACCCTAACCCTAACCCTAACCCTAACCCTAACCCTAACCCTAACCCTAACCCTAACCCTTACCCTAACCCTAACCCTAACCCTAACCCTAACCCTAACCCTACCCTACCCTACCCTACCCTACCCTAACCCTAACCCTTACCCTAACCCTAACCCTACCCTAACCCTAACCCAACTGGAGAACGGTTGGACGACGTGGTCGTCGTCCACGTTTCCGTGGTCCAAACAGGGACTGGGATTGGGGTGGTCCTCCGGGCTGGATGGCGAGTGCTCCCTTCTCCTCTAGAAGGAGAAATCAGTTCCCCTACCCTAACCCTAACCCTAACCCTTTCAGCCATTTTAAAAGTAGCTGCATATATAGTGTAATCATTCATTACAATGATTATCTCATTTATAATAGGCACAAATATATAATATCAACATATCAGTATATAATTACATAATATATTTACCATTATCACAACAATACATCTTATAATAATTTGATGCAACTGCGAACTATGATCAAAGCATAACTGCCAGCTGGAGAAGATTTGCATAGCGAGGGGAAAGAATCTGCAACATCCAGAGTTGCACGGTACCCTTTCGAAGACCATGGAACCTGCATTTGATTGGTGGCAGGAGAAGGCATGCTTTGCATGCAAAAACTGTAAACAATAGTGCAAAAACCAAAGACTGGAGAGAAGCAGTCGAGACTTCTTCTGTAGAAAGATGAGTTACAAATGATAATTATTTACTACAACGAGCAAGATCAATACAGAAAAAGTGTTACTACCGTCGACTCCCATCTTTTGTTGGACATTTTAGCATGGTCTGGCTATCAATAAAAAAATGTTTTACATTACACAGGAAAACACACGCCAAAAAAAAACTAAGTTGGAAAATAAATCGCAACACACTTTACACTGGAACTAATAATAAAAATATAATAAATAAATAAATAAACAAACAAATAAATAAATAAACAATTAGGGAAAATAAACAAGAGAGACATAGTCCCTCCAGCGTGTCCTTCCCTGAGCCGTCCTCAAGGTGGGACGTGCCCGGAACACCTGACCAGAGAGGCGACGCTGAGCCCGGCCACTCGCCATCGTACCCCCACCTGGCTCCAGGCCTGGCTCCAGAGTGGGGCCCCGGTGACCCGCGTCCGGGCAAGGGAAAGCTAGATCCAAGGTTGCTGGGGTCATCATAAGGGGTCTTTGGGCTGCGCTTTGTCTGGTCCCTCACCTAGGACCTGTCTGCCTTGGGTGACCCTAGCAGGGGCATAAAGCCCCAGACAGCATAGCTCCTAGGATCATTGGGACACTCAAACCCCTCCACCACGACAAGGTGGCAGCCCGAGGAGAGGAGAACTGGTTACAACAACTATTTACAACAACAATATATATTTACAAAAATAACTATTTTAAATCTTCAAGGAAAACACTAATGATAACACCAATAATAAACAATTTACAAAAGAAAAAAATGTCCAGGAAAAAAACATGGAGTCCAGCTCACTCATTTAACCACAAAAGGTCCATCCCTTCTCCTCCAAACGATCTCCTCCTGACCCCATAGTCCATCAGGACCTCCTCTCCAGCTACAATGTCTCTGACTGCTTCGATGAGGAGCGTCGCTTGCCCCAGTACTGGCAGGTTTGCCACCACGCACTTTGAATTGTTTCTCTTTGCCGAGTGGTTTATTAACCGGCCAAAAGTGGAAATCTCCGGATGGCAGTGGCAGTGTTCAGGCTGGGTGTCCACACAGAGGTTCTGGTTGCCTGATTTGAAAAAAAAGAGGTACGAGCCCTCGTCCTCCTTCACGGTGGCAAGTATCTCGCGGCCCTCGCTAGCGGTGATGAGCCGCCCGTGGTAGTCACAGACCACGGAGCCCTTGCCGAAATTCCTGGTCGCAAAGACCCCTGTCAAAACAAGCGGAAAGGCGTTAAAATTTATTTTTCTCCCTCCCCTCAACAGTAAACAAGGTGGCTGCTACAACGATAACACGGTGATATAAACAGAGCTTAAAGTAAAAAAAAAAACAACTTTATTTTCTAAATTGCCTTTTAAAAATGTGCTTTTTTGAGCAGATTTGTTTAACGGTGCCTAACGAGCACATTTAAAAATGTGTGTTACCAAATGGACTCACCTCTTCCAGCACCAGGCCTCTGGCTCTCAGCAATTACCAGGCCGGCCCAGCTCTGGTCACCGACGTACCGGGCGACGTCCGTCTCCTCTTGGCCAGTTGGAGGGGGAGGTGCCCAGAGCCTGACGAAATCCCCTGCCGGAACGCTGTTTTTGCTCCACTTGGACCGTGAGACATATCTCTGGACTTGAGTCAAAGTTGGCTTCTGCCTGCTCCATTTGGCTAGGACACAGAAAGAAATATGGTTTGACCAGAGCAAAACGCACCCTGCATCAATTCTGGGCGACAGAGGAGGAGGAGGGGCGGGGGAGAAAAATAAACAAAACAAAAAAAGACTGAAAACAACTCACTCATGAGGTGACGCCTCCTCAGCTTCAGCTGAGCCGCCCGCCACTTATCAAATAACTTTCTGGAGCCAGGGAATGCAGCGTCCAACCTCTGCTTCTTAGAAGGTGGCTCTCCATAAAGGGTGACGGGGAAGGTTGCGTAACACGCCCCCAGGTCCATCGCCTCACCGGGGTCGCCGTCCGGCCTCTTGGCGGCGTCCGCGGAACTGGAAGAGATTGAAACCGTTTAAAAAAACATGTCGCCACACAGATAGACGGCAATGTGCACGCCGGGGACAAACTCACTCACCCACGCAGCGTAACCAGATAGCTGCAAACCAGCGACAACTGGTGAGGGCTGAGCGGGAGAACGACAGAGCCGTCATGAAACCCCAAATAGCTGCGTAGGACGGATGCGGCACCCTCAGGGAGATCCGCCACATCCCTGGCTGCGATGAGGCGGACATCCTCGCCGGAGACCGGCGGCAGACGGTAACTGGAAGACAGAGCGTTTCGTTGAGCCTAAGAAGCCGTGTTAGGAGAAAAAGCCCCGCCTACAACGGCAACGTTCAGGCGGTTGGCTGTGATTCCGAGGCAAATACTCACTGCTGGTGCAGCCGCAACACGTCCATTGAGGCGCTCTTGATGCCGGAGCCGGTCCGCCCGATGAAAAATCGGTTGTCCGGCAGGTCTCTGCTGATGAGCGCCCCCGGCCTGATCTTCTGAAAATAGACCTGCAGCAACTGCGGATGAAGGGAAGTATAGACGGTTGAAATCGGTCGAGTAACACGGCCAGGGGTCGTGCTTTGTACCGCGGCAAAGAAATAAAATAAAAAGAAACGAGAATAAATCTTACAACAGCGTCGTCCTCCGTTAAAGCAAACGAAGTAGCCGGCTTCCCCTCATCAGACGGCGTGTGAATGACAATAACGTGGCCGTCGTCGCTCGGGCGCCGTTCCAACCACTCTTTGGCCTTGAAAACAAAAAAAAAGGGCACGCGATGAGCAAAAACAAGCACGTTCACAAAACTGCAATAGCAATTCTTCCAGACTCGGAGGAAGGCTTTTTGCTAACCGTTAGGTTCTCCACGGTAGAGGGACTCAGCAGGAGCTTCAGGATAAGGACGGCTTCACAGTAGTAACGATACCGTGTCATCTCGATATCTGTGACGTGCCGTCCTCCCTGAATGCTTTTGACGACATCCGTCATCTCCTGCTGAGCCCTCTGGAGGACGCGCTGACAGTCTCCCAGCGTGGTGTTCGGGCCGATGGCGAGCTTCGGCTGGGACCTGCATTACGACGACAGAAAAAAAATAAATAAAAAAATGAGTTACATTATTTCACATCAACTGCTTGGGTCTCTTGCAGTCGCTGGTGTCTCTGCCAGACACTGCGGGCTCTTGCCTTTTTCTGCGCTTTCTAAGGGAGGCCGCCTCCTCCCCCGCAGCTTCCGGCTGCACCTGTTCCCCGGCGCAGGGGAGCGGTCTCGCGGCCTCGGCCGACGCCTGGAGGGCCTGTAGCTCGTCCTCTTCGGGCATGTTCAACACGATGAAGTCGGCGTCAAGGAGGCGTCGCAGAAGGCCGTAGCGTCCGGCCGGTTCTGGGCACCACTGCCGTATTTCGGCAAAGTCCCAGACCCGGCCCTTCTCGCTCCAGGGTTAGGGTTAGGGTTATTAGGTAATTCATTAATGAATTGTGAGAATGTTGTATAAAATTTATATTGACTGTCCTCATATGAACATAATTTTTCTCTACATCATGTAAAACAAATTTTATGTTTGGGCTGATTAGGACCTAATGATTGCAAAAATCAAAGGATTTAATACTACAAGAGCTCAGGTCTGAGGTGGTTAAGGCTGTTTAGCAGACCTTTAAGCTGAAGATTTCCTGTAATTAAAATTAAATCCTTTTGCAGTTAGGAGGGGAGCTGTAAGATTGAAAACAGAATACCAGTTGGCGTGCATGTTTGTGTGTGTGTGTGTGTGAGGCTATTCCTCATAGAAGACTGGACTGCATTTAAGACTCCCGAGTCACCTTTCCCACGTGCTGTTCCTATAGGCGGAACCTGGGAAGGCTGATACGTACCGCGCCCCTGGTTTCAAAAACACGCTATCCGTTAACACCGCAAGGTGGAACTAGCATGCCCAGGAAGCAGAAGTGTTCTCCGTTGATTCTCTTTTGGGCTGGTCTGGGTTGAGTGCCAATGGTCTGCTTGGTGGGGCACTGACTCACCTTTGCCACCAAGCTAGTCAACATGAACTATGCACCAGCAGATCTCCACCATGTTGTTACGGCTCCCCATGCTACATTGCCACCAAGAGGAATTAACAAAAGCAACCATAGCAAAGTGTTACCACCCAGCCATCCTCCCAAGGAAAGAGAACCTGGACCAGCCACAGCAAGCTGCTGCCTTCCAGGTCTCTAGGTACCTGCTGGGATTCATCACCTCAGTATGAGTAAAGTCATTCTAGTGCCATCATACACTGCAAGACCTCTAGAATGATCAGTATTATGTGATCCAAAAAGGGTAAATGACCACATTAACTTACCCAAAGCTGCCACTATGTGATGTGTCCTCTATGATCAGCAGGCAGCAGTTCAACAAAATGCACCCCATTCTGAGTCATGGTGCCGATTTTCTACATGTTTCCAAGTTCATTCTAAGTCATCCAGTTCAACAGCTGAGCTCATTCTGATCATAACAGTATATGGTTTGTTAAGGTTTGCAGCAAAAACAGTTGAACTACAAGCTACAATTTGAAGCCCCTCTATGCAATGCATTCTGGGAAATGCTGACAGACATTTTAAAGGCCATTTCTGATGTTCAGAATGGCATTTACACACATTTTTGGCAAATAGCAGAAGCTCAGAGATGACATTTGAATCTGTGCTGTGATTTCTGTATTAAAAATAGAGTTTGAATAAAAATCTAATCAAATAAAACATGGTTAAAAGAGTAGATGCTTAAAACTAAAGTCCAGTCTTCAGAGCAGCAAATCCTTCATCCAACAGAGGCTCAGAGATGACATTTTAAAAGTGAAGTGTGATTCATTTCCAAAATAGAGTTAAAAAACAAATAAAAATGGAATAAAATCTGACTAAGTTGAAGTAAGAGGCAGCTGAGGGTTAAAACCCAGCTCTATAGGACATTCCTAGCCAGACTGACAGAAAAATGAATGGGAATCTTTAGCTCGGACCACCAAATGTGGTGGGCAGATGCAGAGGGGTGGACGGAGCATAGAAAACCAAGTTTGGTAAAAAGAGCACGTATAATTTTGGAGTTGTTTTGAGTGAGCAATTCTTCAAATGAATGGAGGCCAATGGCAGCTGTGTCAAAGGAAGGAGCCACACTGACCAAACTTGGAGGCTATGTCAGGCCCCTTCCATATATTCTCTGTGCCAAGATTGTCCCCCCACCATTTTTTGGTTTATTTTATTTTCTCTAATGTGCAAGTGGGTTTCATCCTATATGCCTAACCCTCCACTAGATGGCAGCATAGGACTGTAATTGAAAATGGAGCTCTCCAAACAATCCAGATCAAAACCTAATCAAATTAAACAGACCGACAAATATTAATAATTTAAAAAAGACATTTATTTTACAACAAATTACAAATTTTATTATATTACAAAACTGCATGATATTAAGTAAACAACATATCAATGTATATATATTCAATCATGTCATTGTAATAGGCTGTAAGGCCAATAACAGCACATCTATTTGTAAAAGTATTTTTAATTTCTGTTTTAATTTATTTGTATATTATAGCTCCATGTTGTTTTATGATGCTATGCATGGGGCTGCCAGCAGGGGGAGTGCCTTAAAACCCTTTCACTCACCCCTCCGCCCTCTCTCTCCTCCAGCATGAACATGGAAAGCCTTCCAGGATGCATCTGTCTTTTTCTGTTTGTTTATAATCTTGATTGAGACACAAAATACATAATATTATAAAAACAGCATAGAGTGTGAGATAATGACCGCCAGGGGGCAACAAACATTGAGGCAGTACATCAGCCTAGTATTACATAAATACATTAAAGAGAACATAAAGTGAAAATTTTAATAGCTTTAGTATTGGTGGCATTTCAAATAGTTTTAATATATTGTTTGACCTCATTGCCAAAAATAGAAAGAAATGTTTTTTTATTAGTGTAACAGCATTTATGCTTGTGCCATTTGGCTAAATATATAATAAGATTAATAAAATAATGTTTTTTTAGCTGTTGGATAGTTAATGAAGCAAAACCGTACATGTTCAAACCAAATGGAGACATACGGTTTAATAGAATCTGAAATCACAATGAAAATACTTTTCCAAAATTGAACAGAGAAAAGGCCAAAATAAATCAAACATGTTCTGTGTTTCCTTCACAAAAGATAAAATAATATCCATGTTATTGTTAAAACGTTGTAGAAAAACTTTGGATGGGTAAATTCTGTGAATAATTTTAAAATACAATTCTTTTACTTTATTAGTTATATATTTGTTAAAGTCCAAATGCTTTTCCAGTTAAAGTTATGAATAAAGATGTTCCAATAAAATATCACATATGGAGTTAAAATGTTTCTCTGAAACAATGAGAATTTATTTTTAATATGTTTGTTGCTTTTACAGGTTGAGCAGAAACAGATTTGGAAAATGTAAAGTTTGGTTGGATAAAAATTAAACAGTCTTGGATTCTGTCCTATTAAACTTTTAAATAAAATAATTACTCCAGCATGTTGGGAACCAGGGTTTTTGTTTCTATGTGGGGGGGTTTCTGTCTGCCTGCTGCTTCCCCTTTTCAGCCACTAGAGGGCGACTGGAGGCTTCACCTGTGGAGAGCATCCCTGCTGACTCAGCCAGATCACCTGTGATCTATCAGCTAATGATCCTGGAGTATATGAGGAGCTGACTGCCAACACCTTGACGCCAGTCGGCTCGCTCCTCCTCATCTCCAACAAAGAACTTGTTCTATCAAGAACTCACTGGAACCTGAATCACTTCAAAAACTCCCACAATTTTTTCACCCAGCAAAGCTATTCTGAACATTTTTGCGAACCGGCAGTGGGAATAATCCTTCATCCATTTCGCTTGGTGGATCACTTGTTAGACCATGTGGAGCTTGTGAAGAACTTCACAGTTCTTGGTTCAGTTCCAGTCATTTTTTGCAGGTTCTTCCCTTCTTTCGTGGTAATCTTTACCCCCATATCATTTTGCAATAAAGGCCACAAATTCCAGAAACTCCTCAGTCCACACGTCTGCACAGTTCCCACTTTTATTTGCTTAATCTACACAAAACAGTGAAAATGTTCATGTCGATTCTTAACTGGTATTAATGGTTACACAAAATCTACACAAAACAATGGAATAAACAGTCAAAACTGCTGATCATATGTATAACTAATTGATCCATTTGGATTTCTTTACATGGCACCGAACACCAAAATGAACAAAATTATTTCACAAGCCAATAAATAAATGTAATTTTCTGAATCTATTAAAAATCTGCTTGTATGTAAAAAAACCCAGAGAAACACACCATAAAATATTATCATTTAAATAAATGTGGGTTTTTGTTATTCAGCAAAAAAAGGTTTATTTCAGTAGAAAGTATGTTTCACAAACTAAACATTTAGCACAGAAAGTCATACGAAAAGTTACAGACTTTAAAGTTCTGCTTTTCCTACAAAAAGTTCCAACAATACTTTTTTGCAAGAGAACAATAGCTATTGCTGTTTGATATGTTACATTAAAAAAATCATAAAATTCCATTTTGAATTGGAATCGTAAAGTTATACGAAAAAAATGCAAACAATCCCAAAACAATACATATATTTTATTCAAACACTTTGTTGTAATTTAGAAAGCAAATGACGTCGAGGTTAAAAGGAACCGTTTCAGGGGAATCAGTCCCTTTCCTAAAATCTGTAACAATAAAATAACATTGTAACATCTAAAAGTTAACAGTCCAGTACTTTGTTCCATATTTTCAGTACCAAGAAAATGTCTGGACTTGAGGAATTACAAAAACCAGGAAAACATGTTTCGTTTCTTAAACTAGAAACACTTTCATTACGTTTTGGTTCCTTACATTTTTTATAGCAGTCTTTGAGAATAGAAATGTTTTTAACAGCTTGATTAATGATTTCCAGCCCAGCTTTAATGTTTATATGACTAATGAATGAAAAGATAAAGGTCTTTGCAAAATTTACAACATGCATCTTAATACAATATTTGGTGTTGTGACAATTTTAAAAACGTATAAAATCAGAAATACTTTGAGTTCCATAGCTCTAAGTGCTGTTTCTATTTGTTCACGATTCACACGCCGACATCTTGTTGTAGTGCCTCATGCTAAGAAACGCCTCTAAAACTGTAGTACAGACGGGGGTAGAAGGAGGAACAGTCGTTTTCTGATTCTCTTCAGCTGTGATCTACAGTTTCAGTCAGTGACCCTGTTTGCCCTGGAAGCACATAAATGATCTGAATAATTGCTTTTGTCTTACAGGTGTCTTTGAGTCAGAAATTGTGAGAGGAAACGTAAAGTCTTATGTGAGAATCATATTATATTAAACTGTGACACAGAGGAACCATGTCTAGTTACTGTATTATGTGATAAAGAGTTACATTATACAGAACTTGGTGGCCGTTGTTCCAGGCATAAAGTGCTCTGTCTCTAGGATTGTAATCGAGCATGGACAAGTGGCTGTATTTGTTGGTGAGGGGAATGTCGATGTATTCATAGGTGGAGGAGTTGGTGGAGAAGGCGTAGTACACCTTAGTTCCTCCTGAGTAGCCATTGGTGACATACAACGTTCCGCAGATCATGAAGGCCTCACCGGCGCTTCGCTTTGGGTGGTTGGTGGTCCAACTGCGGATGATTTGAAGAGTGTTTGGATTTAATTTGCTCAGCACAATGTTGCCAGCATTTTGATTGGTTGCATAAACAGCCCAGAGCCCGCCCTCGTCCACCATGAGGTCGATATCAGAGTGCCCACCCCATGAGTAATGGTACATGTTGTTGTAACCAGCAAAGTCAAGCTGGCGGGAGCGGCTGATGAGTGACGTGCTAAAGTCAAATTTGATTATGGTGTGACTCTGGAACTTGTTATAGAAAATAGATCCATTATAAACAACTTGGCCAGTACCGGACCACGGATGAGGCAGGCGATGAGACGTGAAGTTATCTGTTGTCATGAAGTCATACATTGACTGGTACTCCCTGACAAAGCGGTTGTTGTGATAACCATCCATGTACCAAACCTGTGGGCAGAAAAAGCCATTTAACTGTTTAGATGATCTTTAATAGTGTCATTGATTATTGACCAGGGACACCAATTCTGGGTTTGGTTAAGAATCAACTTCAACATGAGTAAAATGCTTTGGTAGGTTGGATCACTGTGTGAACTTCATTTTTTACTCTCACCACATTTGCATTTATGCCAACTTTATTCAGTGTCTTTCAGATTAGCAACAGGAGATGAAATTAATACACTTTTCCAATGTATTGTGAACAATAAATTAGACATTAATTCTTCACAACTGGCCTTTGAGATAAAGCTAATTTAAAAATTCAACACTCCACATTTCCAAAGCTGAAAGATTCAAAGCAAGACAAACTGTCCTTTGTTGTTTTGGTGGTTTCTGTTGTGAAAGTTGTGACACTTACTCTGTTGTCTCCAACTGAAGCCAGCGGGTCGGTCATCCACGAGCCAAACCTGGACCCAGATGTTTTCATTGTAATAGGTTCTGATATTCCTGTAAGTTTCCCACAAGCTGTAAAAATACAGAACTACATTTAGACATGGCACAATAAAATGTGGAAGAGATAACATCAAGTAGAATGTTAACTTTAAAATGATCACATAGGTTTATTTACATTAGAGGGGTTTTGCTGCCACTCAATGAAATTAGTTGTAGTTTCGCATTACATTATTGCTTCATTTACATGTTCACCGTTTCTTTGCAATTATCTTTTAACCTTTAGTCCTGGTCTGACATTCTGGTTAAGATTTCAAAGATCTTTTGATCCGTCAGGTTGCCCTCAAGGTATTGAACCCCGGTGTCATTTTCGAACAGGACATTTACGTCCCATTTCCTTTTTTCTTTTCCAGAATATTGTCAGAATTAGCAATGTTCTGTCAGGAGTGATGCTGAAAAGGGAGTTAAGTTCTGTTTTTAAACCCAGACTATACACTTCAAGGATACAGTTTTCATCCAAGAATGACTTCAGTTGACAATGAACAATTTCTCCAAGATTTTAAAGAGAACAGGGAGCTTAGTGAGTGGCCTACAATGATCACACACTGTATGGAGCAGTCTACACTATGCTTCTTCATCAGTGGTGTCATGACAGCATGATTAAAGCTGCAGGTACAATCCCAATCTCCAAACTGGTATTTAGAATATCAAACACACACAATGCAAAGATATTGAAGGTCTTAAAAAAGATAAAGTGGGACTGGATCGATGGGAGATATTTCATCCAGAAAAGATGAACTAAGAGACTCAAAGAGGTCAAAGACAGTAGAGCATCCATGTAGTCAAAATGGGAAGGTCAGTGGGTCCAAAGGTGGGAAACATTAAGAAAAAAACTCAAAGATTCACACACCTCAGTCTTCAAGGCAGACTTTGGTTTAACATTTTCAGATCTTGCATAACATGACATGTCAGTCATTAACCAAGCAAAGAATGAACCTATGTGAAGAACCTCAAGGCTATTTGATCCCATTAGCAGGCACGTGCAGAGGGGGGGAGGGGGGGAGGGGGGGCTGGGGGGGCTTGAGCACCTGCCCCTTTTTGCCCCTTGCCCCCAAAGTGCCGTTTTGCTCAATTTTTATTTTATTTATTTTTTTGTATTACTACGTCCTAAGCATGTGCTACAATTCTTGGCTTTTTAGTTTCTTTTTTGTTTAACATAATAAGCCCTCCGATCACCTTGTGACCTTTGACCTTTTGCCCGTGACGCATGACCCAGTTGCCTCTCGCAGTGAGATGAGGCGGCTAACTGGAGCTCAACGTAGCGAACGTTCCAGATCACAGATCAGATTTTGGTGAATAAAGTGTAGTAGACTTGCTGCTTGTCAGATGACGGAAAACGTTGAAGTATCGTTTCTGCTTCAGCTCAGAGTCGCGGTTTAAGCAGAGAGGTAATGAAATACAACAGACACTGACAGGCCTCTGCGTCTGCCTTTCTCTGAAGAACTACTGAGGGGAGGAGAAACTGTTCTTATCTATCATTCACTATTTTTATCATACAGGCTGTTGTTGTTGTGCTATTAGCTAGCTGATAGCTAACGACTTTGCTAGTAAAGCTAGATAACTAAAAGCTTCTTCCCTGTATCTTTAATGATTTCAGTCATTCTTCAGTATTTATTATGCCATAAGGCTCATCGCCCGTCCAGAACCGATCATCTTCATAATGGATACATGTCAGATCTTCTAACTTCCTTTGCTACATGATGTACATTTCATTTATTCTGGCGTTAGGTAAATGTATCCTGAAGGAGAATAACACTTAAATAAAAGTCCAACAAGGATATTAATTTAGAATTAACAATAACTCACCCTGAATTACCATGATGGATATAATGAATGTAATAAAAGTTTATCATTAATGAAGGAAAAACTCAACCAGACTTTAAGTTTCTGGTTCTCAGAGTATGAAGTTAAATTTGTTTCCCAATTAATCAATGGAGAAAAAACCAAGCAAAACTTTGAGTCACAAACAAAAACTTAGAATATTAAGAAAATATTTCTGACAAGCGCAAATAAGTTTGTTTTGGAAAAAAGAAAATTCACTTCATGAGTCAAAAATGTGTGATTACATTTAAAAAAAAATTTTTTTTTAAGCAAAACTCAGTAGCTTTTCTCATGGTGACATTCATTAACAGTTACATTTTGCTTTTGTTTTTGTCTTTTTCCTGCAGTCCAGGTAAAGTTTGCTGCAGCTCTGCTGTCCTGACCGTCTTCATCTCCACTCAGCCAACAGGCAGATCTGCTATAGATTACAGTCACTGAACGGCTGCATTGAGCCCTAGTTTATACTTTAATAGTGTAATTATGTAAATATGTCTGCTGGTCCAGCTCTGAGTTTCATATCCTGATAAATTGCTGGTTTGAATATTGAAAAACTTTCCTTTAACAAAATGCAGAAAGAAATGAGTAATAAATATCTTACATAGTCATAGTTATGCTCTACATGTTCGTTAGCTTTGATTGTGTCACATTTAGTCATTTATGTTTATTAAACTGAAAGCTGTTTGTTCATATTCTGTCCGGTTGGATGGGCCCCTTTGGTTTGAGCTCCTGCCCTGCAGAGATGGTTTAAACTATGTGAGCTTAAACCATCTCACATAGCATCTACTACTATTTATGTTGTTGACAAAGATCTTTTATTTTGTTCTGCCCACATGACCAAAATCCACTACAGTGACTGTGTTCGTGTGTCTAAACTGAGTGAACGGGTCAGAAATGTCTCCAGAAGACAGAAGTTATTTTTGTGGTCCCAAAATGACAATGTTAGAAGAGAACTGTATGGAGGAACTTTTCTGCCATAATCTGAGAAAACACATTTTCACTTTGAAAGCAGGACTTCATGTCTTTCTTCTCAAAATGTGTAATGCTTGTACTCAAAAATTCTGCTTTCTTTCAAGTACTCGCTGTGCTTCTCAAACATTTGTCCTTGCGGTGACACCTTGTCTCTGATTGGCTCAATTCACTTGCAAACCTCTCGGCTGACTTACAAAACATGGATCCACAGAACCAACCGTGTCACAATCAGTGGTGAAAGTAGTTTTAAATTCTTGGGGTACTATGACAAAAGGTTTCTGTGTTGATTAAGTTTTTGCAACGCAATAAAAGCTGGTATCTCTTGAATTGCTACAAAATAAAGCTGTATTTCCTCCTTCAGCCCACTGGCTGCAATGTTGACACCTTGAGATGCCATGAGACCTAAATCCTGAACATCATGGCATGGAGAGCATCCCAGTTTTCCATGTCTGGCATATAACCATTCATTTTATCTTTTAAACTGGTTCTACTGGTCCTGTGTCCAGACAGAGGGATAATCAGTAGCCCAGCATCATGACCTGTTGGTTCTGAAGATCCTGCAGCTTCTCTTCCTAACATGGCGCCTCCTCACCCTGACTCTCATACTGACAGGAGGAACCACAGAGCTGTTAGGTTAAAGCTCATCTTCTGAAGTTGGGATGTTTTTCCTCCAACAGGTTCCAGAGGAATCACCTCAAACCAGATGTTGGACTGGATTTTATCTCATTTGTGAATGTTAGAGCCTCATTTTCAACAGTGGAGCTTTAAAGGTTGAAAAAGGTTATTATTGTGGAGAAAATCTCATCAACATCAATATTTCCACTAAATAAGAGGCGAAAAACAAAGTTGTTTATAAAGGAAAATCCTCTCAGACTCTGAGCTCAAAGCACCAAACTATTTATATTAGACAATTAATTTAATTTCACATAATTATGGCGGTAGAAGCCATTAGTTTGTTAAATACTTAAACATATTTACCGTGTTTGATGTTTGTTGTGAATGACGTATAATCACAAAGATCAAGAACGTTTATTGGACGTTCAGAAACTACAGCGGCTGTGATGAGTCACAGCAAAGGTAAAACAACCTGAACAGGTGATCAGCTCTAAACCAATCGCACCTTTTTACTCTCTGTCTGTCATTGAAGCACAGCCGTTGCCATGGCAACCTCCTGCGCTCCACAAGCCGACCAGAGATTACGTTAAAAATAAAACATTCAGTCCGTTATGATATCAGGTTTTCAGGCTTGATATTTATGTTGCATCATTAATAACCTCATGAACACAGAGATGGTTGGTTAGTTCATTTTAATCTCCTGATCTGTTATTTTAATAATGGAACCGAAACGCACAGAATTGCGCAACACCTTGTTGAAACAATAATCACTGAGATTATTATTGTTGTTGGGTCATTAATTTGAACACGTTTTGTGGATTTTTTGTTGTTCTTTAATAAAGTTTTGAACGTTTTAAGCCAATCAGAGGATCTGCTGCTCTCAGCCAATCAGAGGAGGTCGTGCTGCTCTCAGCCAATCAGAGGAGGTCGTGCTGGTCTCAGCCAATCAGAGGAGGTCGTGCTGGTCTCAGCCAATCAGAGGAGGACATGCTGCTCTCAGCCTCCTGGTTCAGTTTGTCACCTGATGCTGAGATCGACTCAAAACCTTCCGCTATCGACGTGTCGCACCGCTGCTCTAGCAAAGATCAGTTCAGAAACAATATGAAATGGGAAAAAAGTTATTTATTAACTGATTAAGTCGTGTTTTAGATTGTTCTTGGCTGATTAGTGGTGAACTCAGAGCTGCCCAGTGAACCCGTTGATTCTTTACAGCAGACAGCCGCTCCTCTCTTGCAGGTACTGCGTACCCCCGCTAAATCTTTTAGGGGCAGCAGCACCCTGCCGTACCCCCTTACTTTCACCCCTGGTTACAATGTAGTCACGACATGATATCATTATATATATGTAGCCATATCTCTATACATTATTATGTTAAGTTGTAACACGGTTAGTTCTGTGGATCCATTTTCTTTGTTTGGGTGAAAAAAGCTCCTGCCTAAGATCTGTTAGCCATCGGTAGCTGTTAGCCATCGGTAGCTGTTAGCCACCGGTAGCTGTTAGCCATCGGTAGCTGTTAGCCATCGGTAGCTGTTAGCCACCGGTAGCTGTTAGCCACCGGTAGCTGTTAGCCACCGGTAGCTGTTAGCCATCGGTAGCTGTTAGCCACCGGTAGCTGTTAGCCACCGGTAGCTGTTAGCCATCGGTAGCTGTTAGCCACCGGTAGCTGTTAGCCATCGGTAGCTGTTAGCCACCGGTAGCTGTTAGCCATCGGTAGCTGTTAGCCACTGGTAGCTGTGCTGGCAGATGTTTATTGTAACAAGGAGCAGAGAGCTGAGGTTGAATTCCCTAAGCCCAAATGTTTGTGAATGAAAAGAGATTCATGACAAAACTAAAGTGATAAAGTGAAAAGGGTAGATCTAAAGTGAATATCTAAATAGTTACATCAATTATTCAGTTTTAGTCATAAAAATATAGATATATAAAATACTGATATGGTCACTGCCACAAGCCACTCGAATGCAAGTCTCAGCCACATCCTGAACGCTGAACGCCAACAGCTCTGCTGGTCATTATAAAGTCACACAACTTTTAAAAGATCCAAGTGTGATTAAATAAAACTGCCTAACCAGAGACCAAGACTTTGTGAGAGGTGAAATAAAGTCCAAAACCAAAATTAATTGGTTTTCAGATCCTCACATTACGAGACATCCCACCTGCGCTAGTTCATTAGCCAGCTAATCTCCAGACTGAACCTATATTCACACAGCAGGTCTTAATGATCAATTCAGATTTGTTCATGTTGCTAATTAAACCTGATCTGCGGGAACATTTTACATCCCCACAACATTGCTGAGACGCAGCAGTGCTGGATTTATGAAAATAATTATGGATGGAGAGTTTTGTTACTGGGAGCCAACAAAAGATCACAGCACAAAGGATGTTAATAAAAACTAATTGTTTTTACAATCACTTGTAACATGATGTGCTTTACTGAGAAATCTTTCATAAATATAGAATCATAATTTTCAGTCAGTGTTAACATCCTGATTTACCACATCTGGCCTTTTCTGAACGTCTCACATCATTTCAAAGCATCTGCCATCTGAAAGGTCATGTGGCATTTGATTTATTTTTACTTATGTTATTAGATGCACATATTGGAAGTTTCACAGGTTGGATGTTTTGTCCCGTTTCCCCGCTGAGTGAATGTAACCCAGTTAGTTGAACTACTGCCTGAACATTTAGGGAAACTCACACCTACAGACCCGCAGCTTCTTTCCAAACAGTCTTGAGACCAAGTTTCACAACACTAGTGAGCTGAGAGTTCCTGTTAGTCTACACACCAAGCCTCTGCATGCAGGCGCGCAGACGGTTCTCCAGGTCCATGACCCGGCTGTGGACCTCCTGGTAGTCCAGTCCTCCCAGTTGTTCCTGCAGCGATCCCAGCAGTTCCGTCACATTGGCTGCTTCCTCTTTAAACTGTCGGACCAGCAGAGCATCTGCCTTGTAGGCTTCCAGAACCGGGATGAGAGGACGCAGCTCCTCCATCTTGGCTTTAATGGACTGAGACAGAAAAATAAAAGGAACTTTTTAAAGTATTTTCATAATTAATGAATTTGATCAAAGTTGCATAAGAACTCTGTGGCATTGGACCTATATGTACTTATGATATCGATCGGTTGATCAGTAGAAGGATCATCAGTCGATGTCGCCTTCAGACCGTAGGCGGAATATATTTTTCTATTTTAATAATTTTACTGTGAGACTAATGAAATAATTTACAATCGTCTCTTCATCCGATGCGACTCCTGCGTGAAGCTTTGGGGCATCTGGTGCTAGAGGTTTTATTTTTATCACACCGTCTGGTTCTGGTTCTGGTTCTGCTCTGCACCAGAACCAAACGAGGAGAAGCAGCTTTCAGCTTCTATGCACCACAGATCTGGACCAAACTTCCAGAAAAGTGTAAAACAGCTGAAACCCTGAGCTCCTTTACATCCAGACTAAACCTGATTGGTTGATCAGAAACGTGATCAGTTATGGATTGAATGACGTTTTGATTGTTGATTCTCTGCTGCAGGACTTTGTGATTAAAGCTGTTTGAAACGCCGTGATGCTGAAATGCACAGACACAAGCTGATTGGTTGATATATAAAAACTGATTTTAGGAAAACTCTGCCTTTAATGCTCACCAGTAATTTGTCTTATACTGCATATCTCAGAGCTGATGATCTTACTGTGAATACATTTATTAATAATAGTCATTTTTTAGTAATAATAATCTAATAATTTAGCGACTCGTCTGTATTAACACACATCTCATTCACTAACATTAATTTGGTAGAATAACTCATTTTGTCACTGTGAAAGTTGTAGTACACTGATTAGCAGCATGCTAGCTAATGCTCAAAAAGTGAGATTGATGCAGGTAACCATGGCAACCAGTGGCCTCCACGGCTCTTTCCGCAGTCAAGTTGCGCAGATCTGCTGTTTACAAACCAATAACAGATTGATAAATACTTTATTTATCCCAAAGAGGGAAATTTACATATTTAATAGCACCAACAGTCATGCAGTGAATAGTAAAAAGACTAAAATAAAATAGACACAAACATAAAAACCACAAAGTACCGTGCTACACATATATATGCACCGCATACGGTGTCAGAGAGAATAAGACGAGCAATTCCTCTGGGATAGCGTTAGCATTAGCATTAGCGTTAGCATTAGCGTTAGCAATAGTGTGTGCTGCTGCTTCTCTGGTCGTCCCGGCTGAATTATCACGTCTGATTCAGATGATTGATTAAAAGATTCAGTGAAGTCCTGGTGAAACCATGCAGTTCAGATCAGCTTGATTGAATTGATCAAAATGTTAACATTTGATTAAATGATACAAGCCATCAATTAATTGCTGTGATTTCAAACTTAAAGCCTCTTCAGTCATTGACAAGCTGCTGTGTTGGTACCTTGTACTGCCTGGCAATGTTGCTCTCATGACCCTCCTCAACTTGTTTGAATTTGTTCTCAAGACTTTTCAGCTGCACCTCCATCTTCTCCACAAACTGCATGTCCCTCTGCGTCCGTTGGTCCAGAACCTCAATGGACTGACTCATGTTTTGAACCTGCATAGAATAAAATCAATACATGGTATTTTACTGCAGACAGAAACCATCAGTGTAATCGCATACAAAACTGCATTTTAATTCTAGTTTTATGATTAATGTCAAAGTCTGTGGTCTTCATTTCACCATTAATGCTTCTTTCCACTGCGTTTGATTTCTTATTTGAGTTTTTTTCCTTTAGCCGTCAGTAGCTCTGACTGAATATCAGATAAAGATATTTACTCAGATAAACATCTTTATCTGAGTAAATATCAGATATTGAAAATGTATCAAATACATTTTCTCTCAGCTTCTCATTATGGAAATAAGTCAGGAAAACAACTGCAGAACATGATCCGTGTTTGGATGCACAGCTCTCCGTCTCTCGGCTAATCAAAGCAATTCAAGGTGCATTTTCTGACATCTGTGTACCGTTTTTATCTTTTAGGTCAGTGGAGCCCAAAGTGGGAGTTCTGGCATCCTGCATGTCTTAGTTCTCCCTGGTTTAACGTTCCTGGATCCAATGATGCTCATTAGTAGAACGTCGACCTGCTGAGGAGGAAGTTTCTGCCACCAGGGAGAAACTAAAACATGCAGGGGGCCAGAACTCCAGGTCCCACTTGGTCTCCTCTGTTTTGGGTCATTCTGTGTTGTGGGAACCCAAAATGCATAATTCATAGGGACTTAACTTGAAACGCAAGGATCCGTCAGGGAAACGACGATGCATAAATACACACAGGGTGACAAACAGCTGGAAGGAGAAGGATGACATACGAAGGCTAAACAGTCAAATACAAACAAGAAAACTTCAGCTCCAAAATGAAAGCAATGGATGGGTTAGAGAAAGATCAACACCGTGATAATTCTGGGTTTAGACTATGAATGTCAGGGTTTTGTTCAGATGTCTGACTCATAAATGCTCTCAGGAGAATAATTAGATGTAAAAGGGTTATTGAACAGAATGATTCTTGATCCTGGACGCTGGAGACATGGGACTGGAAGTTCACTGGGAAGGAGGCGAGTGGGAATGAGAGAACGTCGAGTCTAGAAGAGCGTAGATCTACTGCAGTAGATGGACAGATGGCTGAGTGGAGGGTTAGACGACACGACGTCTCCTGGGGCCAGGATGGTGGAAACGTTGCAGGTGTAACCTGGTTGTAATTCTCTTTTGTTATAATTACACAAAATGTCTTTGTGATTATTTGTCTTCTTTATCTTACTGAAACACGTCTGTCACTGTTTTAAACGTGTTACTTTAAGATCGGAAGCCCCTCCCTTTTATTTCTTCTTCTGTGGTATTGTCTGTAAATTGTTTGCACCCCTTAGCAAAACAGAGCAACATGATGTCATTATAATATTAACTTAATTTATTAAAGCTGTTTTTTGAGCAAATGACAGATAACATTTTTTAGTTCATAATGGTTTGGAAATATACAATTTGGGCTAATTATGCTTTAATCGATCTGCTGTTGCAGCAGCAGTTTTATGATCGGCTCTAATTCCTCAATAAAAGATGTTTGCTTGGCGTGAGGACCAGCATATTATCCAGGTTATCCAGCAGAGCAGCAGTGAATCTGTGATCCATCTCTTTGGTCTGCAGCTCCTGATACTCTGAAGTCTGGATGGACTCGGTTTGATCTGAACAGATGAAATGAGGACGACCTGATGGAGCCGAGCCTGGGTTTTCCTCTGATCCCGACTCCTGAGTCCTGGTTTGGTGAAACAAAGTTAAGTTGGGTTCAAAAGACCTCACATGATTTGATAAAAATGTTATTGTGACATATTGCATATTCTACTACGTTCTAGTATTTTTTGAAGTATGACTTGAGTGTGAAGTCGTCACAGTTTTAATGTAACAGCAGATATCACCAGCGAGCAAAGAGGTAACAGGTAACGAACCTTGGCTTGGAAAGCTTCATCTAGCCGTCGCTGGCTAAACGTCCACAGAGATTTCAGAGAAGGTGCTCAAGTCCAGCGCTGCTGACCTTCACCCTTTAGATGCATCCTTCCTCCAACAGACCGGGATCAAACGGCTGAATTCCCTCATCAGCAGCCATTCAGCTCTGAACAGACCTGGTAACGACACTTTCATTTGATTCAGGTGTGTTGGAGCAGGGAAGCCTCTGAAAGCTGCAGGGTGGACGCTCTGGAGGACTTTAGCATCCTGCACCAGAGAAACATGGGGCGACGGTTTCACCACCTGTGAGGAGGGACTGATGAGCTGAGAACCAGCCCTATGGTGCCCTCTGGTGGACATCCAGATCAAATTTATATCCCATTCTGGGTGACTGGAGATCTTCTGGAGACAGTCAGGAGGCTAATACAGTTCCACCAGATGGTGGAGGTCCAGAGGGAAGTTGGTCCCCGAGTCAGGAATCTTAGAAGCAAATGGATGAAGAGAAGCCATAGATGGGTCCTAAAAGAAGCTGCAGGCGTTGGACCTCACAGAGCCCAGAGAGAACCAGTGAGTCAGCTGTCTGTCACTGGGAAAAACTCCTGGTTGATCAGCAGGAAGCCACATCCTGCACAGAGGAGGAAGCAGAAACCCTCAACACACTCATCAGTGCCTGAATGATGAGAGTGTCTTGACTCTTTCATCAAGACAGAGAGAGCAGCCACTGTAATCTTGAAGACAGTTTTCCATACTCATATTTTGAAAATGGTGAAAAATGTACTTGTCCCTTTAGTTCCATGCTGCAGCTTTAAAACCTGAATCATTCAAGTGGATTTGTTGTAAAGCAGCTGAATCTCTGCGACCCTTTATTGTTGGGATCACATTAAAATTCAGACCTGACAGTTTCAACTTAATCATCACGATGTTTTCCTTTAGATTTATAATGCACTTTAAAAACAACTGCACAGGTACACTAAAGTGCAAAAATAAATAAAAGATCAACAGAAAAGTCAATGAAGTCAAACAAAGGTTGCCTAATGATGGGGTTTTAGACGAGATCTGACCTTACAGATGGTGGAAGATGGTTCCCAGGAACCGGGAGTGGAGTAGCTCCTGGGAACCATCAAGAGCTCTGGGTCTGCAGGATAACGAGGTGTCAGATCATTGAGCCTTAAATAAAATATTAGAAACAATTCTAAAAGGATCAGCAGCTTGTGAATGGAATACAAAACCAGGTTGATGTGTTCATACCGTCTTGTCTCAAAGACAAAAATCCCACTGCAGGATCATCTTAGACTGGTAGCCTTTGAACAATCATGGACCGGCGGCGGCGCGACGCTGAAATGCAGCACATGCCTCAAAGTGACCATCACAGGGTCGAGTCCCGGCCTGTTGACCTTTGCCACATGTCTTCCCACTCTCACGCCCACTTTCCTGTCTGATCACTAGTAAAGAAGGAGTCTTGAGCGTGTCAGCGAGCGCTCATTCAGTTTCCGTATAACAAGGGCGTAGATCCATCTCATTATTGGGGGGAACCAGAAACGGGGGGTCAGCAAAGTTACAGTGAAATGTAACGTAAAATGTGGTTTAAACTGTTTTAAGGACCAAAACTGACTAGTGATGCACATCAAACGTGTTTCTCTCAGTAAGCAGCCTGTTGAGAAATAAAACTCAAATTTAAATGTTGCTTCTATTCGATCTTTGTTCTAATGATCTAATCGCTGCTACACCTTTACAACATTTAAGGTTCTAAATAAAAAAGCGTTAATGAATAACTGCTCTTAGTAAACATTGATTTACTGAAATAAATAAATACAAGTTATGGCCCATTTAAATTATAACTTAAGTTGCTTTATTTTTAACCCTTTTTTTAATTATGACATTTCCTGGATGACTGAGAACAAATAAGTAGATAGAAATTAATATCTGGGAGGATCATAACACTTATGATCTGGGAGGGTTTATATAGAAAAATATTTTATTTTGTGCTTTTAAAGGCTCTACGTTGACGACAGTGAGAAATAAAGAGAATTCAGTTTTTTCTATCCGTTTTCAGCTCCCACTCTGAGCTCCTCCCGTTTCAAACTCTTCTAATTAACTAGAAGTTAAATATCAAGGAGATGTTTGACAAAAAAGCTTCAGTCTATGAAAGCAGTGCAGCAGTTTTTCTAACGAGGCAGATTATCAGGATTCAGCCAAAGTAATAAGATAATAAACTGCATTCTGATCTTTACTGATTATGTGTTTCTTCCTATTGAGCAGTGAAGGTAAATAAAAGGTGTTTCATGTCTTTTGCTTTAAGAATTCACTTACTGTAGGGTTTTTATTAGTGCTGTAGAGCCACAGCTAGCAGCTAGCAGCTAACAGCTAGCAGCCAGCAGCTAACAGCTAGCAGCTAACAGCTAGCAGCTAGCAGCCAGCAGCTAACAGCTAGCAGCTAACAGCTAGCAGCTAACAGTTAGCAGCTAACAGCTAACAGCTAGCAGCTAACAGCTAGCAGCCAGCAGCTAACAGCTAGCAGCTAACAGTTAGCAGCTAACAGCTAGCAGCTAACAGCTAACAGCTAGCTCCTCTTCAGCGGCTCTAACGGAACCGGTACCTTCAGCTGCTGCTCCTCCTTCAAGTTGGACTGAACCATTGTTCTAACAATAGTGGGGGGGACCTAAAAATTGATTCTTTTTTTCTGAGATAAATGGCAGATCTTTTGCCTTTTCATGTTGATGTTATTTAAATGCAAACATTTCTTCAATGATTTTATTTTTTGGGGGGACAATTCTAGACTTTTCCAAGATTTGGGGGGTCCGGACCCCCCCCCCCCCCCCCTGATCCCCGGGATTTACGCCTATGCATATAATGATGCAGTTTAATACACATTCATGTTGTTCTATAGAGAAAAGAAAAACAGCATAAAAACTGAGATGAATTGCATCAAACAAGTGAAAGTCCATCAGCAGCACCATAGATTTTTGTCCAACTTGTTTGTTTCCACTTGTCCTAATTGGACCTGCTGCTTGGAGAACCTTCAGAAAATCCACCAAGTCCAGTGACTGAATTTATTTGAATTTCCATATTGAAGAGGATTCTGTGATTTGGGTTTTAATGCTTTTAGTTTCAAATATTACATCATGGAAGACAGCAATTTATTCATCACATGGGAAACTCAAGTATCCTGTAGCATCTATAAAGGTCAAATGATCAAGTGACCAAAATGATGGCCACTGTGCAAAAAGTGTCCTTGTCAGTGGAGACATACAGGGTAAGTGGCTCCATGGGAACAAACACACTGAATCCTGTCGTGTGGAAAAAAGGCCCATTATTAGCATCAAGCTAATCCAACATCTGTTAACATCTGTAACGCTGTGAGCAGCTGATTTTAGTGATAACATGTAAGGAAGCTTCATTTTCAGTGGTTTTACCTTCTCCAGCAGTTGTCTGAGTTGTTTGGTTCGAGCGTCTCTGGAGCACACCGTCTGCTGTGGAGCCACCACCGTGCAAACACATCTTCCTTCAGAGTCCTGAGCCGAGCTGTAGACCTGCCATCCCTCCTCCGGGGGCGAAGGACCCGCCTGAACAGAACAACCAGCGTCAGGGAACGCTGCCCCGGTCGCTCATCTCCCTTTTTCATTCACATTCAGACTGAAGCTGAACTAAAATAAATTAGTACTACAGAAATTAATTTTCAACAACGCATAAAATCCTTAATAAATTAAGGGAGCGTAAGTTGGAAACTGGTACATAAGACTTAACTGCTGAGTTGAATAAACTGGAAACAGCTTCTGTAAATCAGGACGATGTGAAACGTGGGTTTCCTCCAACCAGCAGATGATCTCAGATGGAAGCCAGGAAAGTTTAAAACGGAAAAGAAGAAGCGACAGATCGACAGGGTGCTGTGGTGGAGCAGGGCTTGGCCACGGCCCACATGGGGAGGCCTTGGTCCTCTGCCCAGCTGTCACAGGTTCGAGTCCCAGCCTGGTGGACTTTGCCTTGAGTCTTCCCTCTCTCTCTCTCTTTGCCTACTTTCCTGTCCTTTCACTTTCAAATAAAGGCCATGAGAGCCAAAACAAAAACTTTTTAAAAAGTTGGTAACATTGAGATTGTCTGGAGCAGCGAAACCAGCAGAAATCCAACAAACTGGAAACGGGTCGTCACCCGATCAGGGCAAAGGCTCAGAGGCAGACAGAACCTCCTGAGCTACCAAGGTTCTCCACCAAGGACGCATCTAGTCCTTCACTATTGTATTTTTTATGTTACGTATAACACATTTGTTAAAATTAATTCTCTAGTTTGTTTTCTTACAGTCTAAAAAAGAACAACTTAAACTATATTAAAGCACAAGACAACGACTCCAGGAAAGAGACATGCAACTGTGGTCTGGATCCGTTGTTCATTTAGGCAACATTTACTCAGCAAGACCCAAATCTGCTTTACTGCCCAAACTCAACCCAGATCCAATTTGAACGGCTGATTCAAATCTTTTCATCCAATAAAATGCGATCAGTTCCCCTCCATAAACTGTCTGGACGTCCTCAAACGTCTGCAGGGTGAACGTCGCATTTATCCGACACGCATCTGCAGCAGAAGAATCCAGACGGAATCTAAACGTCTGAAAATGATAATGAACCGATCTGTCGGTTCTTCAGTCCCAGTCAGTGAACGCATCACATCCCAACCACACCAGTTCTGGCTGGACTCCACATCCGAACAGAACCGGATCAGAAGCTGCATCCAGAGACGGCGGCCATCTTTACTGCCGTAAACAGAGCGATGCTGGGGGCCTGAGGCCCCGGCGGCGCTGATCATGTTGCCAATCTAACTGAAATTTGATTGTACATGAAAACATGCCACGTCTCCGTCCTAATAGGTGAATATCATCAACATCCACAGAATCATGTTTACATTTGAAATTATTTATTGAACCAGGAAAATGTCCAGAAGTTTCTGGACCCTCTGGGTCTAAAGGGGAGCCACGTTTAGGTTTGACCCTGTGGGACAAAATGATAAAAATATCTTCCAAATCCCTCTTCTAGAAATGTGCTGCCCTCTGCTGGCTGGACTGTTTAACTGCGTGAAATGGATCAGAACATATTTGATCAGAAGAATCAATAATCAAACAAAATTATGTCTAACAGAGAAATATCTTAAAGAACCAATGAAATAAAGACATTTTCTGGATTTCTGAGCCGTTCAGCTTCTGGGTTTTTATTTCTTTACTTGCCCATCATCGTTGGTTTCTCTTAATTTGGATCTTTTATAGTTTTGCAGATGAAGCAGCTCAGTTGGCTGGAAAACGGACGGATGTGTTAGAGAAGTGTTAAAACTCACACTGAGGAGGATAAAATTAGAAACGGAAGATTTACTGTTTAGCATTTTGATCCAATAAAATGTAGTTTTTGATGCAGCAGATTAATTTTCAGTTTGTCAGTTAGAGTTTAAATGTTTCAGCTTTTCTTTACAACCTGCTGAATGTTTTTATTTCTTCAGTAATGGAGGAATGCCAGTGTTTCTCAATCATTTGATTTTCTGGTTTTATCCTTTAATTATTAGTAATTGGAACAAAACTTAATTTTATTAACATATTTCTAACTCAGACTGTTTTGGGTTCCTGATTTTTGAGGTTCCATTAAATGGGATCAAAGCTAGAAAAACATATTTAATATAAAAAAAATGTTGATCTTGTCTGTGATCATATCTGTATTTTCTCTGAGAACTACAAACAAGAACAATTTCATGTTGAGAAAATCTGGGAGGTAAAAGAGCAAATCAAACATGAAGAGAATCATTTCAGTTCTGTTACCAGAGTGAAGCGAGAGCCGATCAGCAGCAGCTGCAGAAAAACATTCAGCAGATTCTCCTCTGACTCCATCGCCGCTTCCCAAAATCATCGATCAGCTCCGATCCGCCCAGAGCCGGTTCCGCTCACCAGTCCACCCAGTATCCTGCGATGATGCAACGGCTGAAAGCAGCAGAGAAACCAGAAGCCCCAGTGTAGAGAGGGGGAGGGGCTATCTGAGGAAGAGGAGGAAGAGGAGGAAGAGGAGCTGCCTGGTTCTTTCAGTTTTTCCTCTTAAATGTGAATTTTTGAACCTTTCCACTGATATTCAGAATTAAAATAATAAAATCCATAAACCAAATAAAGATGGAAAGTTTAGTGATCAACTGGCTTTAACTGATTATCTCCAGATTATTGATTATTAGACCAGTGGAGCCCAGTCGGTCCTGGAGTTTCTGCATGTTTTAGTTTTACACACCAGGATCAAATGATGCTGATTAGAGAACATGGACCTGCTGATCAGGACGTTTCTACCAGAGAACTGAAACTTTGGACACCGGTGTCAAACTCCAGTCCTGCTACCTTCAGATGTTCCTGCTGCTGAACCACCTGGACAGAACAATCGGGTCATTAAGGTTCTGGAGTCCTGATCCAGACCAGGAGGAGGAAATGAAGCCGTTTCATTCCAGTGTTTTCTGGCTCATCTAAAGCCTGCAGGACAGCAGAGGGCTGGAGTTTGAAACCCTGATTTAGACTAAACTATCAGGAAGTTAAAATCCTTCCTCTGATCCAAACCAGACATCAGATTCTGCTGTTCAGATTCCCTGATAATCCAGATTATAATCTCACACAGGAAACCTCAATAATCAGATCCATCAGAGACCTGACCGGTTCTGATGAGTCCAGAGGTTCCTACAGTCTGGTACCACAGAGCTGGTTCTGCAGGCAGAATGGGAGGGTTAGAATCAGGCAGTGAAGGAAACCATTCACTCCGTGTCGGATCGATTCTTCTCTCTTTACTGTGGAAGATGGTGGCTTACAGCGCAGACACCGTCCAGTTAGCGCTTAGCATCGAGCTATGGCTCTACAAACGTTACAACCTAAAACATCAACATGCCTCCAGGAAGTCATTTGTTCTATGCTTTGCTTCATACAAGCGGTCTGGACTTCCTGCTGAGAAACAGTCTGGTTTCTCTAATGAAGACGGATAATCTCGGCAGCCATCTTGTTAGTCGCTGCTTCCACCCTCAGAGCTGCTTGGTCTGTTTCAGGATTCAGCTTTAAATCGGTCCAAAGTGAATAAACGCAGCAGCCAGTTCATGACAGGATGAGGATTGGAAATAATATTTTATATTATTTTGCTGCAGAGAAACACTTGAACTGTTTGAAACAAACGTTTTCACTGCAGCTTCTGCTGACTTCAGAACAAACCGAGCTAAAAATCCGGCAGCAGCAGAAGAAGAGGAGCAGAGATCGTCTTTAAATAAATCATGTTCCTCTACGGGTTGTCATGGAAACAACATCTCCATCTGCAGCAGGCGCAGCATGGGAGTGTGCGTCAGATGGTTGTCAGCAAGATTCACACACACACTGAGTGTGTTGGACAGAGACCAACATTTCAGCCAGAGAAGAAGAAACAAGCTGTTCCCCATAAAATGAAAAAATGAAACTAAAATTAGTTCATTTCAGGTTTTTTATGACCAACTGATGAAAAACAGCTGAAACTCCATTACAAACATTTTATCCTGGAACAGCATGAAAAAGCCTAAGTGAATCTGAAATCAACGTTTTCATCTTTGTCATTAGTTCTGTTTTCTAGAGAATCTGAACTAATTCCTGCTTTAAAGCTCCAGGTGAAAACGAGATGTTTATGTTTCTGATCTCTGAAGTAACATTTGAATGTTGTTGCATAAAACATTTTTTCTTGTTTTTATTTTCTGGTGTCTCCTCTTCACATGCTTCGATGTAAAACATGTTGACTGCTGAGTGATTCTGCAGATGAATCGCTGTAGGTAAAGTTCACTCAGATTCAACATGGCGTTGATCCAAAAATGGCTGACTTGATGTTGGGTAGGAACCGAGGCTGCAAAAGACTTTGGTAGATTTTGCTTAGATACAGATGTGTAACAAATGATCGTCTTTCAAAGAATAGCTTTTGGCTGAATTTTTAAAGGGGCGCTGTGGAGGAATTAGGCCACGCCCACCAAAGGGTGGACAACGATCCGTAATGGGTTTGGTGCAGGTCGGCTGAAAGATGGTAGTTACAGCCAAACTTATGACAATGGCGTTGATGAGAACAGGCGTTTCTATGTTTTTTCAGAATGTAACAGTACAACTGAAGTACTCAGCAGATGGCAGCACAACAAGCTGCCCCCTAACAACCATTGAACAAATTACTGTTTCATATTTCAATAACTTGGCCGCCACGACCCTCCACTGAAAACTCTTGGTGCTTTAAAGAAAGTGAGACCAAATTGTTATCTGTCATCTGAAGATCACCTTGATTATGTCAAGGGAGCCTGAGATGCAGCTATCCAAGAAAAAATAGTCCCTTCCTGTTCTGAGGGGGCGGGGCTTATATGACGTCAGACTATGATGACATTGAATCATCAGGCATCCCAACAGGATCACTCACGCCAAGTTTGGTGCCAATTGACCTTTTTATGTGAAAGTTATAACCTTTGGCGAGGAAGCCAAGTTCGCCGCTCTGCCACGCCCCCTGAACATGTCCGAAAAGTAATTTTTTAAAATAACTTTTAAAGCCCTAAATAAACTCCCTAGGAGTTTTTTTAAATTCAAGGTGTAAACATGAAAAAATGCCAAAATTTTCCCTTTGACTCAAAATGGCCGCCTCCCCATGCATTTTAGGTGGGACCTCAAAGGGACAGTTTTTTCTGGGTTTGAGGGGTTCAGATCTCCACGACCTCAGATTTGTCCATCTCACGCTGTGGAGCAGTTTGGCCACGCCCACTTGGGATTTAACTGAAATATGAACATTTCTGGCACAGGAACATTTTGGTTAAAGTTTGTTGAGTTTTTTTTAATATGTTAAGGCATCCAGAAATAATATGAGATCTTGTGATGAAGACTTTCGCAGAGCGTTAGTTACACAACATGAGAAAGGTATAAATTATTCAGGCTTGTAGGATTAAACAGACTTTAAAAATGGATAAATGACGTAAGCATCAGGATGACACGGTTCCACCTGAGTCAGTCAGTAGAGCTTTAAACAATGCCGC